>NC_139983.1:32562075-32884575 GCF_963993115.1 Abramis brama | reverse complement strand
CAACATGAGGGTGAGTAATTACTGACAGAATTTTCATTTTTGGGTGAACTAACCGTTTAATACAAAACTATCTTAATGGTTTTGATTGTGAGATGCATTTTATTCATGCAAAATATAATTTCTTATACATTTTTTTTAGGGTACACTTATTTTGTGTCTTGAATTTCAGTGTTTTGCGGTGTGTAAATGAGTCCGATTAGGAGATTACTGAGGTCTTGATCTCAGGAGAAACATCTGATATAAGCAAGAGACTCTGAGATGTTGAAGTCTGAAACTTCTGAGATGTTGAAGAGAAGATCTCGTGTGTGTTTTGGGTTCGGTTCCGTCGGTCTGTTGTGTTTGACGTGTTCGTCATCATCAGTCACAGCTGATCACGTCTGGATCCGAGAGCTCGGCTCTCCGGGAAACTCCTGACTTCCCGCTCACGCTTCACCGTCACATGATGAGTAACGTGTTGAGCTGATGTCATGCTCCAGCGCTCCTCCTGAGGCTTCAGGGTTATCTGACCAGTGAGGCTGTTCATTCAACCTTCAGTTTGATCTAAATATCATCAACTTGTTGATGTGTTAAATTATGAAGATACAATTTAAAATATTCTGTATGCCATTTTCCCAAATTGTCCATTGTCATCAACATAAATTCACCCTATACAGTCATGGGCAGATTTATTGGCACCTTTGATAAATATGATCAAAATAAGGCTGTGAAAATAAATCTGTATTGTTTATCCTTTTGATCTTTATTTTAATTTTTTTAAATCACAAAAATAAAACCTTTCATTGAAGTAAAACTGATGAATGTGGGGGAAAATCGCATTATGAAATACATTTTTTCTCTCCAAAACACATTGTCCACAATTGTTGGCACCCCTAAAAATTATTATGGGTAAAATATCTCTGAGATATATTCCCATTCATATTTACATATTTATAGCACACCAGAACATAAAATTGTCTAGCTATGACTTCTTGTTCCGCAGAACTATAAATATGAGGAAACACAAAGGCCAAATCATCCTTCACAATAAATAAAACAATAAAAGCATCCTAAAAACATCCTGAACGATAAAAGTAAAATCACAGAATATAGCTCTGATGTGCAGCAAAATATTGTTGAGCTTCACAAAATAGAAAGTGTCTGAAAGAACATAGCTAAGGCAATTGAAAAGTCCCCGTTTCCACCATCAGGCCAATAATTAGATCCAATCAACTAAAGATGTTCTGAATCTGCCTGAAGAAAACGTCTTAATGGCCGAAGACTCCAATTCACAGATGGAGAATTGCAGATATTAGTGAGTCTTGAGTCCATGTCAGACAGCTTCTACAGCACATGTTATTCGGGAGGGTTTCAAGAGAAATCCTCCTCGCTCCTCCAAAAACTCCAGCATATTCAGTTGTCAGACGCGACTGGAACTTCAGATGGGATTCTGTGGTGAGATGAAACTGAGGGTGCTTTCACATCTGTAGTTCGGTTCATTTGGTCCGGACCAAGGGCGAAAAATGATCCTTTGTAGCATTTTTCAGGTGTTTTGGTTCCTTTTCACTAGCCTGGGTGCCAGCCCAAACCCCACCCACAACATTTTTTGGTCGGGAAGTTCGGTCTGGACTCGATCCGTTGAGGAGTAATTATGCTCGGCTTGCAGAAGGCCGAGCCAATCAAATTGCCAGGGTAGGCTTTAATTTATGGGACGCAATGAAAACCCTGTGGTCATTGTGGTTTCTCCTTTGGTCACACTCATGGAGTGCTTTATTATTACTTTACTCATTACTTTACTACTTCTTCCTGCGTGTGTGCAGTTGAGCTCTGTTGACAACTATGCGTCATGTAAGGTATCTGTTGTGATGATATACCATGATGATTTATGTTGCCCGTATATCTACATGTGATATTGTCCGTATCCCTCCTTATTAATTTTCAAGTATTGTAATATTTTTGATTTGCAATAAAAAATAAAAAATATGCGTCGCTCAACATATGTCACTTACTGCGTTGCTCTGATTGGTTATAGGTCTATCCAATTGAGTGCAGAGTTTTTTTTTTCCTGGTTCGGTTAAAACACGCCTCATAATCAAAGCTCTATTGAGCAGTATCAGACTCACATCCTGACTAGAATATGAGTATGACGAAGTCAGGCTACCTTTTCACACCACACTGATCGCTCTGGTCCGAATCAGTTTATGAGTTGATGAAACGATCCAAAATGTGACACAGTCACTCCACACCAGATGTGTCTTGAACGCATTTCCATAACTGCACTTCGATTGGTCAGAATTAACGTGCGGGAAAATTCCAACAGAACTCCCGGAAGTAAACAAAGAGGAGGAAAATCCGGCAGACAACACGCCACTGTTTACTATGGAGAGACGACTGCGTGGGCTGATTGTATCCTTGGTCATATTTTATTATATAGTTTGTCGACACCACTTTAGACAAACAATAATATTTGAGAATGAAGCGAGGATGCGGCTCGAAAATAACGTTAATAATTTCTATCAGGCTCCGCACCTCCTCACAACTCCAAGTGTGTCCGCGAGCTGCCATGCTTAAAGTGCAGACTGTCAACATACATTTATCCTCATCCCATAATGCACAGCGCAGATCGTCTTACTACGGAAACTGGTTTAGTCCAAAAATGCGCAGTTCTTTGGCAGTTGGGTCTGTTCGAGGTCGGACCACGTTCTCACCACAAATGAACCGCTCCAGAGTTCGTTTCCTCAGAGTTCCTCGTCGAGGAGGTCTAGGTACGCTTGTTTGGTTCGCTTTTGGTGCGCACCCGAGTGCGATTGCCGCATTCACACCTGCCCAAACGAACCGCACCAATGGGCAAAACGAACTCTAGTGCGATTCAACCGAACTAAATGAGGCAGGTGTGAAAGCAAACTAAAAGAAGAGCTTTTTGGCAGCAAACCCTCCAGATGTGGGATATAAAGTCCCCCATATACGGTTAAATACACAGCTGGATCTTTAATGTTGTGGGTCTGTTTTTCTGCAGGAGGTCCTGGACTTCTTATTCAGACGGCATCATGGATTCTTGCAAATACCAACAGATACAAAAAACATCAAAAATCAAAGATCTTCCATCAGGACAATGTTCCAAAATCAACACAAAAATGGGTCTGAAAATGAAGCTTCTGCCATGGCCATCCCAGTTCCTGACCTGGAGCCTGTAGAAGACTGAAGAGGAGAGGGAATCAACATGGATCTGGGAATCTGGAGGATCTGGAGGAATGATCTCTGATCTCCAAACTCATCAGGCATTATAGGAGCTGTCCAATCAGAGCTGTTATCTCGGCAAAAAAAAAAAAAGTTCGCAAAAAGTATTTAATAAAAGGGTGCCATTAATTGTGGCCAATGTATATTGGAGAAAAAACATTTATTTAATAATTATTGTTTTTTTCCTGCGTTGTTTTAGCAGCAACAGACCTTCCTTATACAATAAAATGTACAGTAATATTGCACTTTATCATGAGAATTCTCAAGCCTTGAATCTAGTGCATTTAACAGAAGATTCTCATCAAAAGCACATGCGGAGCACATCAACTGTTCTTGAATCTCCTGCTTTTAATTGAACGTCCATCATCTGTGTTTGGTGTTCAGATCATTCATCCTTATAGGCTGGTTCTGCTTTGGTTCTCGCGCAGTCGGCCGTGACCTCACCTTTCACTTCCCATTTAGTGTTTGCAGCTCAGAGCCGCTACTGTACATAGTGCTGACTGCAACAAACGAGAGCATGTTTCCATGGCATGTTCCAGCTCCACATTCAGCCGGCCGAAGCCCTGATCCCCAGTGACAGGGATTATTTATTGAACCGGATCTGACCAGCGCTCTTCTCAGAGGCAAGTCACCTTCACTTCAAGCCCTGGAATCACATTTGTGTTCTAAAGTGCTTTCAAACATTCTATTTTAGTTTGTCGGAACCTTATTATGTCCAGTTTACATTCATGCATTCGACATGCAAACTGTCCAAACGTTCAGTCACACACTCAGTGTTTTCTCTGAACAATGTGACAGCCAGTGCAAACCAATTCAGTAGTAATTGTAGTTTTGAACTTCCAGAGGTTTTGATTGTATCACCTTGACATCATGACGTTCTGTACAGTGGTCATGTGTGTGTATTGAAGGGGAACGTTCACTTATGAGATTACTTCAAAGTCACCCTGTTTCTCAGCTGATTTCCCTGAGGATGCTGAGAATAATCCCATATGGCACTGTGAGAGAAAGCAAACTACACAAGACACTCACTGTTTTCTCATTTAGAGATATTCGACCACACACACACACACACACACACACACACACACACACACACACACACACACACACACACACACACACACACACACACACACACATAAATGCAAACATATTGTTCATAAAACACATTTACATTTATGCATTTAGCAGATATCTAAAGCGACTCACAAAATAGGAACAAAAGCAGTTTGTGAAAGAGCCAAGAATATTTGTAATTTGTAAGTGTTGCACTCTTGCATTCTGGTGATTTTAAATGGCATTTAGCCAGAAATATGGATATTAATCAATCTAGTTTTAACAACCTCTATTTTTATAAATTGGAAATTGGAAATACGAGTTTTCAAGTTGTAAATTGGACATGAATGCCCTCTTAAAGGGATGGTTCAGAGTAAAATCAACCCAGGGTCCTTTGCACCATGACCTCGAGCCAAACACCCCCCAGAAGCCTTTTTTCCCTTGGTTGAACATTATTAAAGTTAGAGCTTATTTAGAGATATCAGCCGGATGGCTTAGTGCAGGCGCTAATGGATCCAAGGCTGTATCTGGTAAATTACCGCACTAATAATGCCCAGAATGGCACCAAACTTCTACAGTAGTACAAATAGGTTCTGTACTCATAAAACGAGGCATTGGAAAGTTTGTAAGTACATCAGGAGTTTATTTAAATAACACTTGCCTGATGGCTAATGCTACCGCTAACCCGGACGTTGAGGTCACTTCAGTGGTTTGGGAAACCACTGAAGGCACTGCCATATTTCAAGGCAGCATGAACAACTTTCAGTTGAAACAATAATTTATTTTACAGCACGTTTCAGTGTGTAGTTCGGCATTGTTTGCGTTAAAATCGATAAAAGAGTGATGCCTCAAACTGAACTTTATTTGATCTCACTGATGATCGTCTGATTGTGAGACTGCATTGCACTGTGAAATCCAGGACGGCTGTGTTGTAAGGTCTTCATATTTCATGACTGCTCTCAGTCTGTTCTCTGGGCACTCTCAGTGTTCCTGGGAAAGCCAAACTGTGTTCTGCCGCTTCTCCAAACACATTGTTTGTGCTAATTAGCAGAAACCTCAGCCAACCTGATCTTGACCTTACCCAACCCGGGTCTACCCGCTGAGCTCTCGTCACTGCATCATGTTCCTGACTCTGAACAACATTAATATTTAAGGGAAAAATATTGATTTGATCTCTCTTCTGGCTCAAACGTGGGCCGTCTGATTGAATCAGGGCTTGCTTTAGTTTAGCGTTCTCTAAAGGCCTGTCAGTGTGTATTTGGAGATGTCATTGTGATAAGGTCGTGTACACACAGGTTTGCTCAAGAAAACGGGCAGCTCAAATCATTCCAGCTTCTCAATGTTATGAGAGTAATGTTAATACAAGTTATCTGGCCTTTAATAATGTTCTCACAAATTAAACAAATAAAAATGTTAGCACAAATTTTTTATACAAAATAAAAAATACAAATATTTTTTAACATTTTTACACAGAATCACTTAAGTTGGACATATATATATATTTTTAAATGTTACTTGTTTTGGAATTTTCAGAGAACATTTAAAAGTAACGTTCCAATGTTTGCAACATGATGAAATGGAATGTTTCCTTTACATTTAAATGTTTTTACAACATTTAAATAACTGGACGTTCCGAGAACATTCAGAAATAATGTTTTCATAACTGAAAGGGACCATTATAGCAGTAAATGTAATTAAACCATTGTGCGATGCTGTGAAATCTATATTAAAAAATCGGAGACAAAGTTGATACATTTATAAATTATATAACATATTAAATATTTTTATTAAACAAATTATGAGTATTAATGTTTTGCAGGTGAATTGTTGCAATGCTAAAATATACTTCAAGTAAACTACTTATTACTTAATTATTACTTATCATGTAAATAAGATATATTAGCATTAAAATTATAGTATTTAAGTGTTACTTAAGAAAATTTTACAAACAAAGTGTGAGTAATATTTACTTGAAACCACGTGAACTTTACTTGAGAAGCCACCTAGAATTGTGTGTATAGGCTAAATTTACTAGCAATTTCTGATTGAAAATGTTTTTTCTCAGTGTACATGAAACATGAGTGCATCTCCTGAGCAAAATATTCTCCTTTGAGTTCATCATAAATCACAGACTTCCAGAGCTGTAAGAGTGTGAATATTCACATTAAGATCCTTTGAGGTCATGTGACAAATTGATGAATTGCAGTTATTGCATAAATTATCAACGGATTATGGAAAGAATAATTTATCTACACTCTCTCCACAGGACATCCTCAAGTTTTACACGTTGATAATAAGATTGTCCCGGTTCGTTTTATCGGATGAGTGAATGACGACGTGCTGTGTGTAAAACATGTTTTTATCTCTCAGCGGAGTGGAATAAAAATGATTCAATATGTGTATTATTACAGAGAAATTATGATTCTCCACAGATGAACTGAAACTGCTGTCCTGATGCACAATGTTTCACTGTTCACGTGGAAAAATGTTGTAACTTTCATTTAATTATTATTACTGTAAATAATGAAATATTTCCTCACATCTCAAGGTCAATGACACTTGATTAATGTTGATTCTCAATCATATAAACAGTGATTTAATTATTGACTCTTTATTAACAAGTTCTCATCATAATTCACAGGATTTTATAGCACACTTTATACCAAAATTACACCATATAAAGAATTATAGGGTATAGAATTCTGCGTTGCAATCTCTGTTTTGTTCACTAGATGTCATGAGTTCTTTATTTATCAGCACAGGTGAATCACAAGAGCGTGAAAATGAATTTAATTAAATAATTAAATGAAATATGAATTATTTTCATTCCCCTAATCATGGCAAATGCATGTTATATAGACATGAAAATAATAATAAAGAATTAATTAATAACTTATATAGCATTAATTGGCATTACTTGTTTACAAATTCATTAATTAATTAGTCTATAAATAAAGTAATAAACTTTTTTTGATATTTTAATCTGCAATAAAAATAGTATAGCCTATATATATATATATATATATATATATATATATATATATATATATATATATATATATATATATACATATAATATCCATTGCAATAAATGTGGGTTGCAAAGAATGTAAAGTAGATATGCAAAAATATTAGTAATTTTAATGGAGTAAAGAATTATTATGTTATGCAGTGAAGAACAATATTGCTTTAGCAGTAAAGAAGTATAAATTACCCTTTACTGTATCTATATCAATATCTTAAATTACATTGTCAGTAAGCCACAACTGCCAGTTTTTAGACTTTAGATTAGACTTAAACACATTTCTACAGTGTGTAAACTGATGGATTAATGTATTTTCCTGCTCAAATGCATGAAACGTGTTTATTTAGTTTGAGTTACGGTTCGTGAGCCTCAGTCTCGCTGTTGTCTGGAAAGCTGAGATATGATGAACAGCAAACAAACAGGTGGAGTGTGAAGCGCTCCAGCAGAGGGCAGTGTGTCTCACACACACACACACACACACACACACACACAGACACTGACCAGACACACACCTCAGCATCTTCTGAAGACGCTCAGATCAAGTAAGACGTTCTCATCCTTAAATCGGACTCACTGTACAAACACAATCTGTTGATGAACACGAGTGCCATTCTAACGTCTCGTCTCGTTACAGCCAGAGCCAGTGTCACGATCATTCACAGCTTCATATCACTAAATAACACTGATTTTCCAGGTTGCATGCAGCTTCTGCACACGTATATATATATCCTTTAGGGTTTTATTCCAAATGCATGTTTGGTTGTTGAAGATTACAGGGAAAATAAATCACCATTCCACTAAAATGACAGAAAACATCTACTTCATCAGCAGTGATGTGTGTGAGCGTGTCAATTATATAATATAATGAACTTATTAAAATGAATCTCTAGGTGATTTTTGTGGCACAGTCTGTTTGAGGTTTGTCTTGCATGACACAAATTGGTTTTTGACAATTAAATGCAACATTAAATCAAAATATTATTATGGTGGGATAAATATCAAAATATTATTATGGTAATATACTGTATACCACAGCACTGACTGAGAACATGATAATCCAGTGTATTGCAAAGATTACATTGGAATCACCATAGTACAATGTCCAAAGACTATTAATACCATGGTATTTTTGATACTTTGTTGAAAGCACAAAAAGCCTTTAGAAAAGTTTAGATAAGTTTGATGATCTTTTTCCTGCTATTAACGTACAGAAGCGTCATATCAGATTTTTGAAAATATTAATTTGATACCACAGACATATGTATTTAGTATGAGACAACAGCTCCTGCAAACAAACGCATTAAATAAGTGGAACATTTAAATGGCACAGATGGAGAAGATCAGATCAGATTATATATATTAAGTTTTTAACTATATTGTAGTTAGTAACTTTGTAACGATATCACTCATCTCTTTTATATAAAGTTGTGTATATGAGTATGTCTAACGTTATCCACATACAGTAGCCTACACTCACATAAAGCAAAATATACTTTTCTGTAAAGCTGCTCTGAAACAATGTGTATTATGAAAAGCGCTATACAAATACATTTGAATAAAGAAATTTGAATTAGACGAAAGTGAACCCTGGTGAAAAAAAAATCAAGCTCAAGTTCCTGTGCATGAGTAAATATTGCCATAATTAATCACTGTCCACACGTCAGGCACAACACGAGCTCCCGTAGGATGATGCTTCAGGAGCGAGTCAAGGGCAGTGTGCGATCAGACCTGTCACACGTGTGATCACTAAAAGCTTTCAGCATCTGCTCTGCAAACCTCTTTCATCTGCTTTGTGTGTTCAACATCTGTGCATCTTATTTAAAGTTGATTAACACACGTGTAAGACGTTACGCATCACTGCAATCACAAATTACTCTACTAGAAAACCCTTTAATAAACAGTGTCTGTTTACACTAAGTGCCAATAGTCCGCCTTGCTGGCAGAGGCTATTCACACTGACTCCGCCCACCGACGTCTGATTGGACCAGACAAAATTACAAAAAAACTTGGGTAACACTTTATAATAACTGCACGCTATTAATCATTAGTTAAGCATTAGTAAACAGTTAATTCATCATTTATAAAGCATTAATAGACATTAATAAGCAGTTTATAAATACAGTTATAAATGCTTTGCTCTTGATTTATAAGCATATCTATAATGTGTTTAATAATTGTATTTTCATACTTTATAAATGATCAATTTATACTTTATAAATGAAGTATTGCATTATTTACAAACCGGTTATTTAGGAGTTGTCAGTGGTTCATAAGATCACTTAGATAGTGTAAGTAAATAATTAATAAACTGTTTAAATATTAATATTCAGACATATAGTAATAGTTACTTAGTGTGTTACTAAATGCTTTATTAACATGTATTTAAACTGTAATTCATGATTAATTCAGGTAGTTATAAAGCATTTAGTAGTGGTCAGTGAACTATTTTTGTGAGCTCATCTAAAGTGAGGACTAGTTATGCCTTGTAAAGCATTTATAAATTTATAAAGCATTTATTATGAGCTTATTTGCCGATTTGTAATACTTATTGACAAAATTAAAATATATTGAAAGTTTGTTTGTTTTTTTTGAAGGAAAGTTTTGCACACTCATAACGCCGAGCCTGGTGCATATAGTGATATACACTTATTGCAAAGAAAATACGGATATTTTCACTTAAATCAAATAGCAAATAGCCACTGCCCTTTATAAAACGGATAGTTCCAGTCAGTGTTGTAGTCGAGACCAGCTCACTCGAGTCCGAGTCGAGACCGAGACCAGAGAGGGTCGAGTCCGAGTCAAGACCGAGACCAGAGAGAGTCGAGTCCGAGTCAAGACCGAGACCAAAGAGAGTCGAGTCCGAGTCAAGTCGAGACCAGAGAGAGTCGAGTCCGAGTCAAGTCGAGACCGAGACCAGAGAGAGTCGAGACCGAGACCAGAGAGAGTCGAGTCTGAGTCAAGACCGAGACCAGAGAGAGTCGAGTCCGAGTCAAGTCGAGACCGAGACCAGAGAGAGTCGAGACCGAGACCAGAGAGAGTCGAGACCGAGACCAGAGAGAGTCGAGTCCGAGTCAAGTCGAGACCGAGACCAGAGAGAGTCGAGTCCGAGTCGAGACTGAGACCAGAGAGAGTCGAGTCCGAGTCAAGTCGAGACCGAGACCAGAGAGAGTCGAGTCCGAGTCGAGACCGAGACCAGAGAGAGTCGAGTCCGAGTCAAGTCGAGACCGAGACCAGAGAGAGTCGAGTCCGAGTCGAGACCGAGACCAGAGAGAGTCGAGTCCGAGTCAAGACGAGACCAGAGAGAGTCGAGTCCGAGTCAAGTCGAGACCGAGACCAGAGAGAGTCGAGTCCGAGTCGAGACCGAGACCAGAGAGAGTCGAGTCCGAGTCAAGTCGAGACCGAGACCAGAGAGAGTCGAGACCGAGTCAAGACCGAGACCAAAGAGAGTCGAGTCCGAGTCGAGACCGAGACCAGAGAGAGTCGAGTCCGAGTCGAGACCGAGACCAGAGAGAGTCGAGTCCGAGTCAAGACCGAGACCAGAGAGAGTCGAGTCCGAGTCGAGACCGAGACCAGAGAGAGTCGAGTCCGAGTCAAGTCGAGACCGAGACCAGAGAGAGTCGAGTCCGAGTCAAGTCGAGACCGAGACCAGAGAGAGTCGAGTCCGAGTCAAGACCGAGACCAAAGAGAGTCGAGTCCGAGTCGAGACCGAGACCAGAGAGAGTCGAGTCCGAGTCAAGTCGAGACCGAGACCAGAGAGAGTCGAGTCCGAGTCAAGTCGAGACCGAGACCAGAGAGAGTCGAGTCCGAGTCGAGACCGAGACCAGAGAGAGTCGAGTCCGAGTCGAGACCGAGACCAGAGAGAGTCGAGTCCGAGTCAAGTCGAGACCGAGACCAGAGAGAGTCGAGTCCGAGTCAAGACCGAGACCAAAGAGAGTCGAGTCCGAGTCGAGACCGAGACCAGAGAGAGTCGAGTCCGAGTCGAGACCGAGACCAAAGAGAGTCGAGTCCGAGTCGAGACCGAGACCAGAGAGAGTCGAGTCCGAGTCGAGACCGAGACCAGAGAGAGTCGAGTCCGAGTCAAGTCGAGACCGAGACCAGAGAGAGTCGAGTCCGAGTCGAGTCGAGACCGAGACCAAAGAGAGTCGAGTCCGAGTCGAGACCGAGACCAGAGAGAGTCGAGTCCGAGTCAAGTCGAGACCGAGACCAGAGAGAGTCGAGTCCGAGTCGAGTCGAGACCGAGACCAAGACCAAAGAGAGTCGAGTCCGAGTCGAGACCGAGACCAGAGAGAGTCGAGTCCGAGTCAAGTCGAGTCCGAGTCTAGTCGAGTCCTAATATGTTCGAGTACGAGTCAATTCCGAGTCAAAATGCACACGAGTCCATGACAAGACCGAGACCATTAAAATATGGTCTCGAGACTGAGTCCGAGTCTCAAGTACACAACACTGGTTCCAGTACTTGATTCTGATTGGTTGAGATGCCGTTTGTTGTATTTTTATCCCGCTGTGACCTCTAAATCATTATAAAACATGCCCATAATCTTCTGCAATCAAATATTGCCCTTACCTTTAGATTAAGGATGTAAGATGTCCTCGGCCGAGCCTTTAACCAGTTCAATCCTGAATTCGAATGCACTGGGCGTTTGCCAATATTAATATTTCATTACAAAAATCATGAACTATTGATAGGGAAAAATTACTCTTAGACTTGTTAAAAAAGTTTCCACAACATGATTTTGTTTTATTTAAAAAGATTCAGAATAATACAAAGACAAAAATAACATAAACACGTAAAAGTCTTCACCCGAAAAAACCACTCAAGGCTTTTTATACTAACCCTGTTCTGGGCCGTCTAACTATAATACAGCTCATTCCCTTATAAGGTCAAACTTTGGACTTATCCTAGTCCTTTATTAACATAAGCTTGCAGAAGCACATGTTCAAAATATCTATTTTCTTTTCACACCTGTTTTATACAGCACACACACAAAAGCTTGATTTGGTAAGTTTGACTATCGCAGCCCTTTTGACCTTTCTCTAGTTTCGCACATTTTCTAAGTCTGAGGCGAACAATGTTTACAGTTCCCTTTAAAAATACATGAGGTCCTAACAACCTAAACATGTTGAGTCCACCCACACACACACACACACACAAACAGGCGCACACATCTTTGTGGGGACTCTCCATAGACGTAATGGTTTTTATACTGTACAAACTGTATATTCTGTCCCCTTACACTAACCCTACCCCTAAACCTACCCATCACAGAAAACTTTCTGCATTTTTACATTTTCAAAAAAATATAATTTAGTATGTTTATTAACCCATTTCCCTCGTGGGGACCGCTGGCTGGTCCCCACAATGGAGGTGATCTCATGTTTTACTATCCTTGTGGGGACATTTGGTTCCCACAATGTAATATAAACACACACACACACACACACACCACCTTAAGTTCAAGGGTCAAGCTCAAATTATGCTTTAAGTAATTCGAGCTTGTCCTGCAAATTCAACACATCCTCATTTGAGCAGTTTATTTCATTTTCAACCATAAAACTGTTTACAATCTGTATTATCTTCATATTTAATCGTTCAACTTGTCTGATAATTTGTATTAACTGGCGTGCACGATGAATCAGTCCATTCCTAGGGAAGATCTTTTAAGTTTGACCGTATTTTCGTTTTCGGTCAAATGGCCTTTTGAATGGGAGTGCTTGGGGCACGGCTATGATAGCATCACAAATCGCTATTTTTAAAACACTAAGAAGGCTCGACACAACATGAAACTTTGCTGGAAGTGTCACCAGGGGCTCTACACATGAACTCCAGCACTGAGAACATTGTTTGTGTACACAGAGTTTACTAAAAAGAAAGATTTTGAACAACTCACTGTGTTTCCGTCCGCCGGCATTTTGACAGTCAAAAATAGTCGATCTCCGTAACATGAGGAGAGTAAAGATGGAAAGCTCCTAAAGCTTAGTTCAATATAAATTCACGGATAATTTGTTGTTTTGTCCTTAGTGAATATACTATATTGACCTTGTATTTGAAAAGGGATCCTCATATAAGAAGCAATACTAAAATTCAGAGTCAGTTCATTCGCATTCGGAGATCGACTATTTTTGACTGACAAAATGCAGGCGGACACAGCTACAGTGAGTTGTTCAAAATTAACCTCACCACTAGTGAGCCTCCGTTCTGACGTACAACCCAGAAGCGCTGCGCTGTTACACTACGTGAACTCACTCAGAGAAACACAGAAGAAAATGAAGAGTTGAATAAAGTCGCTATTTTTGTTTGTTTTTGCGCACACAAAAAGTATTCTCGTCGCTTGATAAACTTAAGGTTGAGTCACTGTAGTCACTTGGACTATTTTAACGATGTCTTTACTAACTTTCTGGGCCGTCAAGTTTCAATAACATAGAAGCCTATGGAGGAGTGCGACAGCTCTCAGATTTCATCAAAAATACCGTATCTTAATTTGTGTTGAAGATGAACGAAAGCCTTACGGGGTTGAACAACATGAGGGAGAGTAATTACTGACAGAATTTTCATTTTTGGGTGAACTAACCCTTTAATAGCCTGGCAAGCCAGACCTAAGTTACATCAAGATGTTAGGTCTGGCAACTCACTATAGACACGGCTCAATCCGAGGGGCGGGATAAACGGCTGTCTTTCAAAATCCCTCTGCACGCAATAGGACAGCGCTTCAACCAACCAGAGCGTTTTCCCAACAGCGGAGCTAACGTTAGTTGATAGATTCAACTTTTGCCATATCTGGCCGGCAAACCTACGAACACATCTTCCTTTTTTTAAGAATGACTTCAGTGCCGTTCTTTGCTCTTTTCTCAAAGAAAAACGTAACTCCAAGTCCTCCAGAGTCGCGGACAAAGCCGATTCGAAAGACTGTTCTCCAGCAGCCGTTTTGCCATTCTTTGTTTTCAAGTAGCAGGAACCGTCGCAACTCTGCCGTCATTATGTTAAGCCCGCCCCGCCTACTCTATACACAACGTGATTGGCCTGACCCAATTTAGGTTTTTGCAGCTAGAAGGTCTATGGAGAGTTGCTAGACTGCCCTGGCTGCAAAATACATTTTGCTGCCGCTAGGGTGCGTCTAGATTTCTAGGCTAACCCTTTAATTCAAAGGGAACACAAGTTTAGTTTTCTGACTCCACTGGCAGATATTTGTTCTTGTTTTAAGCATAAACTTCAGAAAACGAGACAAGTAAATCGATCTTGATTTGAGAATGTTTAGATGTTTGTACTGGAGAACAAGACAGAAATGGCCCATCAGTGTTTGCAGTGTGAGGTCTGATGTAACGGTGGCCCGTGTTGTTTGTTTTCTCGACTTGTCCTGCAATAGGAGCCGATCAATGTCAGGGGTCGGAATGACAGGGATAAACACGAGGGAAAGAGGTGACAGAAACACACAGAGAGCAGATGGAAAACGTGATGGGAAGAGGGTCAGCGCTTCTATTTCTGGCATCTTAGAAAATACAATGAATGTACTTGGGATGTGTGATGTTTTCAGCTGTTAGTTCCAATATTTATTGTATATTTGCAGTAAGCAGCCGGTCATTTGTGTCACTTAGTCTCACAGTAAATCTGTCACAAACACATGCGCATTTTTTTCTTAATAATTTTGTTTTTATGGCTTATTGTGAGAAATATTCCACAAGTGTATTGCCACAAAAACTGCATTCTAGATGTTTTTCATGGTAAATTCATGGCTAATGTTTATTTTTTAACACATTTGGTGTATATGTATTACTTTTCAGCCCAGATTTTTATAATTATGTATGAATATACACTTCTGTTTAGGGTTGGAAATATTATTTACCGTTTTTTAAAGAGTCTCTTTTGCTCACCAAGGCTGCATTTATTTGATAAAAAAATACAGTTAAAAACAGTGAAATATTATTAAAATAATGATTAAAACTGTTTTCTATGTGATTATATTGTAAAATGTAATTTATTCCTGTGATTAAAGATGAATTTTAAGCATCATTACTCCAGTCTTCAGTGTCACATGATCCTTCAGAAATCACTCTAATATGATAATTTGATGCTCAATAAACATTTATGATTATTATCAATGTTGAAAATAGTTGTGATGCTTCATATTTTTGTGGAAACAGTGACATTTTTATTTTTCCGGATTCTTTGACGTTCAAAGTTCAAAATAACAGCATTTATTTGGAATAGAATCTTTTGCAACATTATTAACTGTCACTTTCCATTCCATCCTTGCTTCAAAATCTTACTGACCCCAAACTTTTGAACAGTAGTCTGTATATATTGTATATATTGCATAATTGCAGGACTGACTGTTGCTAGGCAACACTACACCCCCATGCATCCCATAATAACACAGAATGCTATTAGCCACAGCTTTTTTTAGGAGTTAAGTTGGTTTCAATTACTTTCAATCTAACTTTCAGTCTTCTTCCAAAAACCTCAAAATACAACACACCTTATTATTCATATTTCCCTGATCCTCTTTCGTCTTTTTTTCCCTGAGGTTTATGTTGGATTTGGGATTGGTCATGGGTATCAGCGTCTCTCTGGTTTAGATCAGGATTTTTTTTTTCCAACGCTTGAATAAGTTTTGAGAGGGACAGGGAAGATGAAATGTGTGCAGAGCCCATGAAATTTATGTAAGACATGCGGCTCACCGCAAAACCATTTCACTCCCTTAACTCGGCCAGAGCGATTCAATGGACAACCTGTAATGTCCTTCTGATGAAAACCAGAAGCTTCATCATCTCACAGGTGTGACACGACCGGCCCTGAGCCAGACATGAAAAGATGAGATGCTTTTCAATATAGTACAAAAGATTCCCAGTACAACTCCAAGAGATGAGCTTAGAGTATCTCTGAGATACAGAAGCACGAGTTTCATTTTCTTAATCACCTGTTTATGTTTGTGCTGCCGTTTATCGTGTTTACCGTAAATGAACAAAGACTGCGCTCAAATACCTGGATGACCTGAAGTCAATTACGTTTCGCAAATGAGACTGGCACCAGTGAGAGTTACACAGAATACTAGATCAGCTCACTATCGTCTGTAACCTTGGATTATGTGTCTTTTTAGATCTCGGTCTCGAATGTTGTCATATAAATGAGGTTATTATTGTGTTTTATCACACCGCTTCTCTTGTGTTTGGAAAAGCATCTGTACATTTGAGAAGCGGCAAGATCGGCAGTAAAACTTTAGCACTTCAATCAATATACACACTTTGGGCCAGATTTACTTACAGATGTCAGGATTTACTGAAGACACAGTGAAAAATTAGTGCTGGAAATGCTTGGACAGGGTTATTTTTGCGGCTGATCTTATTGCATATGCATTTGTACAAGTTTCCCTTTCGGACGCAAAATATATGAGAGGAGAGTATTTAAATTACCATGCAAGGTGATTTACTAAGGTTTCCAAGATTCATTTACTGGTATTTGTGGCATTGTTTAACACCCAAAAAGCATGTCTGAAACCAGATGCTAATTTGCGTTCTCACGCTAATTTGACCCGTTTAGTAAATCTGGCCCTTTATCTTAATACCTAGCTTTGAAGGTTTCTAATCCTATGGCTCCAGATTGTGACTAAAATCATCGCAAATGCAACTAGAGTTGTGCTAATTCATATAGGCATCATCATCACCATCTTGTTTTGTTTGAAAGTGACGTTTCCTGCACACGTGACAATGTTGAATGTCTGATTCCCAATGAACCAGTTTTCTTTATTGAGTCAGTCTGAAACAGCCTCAAACTCACTTGTGCTTTAGCGGTTTAAGTCAGTGAATCGTTCATAGCCATTACTGAGTTCACAACGGATTCCCTCGCTGAACCGCGAGTCATTGATCAGTTATGTCTGATTCAGTTTCCAGTGTTGTCTGATTCAGTGTAGTCCGGTGAACCGGTTCTTTTTAGTGAATCAAAAACATAAGGTGTGGCCAATGCAGTCCGATTCCCGAACGAATCACTCTAATGAGTCGCATCTTTTTAAACGTGCCCCTTATATGCTTTTTAGAATATTTCCTTTCATGTAGTGTGTAATAATAGCTGTTTGTGAATGTAAAAGGTCTACAAAGGTTTAAAGTTCAAAGTGTATGACAAATTAAGGTTTTGTCGCCTAAAAGAAAGAATCGATTCTAAACTGCTGAAACGATTCGTTAGTAACTCCAGTTTCACTTCGTGTTGCAAACCTATGTGGCCTCTGGCATTATGCAAATTGAAAAAAAAATAATAATCTTTGTTGTAGGCCTACGTGTTTGACATATGAAAGTCTTGCACAAACAGTATTTAATGCAGTTGTTTGTTCCTGGTAATAATCATTTAGTGAGAAACGGGGGACGTTTGAAGGTTTTGTGTTTGTTTCGCATCTGGACGCTCTTTATCCAGGTAAAATAAAGCCTGAGAAAAAGGCTCCTGGGCTCATTTGAATTTCTGCAGCTGTGAATCTTCAAACGACTTTGTTTATTCGCTCGACTGCATCATTTCACACACTGAGAGACGATTAGCTGTTTTTAGATCTCTCGCCTCTGAAAATGTCTATTCCTGCCCGCCTTAAATCCAGAAAACCCCCTAATGAATTACAAAATAATTTGGAGACACTATACATACCGTAAATCACACAAAGAAGTGTTCAAGGATCATTTGGTTTCTACAGATTTGTTGTGGTCTGTTCTTCATACTAGATTTTAGTTTGGACAGTCAAATAACTTTAATGACTTCATTGTGTTGTATTAAAGCGTAACTCTCGCCAAAATGCAACCTAGGGTCTTTTTGTGAATCTACCCGAGGCAAACTTTAGTTTAAAAGCATAATTAGGATGGAAACGCCACTTTTAAGTTTGACCGTATTTTCATTTTCGGTCAAACTGCCTTTTGAATGGGAGTGCTTGGGGCACGACTATGATAGCATCAAAATCGCTATTTTTAAAACACTAAGAAGGCTCGACACAACATGAAACTTTGCTGGAAGTCTCACCAGGGGCTCTACACATGAACTCCAGCACTGAGAACAGTGTTTGTGTACACAGAGTTTACTAAAAAGAAAGATTTTGCAACAATAGCATTTTGATGCTATCATAGTCGTGCCCCAAGCACTCCCATTCAAAAGGCAATGTGACCGAAAACGAAAATACGGTCAAACTTAAAAGTGGCGTTTTCATCCTAATTATGCTTTTAAACTAAAGTTTGCCTCGGGTAGATTCACAAAAAGAAACTAGGTTGCATTTTGGCAAGAGTTACGCTTTAACATTAAAAATCGAGTCCTTGAGCTCAAACTGGGCAAGAAGGCTAAACTCTGTAAAAATTGCTCTGTAAACGACTTGTTGCTAGGCGACCGTGCATAACGTCCATCCCATAATTACACAAAATGCATTAAGCTAGAGCTGATCCAGAACAGGCGTAATCCTGAAGAGAAAAAGAGGAAAGTGTCCTGATGGTGTTTCACTTTGTCTAATTCAACATGAAGAAATGAGAAAAGAACATTTTTCAACAATTTTATCAATCTTTACTAAATCAGAAGTAGCAATATCACATGTTCAAATACATAAAAGAGTTTTAGACAAGTCGCCCCTGTACTGTAAATGCGATCCATTTGATCTTCATAGATATTAATAGATATATACGTGAAAGTAAATTAAACTGAAAGCCACTGTTAACATAGTTGGAGTAGAAGAAGAGTGTCGATGAAATGTGCAGATGATGGAAAAAGACATGAAAGAGTGTATCTGATGATCAGACCTTCAACTACATTCTGTGTTATAAACTTCACCTTGATTTGTCAAAACAGAAGCTGAAAGGAAAGATAGGAAAACACTGTTACTGTAAAGGCATGTTCACACCAAGAACAAGAACTATAAAGATAAATATAACGATAATTATATTAGCGTCCACACCAGCGGACGATATCGTCTAATATTGAGAACCATTTTTAGAACTATCGTTATAGTTATCGTCTATGGTGTGAACAGGCTTTTAGACTTTACAATTCTTCATAATAATAATATCTCTTATAAAGTAAGATTAGCTATTAAACATAGAGAATATCTTGCAGAACTACAGGCACTTTATGCACTGACATCTAGATTTCATATAGTTTCTGTCGTATTATCAGAAACATACTTCACTGACATAATATACATTCATTCATTCTGCAAATATCCTTGTGCTTTTATTAACATTAGTACAGTCTCATGTTGGTATTAAGATAAGATGTAGAAACTATAAATCACAATATCGCATCAGATAAATGAAATGATTTACCTTCTAGAATAATAAAAATGAAATGTGCTTTTATGCTTCTGTGCACTAATAAGCAACTAAATATTGCGTCTGAAATGTTTCGCAGATATGAATGTGACAATGTGTCGATCATTATTAAGGCAACACTGTCTGTATGTACAGTATAATGAACGTATTATATCCAACAGTCTCTGTTTGAGTTTACAGTAGTGGCCAAAAGGGATGTCCGGCTTTGGAAAATCGTCAACTTTATTCAAATGTGTTAAAGATTTTGTAATCATATTGTGCTTGGAGTCTTTTGTTTAATTTGTGATATTAACTCAATGAAACATGCCAAACTGAGTGGACATGATTTCTGGCCAGGCTGTCATACAAATAAGCAAAAACAAGAGAGAACTAACGAAATATTAATAACTGATTTAGTCAATGTATGTATTTTTCCTGTGAGCTTTTTGTTTTTCTATGCATTTTTTTGTTGCATAGCTGTAGTTTTCCTTTTTTTGCCAAATAATTACCTTAACCAAGTTTAGCATTTTGTTCTTCCCTCATAATTAAAATATAAAATATATATATATATATATATATACGTGATATACGTATATACAATGATTAATCGTGATTAATCGCATCCAAAATAAAAGTTTGTGTTTACATAATATATGTGTCTGTACTGTGTATAATTATTTTGTATATAAATACACACATGCATGTATACATTTAAGAAAAATTTGTTATTTATATCTAAAATATTTATATTTATATATAATATAAATTATGTATAAACATATATACATGCAAATATTTCTTAACTATATACATAAATATGTGTGTATTTATATACAAAATAATTATACACAGTACAGACACATATATTATGTAAACACAAACTTTTATTTTGGATGCGATTAATCACGATTAATCATTGCCCAGCCCTAATATATTTTCCTCACATTTTGATGGTTTAATCGAACTTCTAGGGTAATTTAGAACAATCTCCCCTCCGGACATCACTTTTTCCCACTATACTGTACTCGAGATTTCTCTCATTCAGAACAATGGGAAATAGTAATATATTTAAAAGTTGCACATACATAAGAAACACCTTCACGGAAAATCACGTTTCAATATAACACCCCACGCGTCTTAAAACTGCTTTAACCCGCACAAAACAATACTGAACAAGAAAGAAGATCTGCAAAGAAGCATTGCACAAAAATAAATAAATAATAATGCAATTTAATGCACCACAAAAATTGTTCAAACTAGCCTGAAACTGTTTTACAGCCAAACTACAAAATGTCATTATAAATGATTATGTATTTCTCAAGGGTATATTAAAATGCCTTTCAAGGCAGCTCTGATGACAAAATTTCAATACTCTGGTCTAATAATAAGCTATTTATTGTAAACAGCAACATTTGAAATAAAGTAAGAGTAAACCTGAAATGTGTAAGAAATCTCATTGTATGTTAACTGTTAAAAACATCTAATCTGAAGGAGAACGTCCTGCGGATTGAGCCATGCATCGAAACGGTCCTGTTTCTCCGGCAGGAAATATCCGGAAATATGGAAATGACGTGCGTATTTACAGGTTATGAGGTTCCGGATGGTTTCGTCTGTGTTTGAAGGGAATCTGTCCTCCATATTTCCCTCTGGACTTGCGAGTGTACTCTGTACGAGAGCACATTTGCAGGGTTCCCTGGTGGAACGGCCTGTTTTTCCCGTGCCAGAATCCCACCGCCAATCATCGTGAAGCTCAGAATCCCAGAATCCCGAGGGAAAGTGACTGTGTGTGTGTGTGTTCTGGATCTTACAGTGTTGTGTAGATGTACACAAAGATGATGACAACTAGGTTGAGGATAGTCCCGATGATTCCCAGCATGGCCAGAATGGATTCTTCCTTGCTTTCCTTGTCTTGAATTCCCTTTTCCTCATCACTTAGAGCAGTGTTTACCATTTTCCTTGGAGAAGTCTGCAGTTTTCCTCTCACACCAATCTGGGAAAACACACACACACACACACACACTGACCATCAGTCGATATTTAGACGGTGAAAATCTTCATCAAGACTTGTTATTATGTTAGTAATGGAATAAAACATGATTTGCAAACATCAAAACACCCGCATAAAACGGTAAACTACTGTAGAAAATACGTCGTCGAATTTGTAGATTATTGAAGTACAGTTTAAAAGAAAAAATTTCATGTCACATTTAAGTGTCACTCTTTGTAATTATTTGTGAAATTGTGTAGTAACCAAATAAAACAACCGCATATACTGTGGTTGTACTATAGTATAATGATGGTATCGGTAATGTCATTGTACTTTTATATATAACATGGTGCTATATGATTACCATATTTATATACTATATTTATATGATGCTATTTTAAAAAAAATATTATGGTATGTGTTCAGCAAACCATGGTAGGACTGTGGTACCATGTCCACAAAAAAAGTATGGTAGTTTTTGGGGGGTTTATTGTATTTTTTTGGATATAGAACATTATATTTTCACTATATAAGGTGTAAATATAAATTATACAAATATATTATTAATTTTATTTTTTTATTTAAAATAAAAAAAGTAAAAAAATATTTATATTTTTATGTATTCATATTTTTAATTATAAAATTATTTAAATATTATAATTGGTAATAATTATAATATTTAAATAATTTTATAATAAAAATTATTACATAAAATAAAATCATTTTTTATAATAATAGTTTTATATTTTTATTTGTGGTATATGAACGTAATGGTCACTGCAGCGTTTCTCTGCACTGGTTTTCCTCAAGCTTTTACAAGAGTAATGATTTATTAAATGCATGGAAGAGATTTTTCATCAAAAATATATTCATTTCTATCGTCTGCTGAATAAAACATAATCAACTGCTGAAAAACGTGCTTGAACTCAGGAAAAAGATGTTGTTTGCACATGTATTTAGCGCTGCTGGCCCTATTTAGCATTTATGCTTTCTAATAATTAATGGATAAATGTTACAAATATTACAAGTACAGCGATATACTAGTTTCATACTTTAATCTGCTGGAGTTGTGTGGAGTCTGGAGGCAAAAAAATGAATAAAAGCTTCTTTTGTTTCTTTAACTATGGGCACACTTGCGGTCCTTTATTTGTCTAATAATGCTGTGAACAATACATGCATAAATAAATATTGACATGGTTTTGGATTGTTTCACTCTTTGTTTATATAAACATTTTTAAAATGCATTATCAGTTCAGTTCAGTTTAGTTTATTTATCCCTTAGGAAATTAGTTTTGCACAGGTGCCACACATCACATAAACACAAGCACATTATATATTTGAACATTATATATTTGAACTAAATGAATGAATGAATGAATGAATGAATGAATGAATGAAAATGCTGTCTTCGGAGGATGCAATGCATTCCCAGGTATGAAGGCGTCAAGGCTCGTCCGAATCTAAAGTTAGCTTCGGTTCCTGTCTTCCTTCATCTGATGGACCTTTGAAGACAGCATAGATGCATCCTTCCCTGCCTTTGATATCCCACAATCCTGTGCTTTCCTGTGACAGTTGAGCTCAAAATAAATAAAGATGGCGTCTGAAATTAGCGGTTGGTGGTGCAAATGTACGTTTTTGAAATTGTTTTCTTCTTTTGATGTAATTTCTAGAGAGAAATTAATATTGTAGTAATGAAATATTTGCTTAGTTAACACCAAAGCTCGCTCTGTTTTGCCGTAGATCATTAAACCGTTACGCTGCCGACACAGTGATAAGACAGCGAGAGATTGAGTCACTGTCTAAGTTTTCTACTCGACTTTGCTGAATAAATATCGTTCTGTTAATTCAGCCTAGAGGTCACGCCGTGACGTCTCGATCTTCTGCTGGTTACACGTCTTCACGTGATGTGAATTCACAGGTCAGAGTTCACCAAACTTCTTAGGAACACAGAGAATGAGCTTGTGTTTCCGGTCTGACGCATTTGCATGCGTTTGAATGGAAGTCAATGGAACGAAAGTGCAGTGTGAACGGCCCTTTACTCATGTAGACATTTACCACCATTTACATTAGTTTTAGTTTCTTATTTAGAGGATCCATTCATTACATTTTTTTTTGTAGCATTTTACATAGTTTGCCCAAAAATGTAATTTCTTTTTTTTTTTACTCACCCTCATGTCATTTCAAACTTCTTTCTTTTGAGGAATATCATTTTTTTTTTGAAGAATGTTTGTTACCAAACTGTTTTGGTATTTCTAAATACTAATTCAGATGCAGCTTCTGATTTTTTTAATCTTTTTTTTTTCTAAAGCTACTTTTTGTAATGCCTATTTGATGCTTTTCTCCTTTAACACAATAATGACTTGACTTAACACTTTGGGCCAGATTTACTAACAGCTTGCGCCAGTGCAAACCCTCTTTTGGTTAGAAAACTACTGTCAGGATTTACTGAAGACACCCAGTGAAGGATTAGCACTGGAAAGGCTTGGACACGGTTATTTTTGTAGCTGACCTTATTGCTTATGCATTTGTAGCTGTTTCCCTTTCAGACGCAAAATATATGTGATTTACTAAGGTTTACACTAGTCAATTTACTGGTATTTGTGCCATTATTTAACTCTCCAAAAAAGCATAATTTGCGCTCCTCTTGTTAGATTGTGTTCTTTAAATTGCGATTAATTAATCGGCAATTCATGTAATTAATTAGAATAAACATTTTAATAGCTTGACAGCCCTGGTAAAATGTTAAAAACGTTTATACCTAAAAGTCAGCAAATATATACACGATAAAGGTATGAAAAGATGTTTCCAATCAGGGATGCAATATATCGGCCACCATATCAGTATCGGCCGATATTTGTTCATTTTTAATGTTATTGCTATCGGACGATATATTAAAGCCGATAAATAATGGATTATTTCCTTCAGCTGAGACACTGTTCAACATGATGGTTTTGAATTGCTTGAAATATGATTGGAATCACTACAAAAAATAAAAATACAGTTCAGTGCAACATGTGCAGCGCAAATCTGTCATATCGGCTTTATTATCATGAGAATATTATAATTGTGTTTTTGGGACATGGGTTTGAATGTTGAGACTTTTGTTTTTGTAATCAGGCTCTCAAAAATTGTATAAAAATTTGTATTTAGATTTATCGGCCAATATATCGGTTATCGGCTTTCAAATATAAAGAATTATCGGTTATCAGTATCGAACCAAATGTATTAGTGCATCTATATTTCCAATGTAACCTTCATATAACAAATATTAAGAAAAAAACTATTATTAACAACGTTTAAATCTGTTATATGTAGTAAAAAGCAAAAGTTGAAGTGTCTCGTGTATAATAAATCCTGCGGCAGCAGCTTTCCTGAAGTGGGACGGCAGGCTACACTGTGGGATGATGTGATTTCGGGATCCCTTGAGACTCATTCACGGTCCAGATTCATGATGAATGCAGTCGTTCATGTGGTTTGGCATTCAATCTCTCCACAGGACTGGACAACAATGTGCCTGTCCTTTTGTCATGAATATTGGAAAGTGAAAGACACAATAGATGCCCTAGTCAAAGCATCCTGAAGGAATTGCAGTTTATTCCCGGAAAGATCTTTCATAGGATTTCTAGAATCCTGTAGAGCGGTGTCGGGATGACGTACATTTGTAGGCCAACCCAGAAGTTAACGTCACACTGGTTCCCTCGACAAAAACCCATGGGCTTTTGGATTATCGCAAAAATCAAGATATGTGATCAACAAATGTGTGTGATGCTTACACGTTTTGTCCATCAAGAAGGCGTTTTGTCGCCAGAAGCAAAAAGCTAAAGGTAGACTATAAAGGACAGTCCCACAACTTTTTCAGTATCTGAAAAAAGCATTTTCCCTGACAGTTTGATTTAGAATAGTTTGTAAGAGTGTGATTATAAGCATAAAGCGGACTGAGTTCAGCATAATGATGTTTAATCTCCTCGACTGTCTCGTTTAGACGCTTTTTCAAGACACGTAGCGGCTTCAATAAATCACGTGGGGTAATACCGATGTTTTATGTTGTAGAATACAACGTGAAAGTGTCTTGAGTTTGTGTTCACCACAGACCTTATTTCAGACATTTAACCTAAAACCCATTCAGAAAATCCATTGACTTCGGGACATTGTGCTAAATGTAAGTGTTAAAACGCAACTTTCAGATTTTTTTGTTGTTGAAATAAATGAATACTTTTTATTCTGCAAGGATGCATTGAATTGATCAAAAGTGTCAGCATAAAGGCATTTATAATGTTACAAAATAAATACATGCTGTTCTTTTGAACTTTGTATTCATCAAAGAATCCTGAAAAAAAATTGTATCAGTTTCCATAAAAATATGAATCAGCACAACTGTTTTCAAAATGTATTTTGATCATCAAATTCGCATATTAGAATGATTTCTGAAGGATCATGTGACACTGAAGACTGGAGTAATGATGCTGAAAACTCAGCTTTGATCACAGGAATAAATTACACTTTACTATATATTCACATAGAGAACAGTTATTTTAAATCGCAATCATATTTTACTTTTTTTACTGTATTTTTGATCAAATAAATGCAGCCTTGGTGAGCAGAAGAGCCTTTACAAAACATTTAATAATCTTATTTAACTTTTGAATTGTGGTGTATAACACGCATATATGCATTTTCTAAACTACACACAAACAAATATAGGCCTATTTACACACATACTTTCATATACGGCCTAGTTTTGAGTTTTGAGCATAAAATGCACTTGTTATCATCAGTAAATGAATCTTTTTCTTTCAGTGCATGAGTGTTTGTCTGTGCGTCTGGTCAGTGTCATAAGCAGGGCTTTCCTCAAACACAACCCTCTGATTGTACACTAGATGTGCTCTCACGCATCGCGCCGATACAAAACGTTTCGGGAAGCTTTGGAGCGTCAGATGTGCCGAAATAAGAGTCTGGAAACAGCTTCACGAGAGAGAGCAGCTGCGATGAGCTCAGAAACATACTGGAGATCGTCCAGAACCACTTCACCAACCGGCCAGCTGGGACGACAGCACCACGAGCCGGCCAAGCCATGTGACATCAGTCCAGGAACATTGGTCATCTGGATCTCTGGAAATATCCCTTTGCCCAGCACAATCTGAGTATGAATGCAAACGCTCTTTGTTGTAAGGTTGCACAAGCAAACGGTGGCGACAGATGTTGCAAAAGACAAAAAAACAAACATGTGATGATGCTTTTTTCAGAAAATCAAAAGGGTGTTTAAAAACCCTGAATTACTCTGCCAGTGAAATCAATGCAATGCTCAAACGTTACCGTGAGTCGTTTCGCAACACAGAGCCAATCATAAAAGGCCTCAGCGCTCGCTGATTTAAATATTCATGTCCTCTGACATCACACAAACTTCCACAAAGTGTTCAGCTTCAGTATCTGAGAGAAATGCTCCTGTGTTAGTGTTTCAGAAGCCCTCATGAATCACTTCAGTGCAGTTTTCTTTCCCCAATTCTCATTCTAAAAAGCATTTCTATACACTTTTGATGATCAATATTTTTTTTAGCATGTTTTCTCAGTCTAAAGTGAATTTAAAACTAGCCTAGTATAAATGACATCAGAGCAAATGCTCTTTAAATGGATAGTTCAACCAAAACTCATGTTAATTATGAATTATGTAATCATTTACTCACCATCACTTTCATTGCATGGACAAAAATAAATAAATAAACATTATCAAAATATTATCTTTTGTGTTTCACAGAAGAGAGAATGTCATACGGGTTTGTATTGATGGAAAGTAAATGATTTTCACTTTTGTGTGAACCCTCCCTTTAATATCACTTTTGCTATTAATATTAATATATTCTTAAATTTTACCGCATTTAATGCCACAACTGTATGCATGAAGTTTCATAGACAAAGTTTTGCTGGAATCTCTTTGCTTGTTACTGTCCAGTCAGTGTTATTAACTGCATAGATATGCATAATTCAGGTACTCTGAAGTCAGTTTGTAGATTAAATGAACCTGCGTTTCTCCCACTCCTTGGCATTGGTAAATATTATATTTCCTTGCACGAACATAACCAGACTTGATGCAACCAAGTTGCAAGAGCAGCCTGACAGAAGACAAATTGAAAGATTTTGCTGCCTGACTGCATTTGCATGACAAAAATATGTCGAAACTCTTATAATGAACAGACTTTCTGGGCCTTTTAATGCAATGATGACAAAATCCAGACCTGAATCTCAATGAACAACCCATGAGATGAACTGAGACTGGATGTTATTAGTCAGAATCCCTGCACACATGTTCAGTATGTAGTGTAAAGCCGTTCCAGTATAATGCAGGAGGTTTTGAACCCAACACATATGAGTGTCCACATATTAAGTGCACAGATGATGACCCGTCAGAAGAAGTGTCAGCTAAGCAGAATACATGAACCTCTCTGGATAAATGGACAGCCAAACCTTTTCCCACTCGAGTTATTTCAGGCATATGAGATGTTTGAAGACATTAACCTGCTCTGACAGTGTTGCTGTAGGCTTTGATTTAAAATGGAGTACAAATAAACAGCCTCCAATACAAACACACACACACACACACACTCCTGCGCAAATCCATGTCAGATGAAAACGCTCCTCAAGCTTTGTCTGATATCTGCCGCGAGGCGTCTTATACGGTTGATTTCTAGAAGCACCAGGACTTTCTCATAACACACATTTGCAAATCTCAAACTTATACTTTAGAATAAATAGGGTTACACTTTATTTTTATGGCGTCAGTTTTACAGTGTAATTATGCATTTAAGCACTGAGTAATAATAATTAACTACAGGGTTAGGATGAGGGTTTGGTTTAGGGTTAGTTGCATGCAATTATGCATAATTTATAGTTATAACTATAACTGCGTATAACGTGTAACAATGCCACTGTGTTACCTAAATAAGAATAAATATTTCAAACAAAACACTTTCAGTGTATCATAATCAGTGCAAAAAAAAATGTTTCACCTACTTCAACTTAAAAACTTAAGTTGAAGTTGCTGCCTTAAATTTTGAAGTATAATCAACTTGGCATTTCAACATTTCTTTTTCAGTTCATTTAAATGAAATAATATTATAAGTTGAATTGCGAATAAATGAAGTTGAAATTGGTCAAATTATTTTGATGAGTTAAAGTAATGATAACACAGATGTGCAGTAATGTTAACACGAGTAAACCTGCACTGATTGCTATTTCTATTGAAACGTCAGTCGTAAATGAAACAAAAGTTCATCAGAAGCTCCAGTAACTTTATTCTCATGTGAAGGAATGGAGACACTTTATTTTAAGGTGACGTAGTTACACGTTTAATACCTAACTATTGTAATAATAACAGTAAGTTATTCATAATTACAAGTAAAACCAAAGCGTGACTCTATAGTGAGTGCCTGTAGTTACTCAGTACTTATTTGAGGAAGTAAAATGTAACTACGTCACTTTAAAATGAAGTGACCAAAGGAATAAACCCATCATCACTTTAGCAATATTCATATTTTCTACACTAATGCCACAGCTGTAATGCAAGACTTTTCAAAGACAAAGTTTTGCTGGTAATTCTCTCACTCATTTCTCCTCTTGTACCCGGGGCGGATGATCCTCTGGGAATGAGCTTACCTTGCACAGCATCAGGAGGAGCATGGCATCGGACATGCTGAGCGGGATGCTCTTTCCCAGGCATACACGCGTCCCTGGAAGCTCGGAGAGAAGTCCAATCCCCTCATCCTCTATCTCGGAGGGAGATCCCGAATCACGGAGAGTGGCTGAGCTTCCCACGGCGCTCCAGTGTTTTCCTGCCCAGTTTCATTTCACTTCTTCTCGAGTTGAGCTCGTGTGAAACACTCTCTCTCCTCTCGCTCTTTGTTCCGTCCGTGAGCCAAAGGTGAACCGATGAGAGAGAGAGAGAGAGAGAGAGAGAGAGAGAGAGAGAGAGAGAGAGGGAGAGAGAGAGAGAGGGGGCGGTTTAATCACGTGCTAAGTTTTTATCTCCGTCTTTTTTAATTAGCCAAACTCGATGAGCTCTTTTCTATCCCGTCTTGGACCCAAGGACTAATTCTCAGCGAAATTTTCGTGGGGGGAGAAAAGAGTGTTTTCTATTTCGCCAGTAGTTGCACAAAAAAAGTCAGCAATCCACGTGACCAACCATGAAATCTTTTGAGATTCCTAATCTTGGATTCCCAAAATTTGCGGAACAACGGTAAATGTGCGCGCACCTTTAAACTTCAGCTTTGTTCAGGCGTTCCGAGAGTTCCCGTGCATCTCCTTGGATGAAACATCATAAAAACTAGGACATGAAGTGCCTTAGAGTGCAGTAGCAGGAAAAGTGAGATTCCAGTTTTTGAGACTCGACGCCTCGAGCGCCCGGCTGTGCGAGTGTGTTAGAGAGACGAGTGCGCGTGTGTGTGTGTGTTGGAGTCGCACCAGCACTGATGCTCCAGAGACAGGCTTCCCCTGATTCCCTCCAACTCGCATATCAATGCAGCGCAGGTTGCCTGGCAACCGTCTCAGGACCGCCACACACCGCCTGACGACAGGAGCGTTTATGACAGCGGAGTTTATGAGGAGGAGGATCTCCGTCACACGCTTTAATACTCACACACTCGACGACACGCGCGTGGGAGAGATGGAGACCTGACACATCAGACACCCGTCAGCGTCTCTGCTCTGTGTGGAGAGCATGGACACACCACTAATGTCAACAAACACCTCGGAACTTTATTTTAATACATAAAACCAGCATGGATTTATTTATTATTTTTTACATTTTTATTTATTTGACATAAAAACAAGACCACAGATACACACACACACACACACACACACACACACACACACGCACGCACGCGCGTACACACACACACACACACACACACACTCTCTCTCTCTCTCTCTCTGTCTCTCTCTCTGTCTCTCTCTCTCTCTCTGTCTCTGTCTCTCTCTCTCTCTCAAACATACATACACACTCTCTCTCTCTCTCTCTCTCAAACACACACACACACACACACGCACACACACACACACACACACACACTCTCTCACACACACACACACACACGCGCGCGCATACACACGCAAACACTCTCTCTTTAGATACTTTAGCGCATTTACAGTAGGTGCAGAAAAATGTTGGTAGGCCTATATCCAATAGTTAAAGAAACTTGCATATTGTTTGCAAATACCCATTATTTATGTGCACCTGATTTCATTAGTCAAAGAGAATAGACTCAGTGTCTTCCTCTAATAAAAAACTAAAACTATAGAGCTGCTTAAACAGCTTTATTTTGAATTGCACAGCCAATCAGAATCAGGCTTCTGCTCCATAACGTTAACACAAATGAGATAACGTCGTCGTCCAGGCTTGCTGATCCCTGATGCGATCGGATTTATGCGTCCAGCATTAAATGGACAACAATTCATTATGTGGGTGGGATGTTAATGGAAAAGTTTAGCAAATTGGTTCAAGCTTGCTTTTATATTGTCCACGCAATGGCCTGGAATAGACAGCAATAAAAATGGAAATGCAAAAGAAACATTTGCCCAACTAAAATCACAAGCACGCATAATTTTATTGCTTACTCTCCGTCCTCTCCTGTCTGAGATGAACTTACTTTGAACGGCCAGTTTCACCGGTGCATTTATAACAATCACTCAGACAGAACAATAATTGTGCTCGTCGCTATTGAACAAACCCAATCACACAGGACTGGCTTAGAAACGCAGGTCAGCCGAATTACATGCGTGCTTTTCAAAAAGTCCCGTAATTGTCCAGCGTTTTCCTCCGCAGCTCCGAGCCGTGGGACTCGCCTGCGTCGACACACACAGCAGAAAGACGTTTGCATGTGTTTGCAGAATAAAGACAACACGACCTTGAAATGGCCCGGAGCAATGCGATTAGTGCTTTCAGTCCTGAGTGTTTCGGACCCAGGTGAAAAGGCCATCGCAGACATTAAACATCGGCTCCGGAGAAGAGGAGGGAACTCCAGGTCTTCCTCGGACAGCACAGTTTTCACTTGGTCAAAGATAAAAACACTGACCGTGCTGCAAATCCGACTGGAAACACGGATACAGTTGTTATTCTTATTTGAATGTCAATGTTCATGCTTTCATCAGCTGATAATTCACCCCACAAACACCAAACTGTGTCCTCAACTGCAGATTCACTCATATTTAATGTAGTCTGGATCTGTGCAGTTTTATTATGGTTTTGGGTTATGAAGATGTGATCAAAATACCATAGGTTTTGATTGGCACATGACCTTTGACATCAACAACAAAAATATAGAAGCATTTGGAAAAGAAATGGAAGCATTTTACAATGGAAGCGTCTGTTAAAAAACTTTTAAATGATCAATATTTAGCTTTTATTTTATATTTTCAGTTTAATTTTAGTTTGTGCTTTTGTTATTTGTTATGCCCTATCTGGGGGAAAGGGCGCAACATGAAAGACTCAGAAAAATGCAGTAAATTTGAACAATGATAAATTTATTGCATTAATTTGTAGATCAAATAAGTTACATTTTTTATAATTTATTTTGTTCTATTTAATGTTTATTTTATTTCAAGTGACAGTTTTTCTTTTGTAGTTTTAGTTTTAGTTGACTATCATAATACTGATATTAGATAAAAACTTTAATTAAATAAATACTAAAATTGCTAAAACTAAACTGAAATAAAAATAAAGCTAAATAGCAATATTTGCTGTAAACTAATAAAACTGTCAAACACACTTAACAAAATTACTTATGACTCGTTTGAACCATCTAGGGGAAAGGGTGCAACATGAAGGACTTGCAGTAATCCAGTAAATTTGAACAATGATAACTTTATTGCCTTAATTTGGGACTTTTGATTCAGGAGCTGACTGGGACAAAATAACAAACAAAACTTCCTTATTTTTAAACCTCTTTCCCAAACCCTAACCCTAAAAATACAATATACAAACCTAACATCCCTATCCAAAAAGCAGAGATCAAAACAGTTTACAATAAACAAAAATGGCATACTCAGTATTTAATTTAATTAGTTACTGTTCTTTTTTATTGTTACTATATTTAGGTTTATATTTATTTTTATTTCAGTTTAGTATTATTTGTTATTTACTTCCAGTTAGTTATTATAGTGCTTCAACTTATTTCAGTAACTTATTTCAGTTAGACGGCAACATTTCTAATTTTGTCACTCTGAAAAAAAAAAAAAAAAACCCCCTGTAAATCGGGGGTCAAAGTTCAATGTTAAACATCAAGGCTTAATTTAATTTTGAGCAAATGATGCACATTCTCACAGGAGAAAAGACTGACAGACAAAGACAGAAGTTTGTGATATTCCAATGAAAGTGAATCTCTGAATCCAGATCACATTGTTTTGAGACTCAAGTCCAGTCAATTAAAGCAAGTTTGCAGTGTATTCAAGATATAGATTTATGAGCATTCATTAAGAATAAAATAAAATACTCGTCCAGCTGAGCTACAGGAACATCTATTATTGAAGCCTAAACAAGAAGAGGCACGAAGAACAGACGTGAGATGGGGTTTGGATGAGTTTATTTGTTTCTCCTGATGAATAATGTCTTTTCTTCATGGGTTCTGTTGTGTTGGCTGTTCCCTTCACAGACGTCTGTCACAGCGGCATTTATCCTCATTAGAGCTGAACATGACATGGCCGTGTGTGTGTATGTGTGTGTGTGTGTGTGTGTGTGTGTGTGTGTGTGTGTGTGTGTGTGTGTGTGTGTGTGTGTGTGTCGACAACAGTGCGGGATCTCAATAGAAGACGATGCATTAGCATGAGAGCTTTCATGGGACGTTTGGCATCTGTGTTCACAGACTGAGGACAACAAGTTTTCAGATCAATTATAAAGCTGTAATACAATTAAAATGTAGCTATAGTGTTAGTATAATTGAGAAACTATTAAAGTTTTTATTAATATTTTCTATTTTCATTTTAAGTTTTAAGATTTTTGATTTAAAAAATGTCAAGTTTTAGTGATTTTGTTGTGCATTTTGTCATTTTTAATAGTTTCTTTAATGTCTAAATATAGTTTTTATTAATTTTTATTTTAGTTTTAGTTACTTTTAGTAATCAAATAAGTTTTAATTTTTTTATAATTTATTTTGTTTTATTTTATGTTTATTTTATTTCAAGTAACAATTTTTGTGTAGTTTTAGTTTAAGTTAACTATCATAATACTGATAAAAACTTAAATTAAATAAATACTAAAATTGCTAAAGCTAAACTGAAATAAAAATAAAGCTAAATAGCAATATTTACTGTAAACTAATAAAACTGTCAAAAGCACTTAACAAAATGACTAAAACTTAAACTAGAATAAATATTTAAATTTAAAAATATAAAAATAAATGCTAATTTTTAATATTATTACATATAAAATAGTATGCAAATAACACTAAAATAACACAGATAGCTTTTTAAAAAGTATTTTGGGTTATTTGCCCATAGATTTCAGTCACTCCTCACACTGTAAAAAAAGATTTTTTGGTGAAGTAAAGTACTACTGAAGTAAAGTAAAGTACTACTGAAAAAAAACAATGTAATTTACATGAAAAAGTTAGTTCAGGCAAGAATTTAAAAAACGAAGTAAATTCCATATCAGTACTTAATTCAAGCGAGTAGAAATGAAAGCGTAAATATCAACTCAATAAAATTAAGTAAAAATTACTCAGCTTTTCTGATACTGGGGTTCCCATCATGCACTGGACCTTGAATAATTAATGAGGTTAATTTTTCACTGGTTTCCAGCTGTATTTACACTGTTTTATCATTGCTTTTGTTGTCAGGATTAGTAACTTGCCATTTTGTGACATTTCGAGTAAATTTTCTGCTCAAAATGACACATTCAAACACAAAAACGATCCATCAAATGTTACCGTCATTGTGTATTGTCTACCAAGTATTGAGGTCTTTGCATTCACATGATGCTTAACATCTGACATGCTGTAGTATAAATTACTTAGATAATCTAAGTTAAGCACATACTATAAATGACTGGTATAATTCAATATTATTGTTTGAGTGAAAAGTAATGCTAAGGAAATTTCAACTAAATCGATATTAATCAACCTTTTACTAGCCAAGTTAAAATTACTTATTTTCTGTGTTACTTTCACTTAACTAGGTTAAGTAAAGTTTACTTAATTCCATATTCCAAGTAAATTTAACTTAAAGATTTCTAATTAAAGCTACTGATGAATGTGTTTAGGTTTTTACTTGGCAAATCTTTGTAAATTTACTAGCATTTTCTGAGTGAAAAAAGTTGCCTAGCTTTTTTCAAGTAAATCCTACTCCAAATTTTTTTCAGTGCAGTTTGCAAGCAATAATAACTAAATAAAATATCAATATAATAAAAGAGAGGACTGAAAAGCAAATGTGCAGCTTGTATTTATAAGCATAATGTGAAGTTTATATATTTGTTCTGTCCACAATCAGGACCGATGATATTTCACTGTGGGCGAAGCTACTCAGCAAAACTAGGAAAGAAATGCATTGAACATGGAATTTGCTGTAAATTTTAATCCATTTGTTGCAATGAATCTCTCTAGGTAGCATTTGCTCAATGTATAGTATAAAGATGCATATGTATAGTTACATCCCTTTCTGTCATCTTTTTATTTTCATCTTTTCATCATTTTTAGCTGGTCATCATTCCCAACATGCATTATGATTAGATACTTTCAAAATAACTTTAAAAGTTTGTGTTGCAGTTTGCTAGGCATTGCAAGTTCAATACGGCAAACTTATTTTCAGTGGAAATCCACAGAATGCCAGAAAAGTAAAAATATCTCCTGTTTTCCTCACATTTCTGCATATCGCAAGTGTCTGAACTCCAGTGGGATATTCTGCATCAGTTGTGTGTGTGTGTGTGTGTGTGTGTGTTGGTGGTTATACACTTAATCGCCCTCAGGAACGTCTCTGTTCTGTATCTGCAAGCGTTTCTTGCTTCAGAGCGAGAGCTATTCGATAAAAAGAAGCAAACATCAAAACAACAGCTAACAGTCATAAATGGAAAAACATTTGAGAAATGAGGCTCTCTTGCATAAGAAGTAAGTTAAAGAGATAGTTCACCTAAAAATCTACATTCAGTTCCAAAACTGAGACTTTCTTTCTTCAGATTTACACTGCCTGCTCTTTTCCATGCAATTACAGTGAATGTGAAGCGCAGCGTTGACACGAGGACGAGTAAATAATATCAGAATTGTCATGTTTGTGTGGACTATTCCTTTAAATGTGTTCTCCGAGGTCTTCGTCTGGAGAACGCTTTAAAGTTTGAGATGCGTGAAAACTGGATTCTCCACAGATCGTCTCTCATCCTGAAACATCAAACGGCTGTCAGACTCAGAGCATGAAAGTGTGTTTGCCGGGAAGCTTTCATTCTCCTGAAAACAATCCAGACATGGAGAAATCTGACACATATCATACATTAAACACACTCACAATATGAGTCTTATACAATAGAAAGACAGATACATGTACTATTGTGCTACTGCTATTATATCCTGCTCTCAAACTCACAAATATTGCTGTTTAAATATACTCTATATTAAATATTGAAACACTTTGTAAAGTTTCATTTGTAGTCATTTATCAGATGCTTTTGTCCAAAGCTACTTACAAATTAGGACTAAATTAAGCGAGTCATCGTGAAGAGGCAAAAACAACGCAAGAAGTGCTCAAAATACACAGTTCAGGCATTGGTCAGAGTAGCATAAGCCCGATAAGGGAGGATTAAAGGAAAAGGAAATATTTTTTATCAGGTTAAGTGCTCATGGAAGAGGCGAGTTTTCAGTTGACTTTTGAATGTTGTTATTAATTTTTGGTCATGCAAATGTCAACATAAACTACATATTTAAAACCAAAAGTTCTGTCTGTTTAAACTAGTTAATGCACCGTGAGCTAACATCTGTCACGGTACTGCGTGTGCTCAATTCAATAGAGTTCACAAAGACGAAGATAATATAAACAATTGCTATTTAATCCAGGAAGACGAAGAGCCACGCACGCCTGTGTTACACAGAAAACGATTATTTCTAAAAACTCCGGCCAAAGTGGAGATTTCTGTGTTTGCCTGTGTCAGCTGTGTTGTGTGTTTGCCTGTGTCAGCTGTGTTGTGTGTTTCCCTGTGTCAGCTGTGTTGTGTGTTTACCTGTGTCAGCTGTGTTGTGTGTTTACCTGTGTCAGCTGTGTTGTGTGTTTACCTGTGTCAGCTGTGTTGTGTGTTTACCTGTGTCAGCTGTGTTGTGTGTTTGCCTGTGTCAGCTGTGTTGTGTGTTTGCCTGTGTCAGCTGTGTTGTGTGTTTGCCTGTGTCAGCTGTGTTGTGTGTTTGCCTGTGTCAGCTGTGTTGTGTGTTTACCTGTGTCAGCTGTGTTGTGTGTTTACCTGTGTCAGCTGTGTTGTGTGTTTGCCTGTGTCAGCTGTGTTGTGTGTTTGCCTGTGTCAGCTGTGTTGTGTGTTTGCCTGTGTCAGCTGTGTTGTGTGTTTACCTGTGTCAGCTGTGTTGTGTGTTTGCCTGTGTCAGCTGTGTTGTGTGTTTGCCTGTGTCAGCTGTGTTGTGTGTTTGCCTGTGTCAGCTGTGTTGTGTGTTTGCCTGTGTCAGCTGTGTTGTGTGTTTGCCTGTGTCAGCTGTGTTGTGTGTTTACCTGTGTCAGCTGTGTTGTGTGTTTACCTGTGTCAGCTGTGTTGTGTGTTTGCCTGTGTCAGCTGTGTTGTGTGTTTGCCTGTGTCAGCTGTGTTGTGTGTTTACCTGTGTCAGCTGTGTTGTCGATGCCTCGAGAGAAAAGAAAGTGCAGAGCGCGAAAGCACCAAAGCGACTGAAGGATTGCCGTAAAGCAGTATCTCTGGTCGTACGATGTGTGTGACGTCATTGACATTTTAAAAGACTTTTTAAAGCAAATAAGTGACTCTAAAAAATCCAACACCCAGCAATGTGTAATTTCTTTGCATCTCCTTTCGAATACAACATTCAAATTACTAGACAAAAGTAAAAGTATTTGTTTCTCTAAATACCCAGCTATGTGTAAATTTGGCCTAAGGGAAGACAAAACAAAAGTTCATAACCATTACAACATGAAGAAACGATGACATTTTTTATTTTTATTAACTAACATTAACAAAGATTATTAAATGCTGTAAAAAAAATATTGCCAATTGATAGATTATTTTAGCTAATACATGTAGCTAATGTTAACCTTATTGTTATTTGTTTACAATATAATACATTTTGTAATTTTATAATATATTTAACTTGAAAATATCGTTGATATTTAATTATTAATAATATGAAAACTTTTTCTGTTGGAAATAAAAAAATATATACATTAATTTTTTTGTTTCCCCCTACGGAAGCCTTTTTTCCCTTGGTTGAACATTATTAAACTTAGAGCTTAGAGTCTGGCTCTTCCCAAACCACTGAAGTGACGTCGACGTCCGGGTTAGCGGTAGCATGAGCCGTCAGGCAAGTGTTATTTAAATAAACTCCTGATGTACTTACAAACTTCCCAATGCCTTGTTTTATGAGTACAGAACCTATTTGTACTACTGTAGAAGTTTGGTCCATTCTGGGCATTATTAGTGGGGTAATTTACCAGATACAGCCTTGGATCCATTAGCGCCTGCACTAAACCATCCGGCTGATATCTCTAAATAAGCTCTAACTTTAATAATGTTCAACCAAGGGAAAAAAGGCTTCTGGGGGGTGTTTGGCTCGAGGTCATGGTGCAAAGGACCCTGGGTTGATTTTACTCTGAACCATCTCTTTAAGATGAGTGTTTTATTCTTTTTATGCACTGAAATCAGGGTGTATTTTCATGAGACATCTTTAATGAGGAACATGCTTTCAGTAACATAGTCATCAATAATCATGTCTCAGTAGATTCACTATAATCTCATATGAAAAGTGCATGCCGCCTTAAAGAAATAAAGAAACATGAGGATGTTTGCATATACATCTGTCAAAACCAAAATGGCGTGGAAGGATCTGTCAGCTTGTAGTTGAATGATCTGGAGTGAGCAGATATTACCATAAAACATGAATCTGTCTTACTGCAGGATTAGTGCAACACAAACCCAGATATACATCTGAAGATTCTGGGTATTATTTCTCCATATATGAGAAATCCCAGGGCTGCCGACTGGACCGCTGTAAATTGGGGATGATTCTGAGGGTTTAACAATAGCACTTATCCAGGCGAGATAAGACCAGTCTCTCTCAAGCTCAGAGATTAGAGGATGTGAGTTTGGCAGCGGTTCAATCCGTTCCCCTCATCTCCGGTACGTCAATCCCTCAGTAGGAGGAGTATCGACTCTCACAGCAGAGAACGACTGGAGGAAACCTGGAGAAGTTGGAGACCAAGGTTCAAACATTGGGGTTTGAAGTGTAAAGCGCTTTAGCCCAGAGTCCTTTTTATTTTATTTTTTTATTTTTTTTGCAAAATGTTTTTGTGATACCTACTTATATAACCCACAATTAATTTACAGAGTGTCTATTTACACAAAGTGCAAATATCCGCCTTGTGTGTGCAGAGGCTATTTACACTAACTCCGCCCACTGACGTCTGATTGGTCCAGACAAAATTACGGAAAACACTTGATTGTAAACGGTAGCAATATAGAAGTAAGGAGTTTGACCCGAGTTTGAATCCGGCTTTTGCTGAACCCGCTCTACTCACTTTTCCCATCAACGTGTGTTTAATAACAGTGTTTATTGTTTAGGGGTAGGCTTAATGAGGGCTTTATTGTCTCAATAAGGCAGCATCCATTTAATGATTTTAATAAATATGATCATTTACACTCTATGTTATTATTGCATATAGTTTAATGTACAACAACAATGAGGTGCAAATAAATAATAAATATAAGTAGCATCTAACTACTATTTACAATGGCAAAGAAAATAGGCTTACTGCTATTTTTACATAGTGTAAATAGCTGCTGCCATTAATTAATAATTAACATTCCTTTGTGTGTGTGTGTGTGTGTGTGTGTGTGTGTTATACATGGGTATTAAGTATTTTATATAGAATGTTCTACTTCATAATGCCATTTGGACGTCTTATTTCCCTTCACATTTTCTTCTATTGAAAATGCTTATTTGCTGCTTTTAACAGATATTGTTTTCATTTCATCAGGCTCATAATGATTTATATAATCTTTTAAATAAATAAAATATAAAAAATGCTGTGTTGTTTCAACCCATGTTTGGGTCAAATATGGACAAATCTAAGTGTTGGGTTTGTCCATATTTGACCCAAACTTGGGCTGAAACAACCCAGAATTTTTAGAGTGTAAATATATAATAATACATAAATTAAATATATTAAAAATGATAGAAAGCTTGAATGCCCAACTTAGATATAGAAGCTTCTCGTGTGCGCTTGAAGACAGCATTACATCAGGTTAAATAGCACACTGATCTACATGAGAATGTGTATATAAACAAAACAGAGAGATATTTATCTTGGCACAAATACAATCAGGATCTCTAGAGTGACAGCATCAGTTTGGAACTAATTTATAACTAGAAAAATACCAATCATCATAGTCTTTATACCACAATTTTATATACTAAAACTGTAAATCATCACAGCAAAGGCACATTTAGATGAGCAGTGGCTGAAATCTTCAGTTTCTAGGGTGTTCTGCTCGCTTACTGCACAAGTGAAAAGAGAGTGATAAAATAAATGTGGACAGCAGCTCAGCTGGACGCATGTTTGACTTCATATTGAGAGCTCTGACTTTTGATCACAGATTGTGGCGATGTTAAAGCTGAGCACAGTTTGTGACATAGAAACCTCTTCTGAAATCTCCATTGGCTCTATCTCACAGCTGGAGGAGAAATGATTAAGACATTAAAGAGATCTCATTTGTGATTTGTTCCTTCCTGCAGGACACTTTAAATCTCAAATGAAACCAAAACGATTGTTTTGGAGCATAGTGACCCACTTCTTTGTCATTTCGCCCTGCCGCGTCACACAAGGGCTCATCCAGAAGTTTTTATCGAGCATAATTCACTGCATATTGAGCGGAAGAATTGCAGAAATCTACTAGCCCGACGATTTCTTTGTGTTTCTCCAGGGAAATCGCTTCTTTTCTGGATCCTTTTGCTGAGCACATTAAATGTAAATCTTTACGCTCTGTACGTCATCTTCTGAAGTGTTTAAGCGCGATGAATGAGACGTGTAATTACTGTACGTCCCGGAGAATGTGCTCTGATTACTTCACTGTCCTCCACTTTGTCAGCACTGCCCATTTAATCACAGGTCTGACAGAATGGATGTCCCAGCACTAAAGTTTCACCCGTTTTGCTCGCATAAGTATCCGTCTGGAATTATAACGGGATGAATTCTGTCCGCGCTGCGAGAGAAATGGCCATTCAGCCGTGGCTCAATAAAGAATGCCAGTGTAAAACGTGTCAGTTTTTGAGATGATAAACATGTTTAATTCCGGCGTGCTTGACAAGATGCGGAGAATATGCATGAGTGAGTATGCATTATTAAAGGTGCTGTGCTGCTGGTTTCTCTGTGTTAATCTAGCAGTGCTGACTGCGCGTGTAGCAGAAGTAAAGCGCTGGGATTCGGGTCTTATATCAGAATCGCATGCAGCGCTTGCATATTTCATGGCCATAAGCAAGGTTGAGACCTCTGCTTTGATGCACTGGCCTGCAGCGTGAATGACCAGCACAACGAGAGACTGTCCTGGGTCTTTTGAAGTCTCCTGCTTCTCAGATGTTTGTGTCTATTTTTAGTTTTATTAAGGATTTTTAGAAGAAACATCTTAAATAATTTCTGCAGCAACTGAACAGTGAAAGTTTTCTGTGGGACGGATCAAAGGATTTTAGTATGGTCATTTGACCTGTTTCTTCTAGGCGATAATTGTGTGATTCATGAGCTTTGGTGCATTTTTGTCAGGAGTTAGCGTGTACTTGAATCCAAAGGATAAATGAAGAAATTATATTTAATAAACACAGCGATCAAGACTACACACAATTCACACAACATCAACACAAGAAAATGAACAGAGGAGAACTTAGGGCTTAAAGGGTTAGTTCACTCAAAAATGAACATTCTGTCATCATTTACTCACCCTCATATCGTTCTAAACCCTGTAAAACTTTCGTTCATCTTCAGAACACAAATTAAGATCTTTTTGATGAAATCTGAGAGATTTCTGTCCCTCCATTGACAGTTACGCAACTGACACTCTGACTCTTAAAAAAGTTCATAAAGAAATCGTAGAACTAATCCATATTAATTGAGCAGTTTATTCAAAAAATTTCTGAAGAGACTCGATCGCTTTATATGGTGAACAGATAATTATTATTTAAAAATTTATCGTAACAAGAGAATGAACCTCATTGGTTCTTGAAGAAGCTGAAACGTGCTTCAAAACACGAGAATGAACCTCATTGGTTCTTGCTGAAGCTCAAACGTGCTGCGTAACATGAGAATGAACCTCATTGGTTCTTGCTGAAGCTCAAACGTGCTGCGTAACACGAGAATGAATCTCATTGGTTCTTGCTGAAGCTCAAACGTGCTGCGTAACACGAGAATGAACCTCATTGGTTCTTGCAGAAGCTCAAACGTCCTGCGTAACACAAGAATGAACCTCAGTGGTTCTTGCTGAAGCTCAAACGTACTTCAAAACACGAGAATGAATCTCATTGGTTCTTGCTGAAGCTCAAACATGCTGCGTAACACGAGAATGAATCTCATTGGTTCTTGCTGAAGCTCAAACGTGCTGCGTAACATGAGAATGAACCTCATTGGTTCTTGCTGAAGCTCAAACGTCCTGCGTAACATGAGAATGAATCTCATTGGTTCTTGCTGAAGCTCAAACGTGCTGCGTAACACGAGAATGAACATCATTGGTTCTTGCTGAAGCTCAAACGTCCTGCGTAACACGAGAATGAACCTCATTGGTTCTTGCAGAAGCTCAAACGTCCTGCGTAACACGAGAATGAACCTCATTGGTTCTTGCAGAAGCTCAAACGTCCTGCGTAACACGAGAATGAACCTCATTGGTTCTTGCTGAAGCTCAAACGTGCTGCGTAACACGAGAATGAATCTCATTGGTTCTTGCTGAAGCTCAAACGTGCTGCGTAACACGAGAATGAACCTCATTGGTTCTTGCTGAAGCTCAAACGTGCTGCGTAACACGAGAATGAACCTCATTGGTTCTTGCAGAAGCTCAAACGTCCTGCGTAACACGAGAATGAACCTCATTGGTTCTTGCTGAAGCTCAAACGTCCTGCGTAACACGAGAATGAACCTCATTGGTTCTTGCAGAAGCTCAAACGTGCTGCGTAACACAAGAATGAACCTCAGTGGTTCTTGCTGAAGCTCAAACGTACTTCAAAACACGAGAATGAATCTCATTGGTTCTTGCTGAAGCTCAAACGTGCTGCGTAACATGAGAATGAACCTCAGTGGTTCTTGCTGAAGCTCAAACGTGCTGCGTAACACGAGAATGAATCTCATTGGTTCTTGCTGAAGCTCAAACGTGCTGCGTAACACGAGAATGAACCTCATTGGTTCTTGCAGAAGCTCAAACGTCCTGCGTAACACAAGAATGAACCTCAGTGGTTCTTGCTGAAGCTCAAACGTACTTCAAAACACGAGAATGAATCTCATTGGTTCTTGCTGAAGCTCAAACATGCTGCGTAACACGAGAATGAATCTCATTGGTTCTTGCTGAAGCTCAAACGTGCTGCGTAACATGAGAATGAACCTCATTGGTTCTTGCTGAAGCTCAAACGTCCTGCGTAACATGAGAATGAATCTCATTGGTTCTTGCTGAAGCTCAAACGTGCTGCGTAACACGAGAATGAACATCATTGGTTCTTGCTGAAGCTCAAACGTCCTGCGTAACACGAGAATGAACCTCATTGGTTCTTGCAGAAGCTCAAACGTCCTGCGTAACACGAGAATGAACCTCATTGGTTCTTGCAGAAGCTCAAACGTCCTGCGTAACACAAGAATGAACCTCATTGGTTCTTGCTGAAGCTCAAACGTGCTGCGTAACACGAGAATGAATCTCATTGGTTCTTGCTGAAGCTCAAACGTGCTGCGTAACACGAGAATGAACCTCATTGGTTCTTGCTGAAGCTCAAACGTGCTGCGTAACACGAGAATGAACCTCATTGGTTCTTGCAGAAGCTCAAACGTCCTGCGTAACACGAGAATGAACCTCATTGGTTCTTGCTGAAGCTCAAACGTCCTGCGTAACACGAGAATGAACCTCATTGGTTCTTGCAGAAGCTCAAACGTGCTGCGTAACACAAGAATGAACCTCAGTGGTTCTTGCTGAAGCTCAAACGTACTTCAAAACACGAGAATGAATCTCATTGGTTCTTGCTGAAGCTCAAACGTGCTGCGTAACATGAGAATGAACCTCAGTGGTTCTTGCTGAAGCTCAAACGTACTTCAAAACACAAGAATGAACCTCATTGGTTCTTGCAGAAGCTCAAACGTGCTGCGTAACACAAGAATGAACCTCAGTGGTTCTTGCTGAAGCTCAAACGTACTTCAAAACACGAGAATGAATCTCATTAGTTCTTGCTGAAGCTCAAACGTGCTGCGTAACACGAGAATGAACCTCAGTGGTTCTTGCTGAAGCTCAAACGTGCTGCGTAACACGAGAATGAACCTCAGTGGATCTTGCTGAAGCTCAAACGTCCTGCGTAACACAAGAATGAACCTCAGTGGTTCTTGCTGAAGCTCAAACAAGATGCGTAACACGAGAATGAACCTCAGTGGTTCTTGCTGAAGCTCAAACGTGATGCGTAACACGAGAATGAACCTCAGTGGTTCTTGCTGAAGCTCAAACGTGATGCGTAACACGAGAATGAACCTCAGTGGTTCTTGCAGAAGCTCAAACGTGCTGCGTAACACGAGACTGAATCTCATTGGATCTTGCTGAAGCTCAAACGTGCTGCGTAACACGAGAATGAACCTCATTGGTTCTTGCAGAAGCTCAAACGTGCTGCGTAACACGAGAATGAACCTCATTGGTTCTTGCTGAAGCTCAAACGTGCTGCGTAACACGAGAATGAACCTCATTGGTTCTTGCTGAAGCTCAAACGTGCTGCGTAACACGAGAATGAATCTCATTGGTTCTTGCTGAAGCTCAAACGTGCTGCGTAACACGAGAATGAACCTCATTGGTTCTTGCTGAAGCTCAAACGTCCTGCGTAACACGAGAATGAACCTCATTGGTTCTTGCAGAAGCTCAAACGTGCTGCGTAACACAAGAATGAACCTCAGTGGTTCTTGCTGAAGCTCAAACGTACTTCAAAACACGAGAATGAATCTCATTGGTTCTTGCTGAAGCTCAAACGTGCTGCGTAACATGAGAATGAACCTCAGTGGTTCTTGCTGAAGCTCAAACGTACTTCAAAACACAAGAATGAACCTCATTGGTTCTTGCAGAAGCTCAAACGTGCTGCGTAACACAAGAATGAACCTCAGTGGTTCTTGCTGAAGCTCAAACGTACTTCAAAACACGAGAATGAATCTCATTAGTTCTTGCTGAAGCTCAAACGTGCTGCGTAACACGAGAATGAACCTCAGTGGTTCTTGCTGAAGCTCAAATGTGTTGCGTAACACAAGAATGAACCTCAGTGGTTCTTGCTGAAGCTCAAACGTCCTGCGTAACACAAGAATGAACCTCAGTGGTTCTTGCTGAAGCTCAAACGTGATGCGTAACACGAGAATGAACCTCAGTGGTTCTTGCTGAAGCTCAAACGTGATGCGTAACACGAGAATGAATCTCATTGGTTCTTGCTGAAGCTCAAACGTGCTGCGTAACACGAGAATGAACCTCATTGGTTCTTGCAGAAGCTCAAACGTGCTGCGTAACACGAGAATGAACCTCATTGGTTCTTGCTGAAGCTCAAACGTGCTGCGTAACACGAGAATGAACCTCAGTGGTTCTTGCTGAAGCTCAAACGTGCTGCGTAACACGAGAATGAACCTCAGTGGTTCTTGCTGAAGCTCAAACGTGCTGCGTAACACGAGAATGAACCTCATTGGTTCTTGCTGAAGCTCAAACGTGCTGCGTAACACGAGAATGAACCTCAGTGGTTCTTGCTGAAGCTCAAACGTGCTGCGTAACACGAGAATGAACCTCATTGGTTCTTGCAGAAGCTCAAACGTGCTGCGTAACGCAAGAGTGAACCTCATTGGTTCTTGCACGTCAAGCGAACATAACTGAGCTTCCGTTTACCATATCTGATGTGAGTTGATGAAATGTGAATAAAAGCCTAAATGCAATCTGTTCATTATATAAAGTGATCGATTCTCTTCAGAAAATTTGGACTAAACCGCTCAATTAATATGGATTAGTTTTATGATCTCGTCAAACTTTTTGAAGCGTCAAAGTGTCAGTTGTGTAGTTGTCAATGGAGGGGCAGAAAACTCTCAGATTTCATCAAAAAGACAACATTTTCCTTTTTGAGTGATTTATCCATTTAAATACACAGAGGATGATGATCAACGTAACTAGGAACAGGTGTGGACTGATTTGAAACCCTGACAACTAATGAAAGAACTAAGAACTCAGACAAATGGTGACTATGACTAAACTATGAAAACTATGACTAAGGCCGCATTTACACTGCAGGTCTTTATGCCCAATTCCGATTTGTTGACATCTTCTTTTAAACATGACCCATATCCGATATGTGCATTTACACTATACACTTGGCGAAACAACCCAAGGTTGACGCACTGACCGGGAAAAGCTTAGGCCAAAAAGAAAGAAAAACGGCGTGATTTGCAATTGACACAGACAAAATTGAGAATACAAGTTTTTGTTTTCGGCACCATCTTTAAAGGTCAGCAGAACATTGGGTTAAGCCTTCGTCTTCCATTGCGCCATTGAAAAGATTGTGGTTGGTCACCGTCACGTCATTCGCCAATGTGGCTTTTTCAATTAAATATGACTTGCGTTGATGGGAATATCCAATCTGTCCGCTTACATGGCAGATGCAAATGCACCTATCTGATTCATATTAGATTTATTTCCACATATGAATGAATATCTTTTTTCATGTTAATGGATCCTGTGCCACATGGGAGGACAAAATTGGAATTGGGCCACTTGAACCATGTAATGTAAATGTGGTCTAAAAAAACTAAACAAGACACTGAAACTGAACATAACTGTGACAATTTTCCTGTTTACAGGACCATTTGAGTCTGTGATTTACTTGAAACTACATAAAAACCCATGTTAGACCAACAGAATCTCACAAGTGTTGTCATAACTAGTCAAACACATTTATCTGAACAAAGAACAATCCCATTAAACCCCTTATGTGCCCAAGAACTACCAAACCAGAGTCATATCAATATATTTGACCCCTTTAATAGAGAATATGATTCTATTCTCCAGACGTGCACTAGAGAAACTATAAAAAGCAGATGATATTTTGATTGCAGACAGTAGAGGTGAAACAGCTTACGGCTTTTGCACTTCCTCAGTGTGTGTGTGTGTGTGTGTGTGTGTGTGCGTTCAGTGTTCTAATGACGTCCTGTGACAGCAGATGCTAATGAGCTGGAGTTCTGAATTTCTCACACTAACTGCATTTCAGGTGAGCGCTCGCTACTTAAACAAGCTTTATTTAAGCTTTATAGAGTCCTTATCCATTATTTATTAAGAGCCAGAAATTAAAGCCTGCATCAGCAATAACCTTTATTAATATTCAACGCAGAATCCAGAAGAATTTAGTATGCTTTTTTAATGCCGCATTATTTGGCCACTATAAATCATTCATGACATCTGGTGACTCTTTTCAAATGAACATGTTCTGCATTAGACTATAAATATGAGTCATAAATAACTATTTAATAGTTAGATGACAGGAAGTTGTATGCGGTGAAATGACGTGCAAAACCAGTCGAATGACGAATAATCTCTGTAATGGCTAAACAATGTCTTTTTCATCTGGGATGTTCATGAAAAATCTCAACCAGGGTGAGGAATCTGAATTATCTTAATTTACCATGTTAGAAGCTTCTCGAAAAGTTGAAAGTGTCTCATGGTGAGTTGAAATTCTGTGCACGTCGCTCCTCTTTTCCATAATAGCGAGCCTTTGAGACTTCTTGAAGCTCGCTGCTCTATCTGCAAAACTGGTTTCATCAGCACATTTTAAAGAATTCATTAAGGTCCTTGGGTCACACTGACTGTCATATCCCTCCTTTTTATAATTTTCTGGAATCCCATTAAAATGTTTATCTATTTTCATCCTCAGCCTATCTGTGGTTAATGGATATTCGCAGTTACAGTCCTGAAATCGACATGCTTAGTATTATTTTTGTCCATCTTTGTCACAGTTTTGCATATGTTCGGATCAAAAACAATATTTGAATCGACATGCTTTCATACTTGAGTCGTGCAAACTGCTCTCATAACTTAATGGCCAAATAAAAACTGCATCATTGCAATATTTGCAATTTACAGGCTTTCCAAAGGGATCTGAAGTCTCTCCAAATTGAAGTGTGACAGACACCTGTCTGAGTTACTTTAGACGTCCCTTATTGAAGGTCTGTCTAATGAAGAGGTGGCTATTAGCGCTTCTCCACTGAGAATCCATGAAATTGGTGTGGAATCGGAGCCAAACAAACAGCAGACGGGCGCATCAGTCAATAACTCTAAGCCAATTAAAATCACTCTTCATTTGGGCTGTGATCTCTATTGATCTGCCTTTCAATTCTTATCCATCAGACCTCTGGATTCCCCCAGAAGCATCTGCGATTCCATCTTAAACCGCTCACAAGCGCACGCAGTTCAGACGCTGTGTTTATGTCCCAAGGTTGTTTTGAGCTTAGGAAACAGAAGAGCGGTGTTGTATAAGAGTCATTCTAGTTCATTGGCCTTTATTGCTCCAATTTGCCTCAACATTCTTTTGCTAAGTCGTGCAACATATCTATCTATCTATCTATCTATCTATCTATCTATCTATCTATCTATCTATCTATCTATCTATCTATCTATCTATCTATCTATCTATCTCTGTCCGTCCGTCCGTCCGTCTGTCTATCTATCAAAAGAGGATCTTTTATGCCCTTTTACAAAGTCTTGATGTTGTTTTTAGGCTCTACTAGAACAGGTTTTCCTGCTTGAATGTTGATTATTTTCCTCATATTCTCCATTGTTGCAGCTCCTCTCTTCCCAGTCTGTCAGTAACGCTCTGTTTAGTTCCTGTCTCTATGAAGCCCCTCCTTCTGAAAAGCACACTGTGCTCTGATTGGTTGGCTGGAACAGTGTGTTGTGATTGGTCGAGCGCTTCGAGTGTGTTTGGGAAATGTCCCGCCCCTTACCATAACCGCCAGTTTAACACACTACTAACTAACTCAACCAGGCCCCGCCCCTTTATTCTGCGCATGCATTATTATAATGAGGAATATTGTGACGTGTTCGTCCCCGGAAGAAACTCAAGACTACAATGGAGGCGTTTCAGGAGTTCAGAAACACTGACACTGATATAGAGAAGAACTGGAGCTTTTTCATGATCAAACAGCAACATTACACACTAAAGAAAGAGGAACATGGAAAATAGCTTATTTGTTTATTTCTCTGATAAACAAATGTGTTGCTGTGTTTGATGTCCAATGTATAATCTGAATACAGTAAATGCTGCTTGTGTTGTGTCTGTCCTGTAATGCAACGATGTGTGAAAGGAAGCTTGTATAGCTGCAGGCGTTTATGTTCTCGTACTTGTTAACATGTTTCAGCCTATGGTTTAACATTCAGCACTGGCATCTCAGATTTATCATATGTATGGAAAGATTATCAGTGGGTGAATTATGAGGGAAATTATTCAGACGTTGTGTTTAGAGGGTTTGTGAAAGCATGCCAGCGTCACGATTTACAGCACTGCAGCCCTTCCTCTCTTTTTGCTTACAGTTTTTAATACTCCACACCTAAACGTTAATAATCTTTTTTTTTTTTGCCAACGCCAAGGTCTCAGACTGTCAGTATCTTTCCCTTCAGGCACAAAAGCAAGTTTCTGCTTCAGCAAGTTGGATAATAATCTGACCTCATCTGGTTTGGTTAGCCGAGAGTTCACAGCTGCAGTGGCCAGGTAATGAATTCTGTGCCATTTTAAAATTCTACAGATATCACTTACGTGAACCTTGTGAACCGCCTCCATCTGTTCCCATTAAAGGTTGCTAAACCATCAGACCCTGTGAGGTTTCTTTCTGAAGTTATAGAATTAATTTTCATCATGTTGCGACCCGATCTCTTGTTCTATGCAAAGTAGAAAAACACGTCCAGATGTGAGAGGTTACCGAGTGGAATCGTAGTCGTGTGCCGTGCAGAATCATTAGTGGCTGTGTGCGAAGACTAGCATCACAAGTGCTCTTTAAATATGGGATTGGAGCAAACCCTTAAGTGTAGTGGTTAAAGTTACATTTGCTTTGGCGCCGGGAAACACCACTCATGTTGTCTTTAGGAAATCTAAAGCTATTATTTGGGGATGTCATTCTAAAGCAACTGTGTGTAATTTCACTTTGTGTTTTTGTGTTATTTATGTGAACGCAGCCCTTCTTACTGGACATGTTGGCAGTAATGGTTGATAAAAAGGTTCCCATGCATTATGTTTCTTGAAAGAGAGCGCATTGATGAACAGTGCATGAAAAGGTCACAGCCACAAAGTGACAAACTAACCCAAAATGTGAACTAAGACTCACTGATTCAGGTCTTTTTTGTGCTCACACAAACAGGCTGTGTTCTAAATAGCATTTGCACACTATTTGCAGTATGAATGCAAGTTTTCAGCATGTAATCAGTATATGTACTGCAATGCAATGCACTACACTTGTGAATTTTCAACATTAAGATGTTTAGAAAGTTTCTCTCAAAATTGGATTCAAAATGCAACATATTTTTTACTCCTAAAATGATAACTTGATTAACTGTTTGCTGAATAAAACATGCAGTAGTAGTTTAAACGTAATTTTATATGTTCAGGAAATGCATTAGGCATAAAGATTTTATTTAAATTATATTAAAATTAATTTCAAAAGTTATTGAATCAAACTGATGTTCAGTGTTTTGAATCAGATTTGAACTAGTGAATCTTGACTCAATTCAAAAGCTCAGTATTTCATTCTGGACAGAAGCACCCTGTGGCATTCACAATGCAATCCAATGCAATATCAGCCATGATTTAAAACTTCCTTCACTCATTATCTGCCAAAGCTCAGACATTGTTTTATAACATTTTTATATTTACATGTATGCACTTTTATCCAAAGTGACTCACATTCATTAAAGGCATGGGCTCATGCATGTCCTGGGAATCGAACCCATGCCCTCGGTGTTGCAAACATCACGCTCTGCGGTTTGAGCATATAGCATGATTATATATATATAATCCTTTATGAAAGTAAAATGGGTTGAAATCTGCAGGTTCACCATGGTATTTGGCACAAAGATCATCTTTATCCATTTCTTCTCGACCAGTGAGGCATACTGCATAAACTGAAGTCAATTACTGTAATACAGACAAATTCAGAATGACGCGCAGTTGCAAAACAGGTGAGAATTATCATAATTGTCTGACATTGTCCTTTTTCCCGCATTCTCGGTTTAGAAGCGAGCTGATAATAAGCGTGATTGAAAGAGGCGAGCGGAGGAATAATGCGCTTGTGGATGTCCGCTTCATTGTGTGAAACTGGCTAATGAATAAGAATGAAGCCGTAGCGGCGTTGTGGAGGAGAGACAGCGTGACACCAACGCTCCAGATTTGGCGACGCTGTTACTGGCGCGCCGTGGCACAGAAGACCTGGCAGACCCCGTGTTCTCGTCACGACAGCCAGCACTGTTAGAGGGGTGATTAATTATGGTGCTGATGAAACGTGATGGCAGTGGAGATGTCAGTGAGATGACAGGAGGGACACATCACACAGCGACATCTGGAAGGATCCTCAGCCTCCACACCAGCGCTGTCTCTGCGAATCCCTTAATGTCACGGACAGCGTCTATTTCAGGAGTCAATGTGACACGTGTAAAGCTGCTTCATTTACACTACAATCATAATCATATTGGTCCTTTTCTCATTATGTGACCTAGAGAACATCACCTCCATATATAAAACAACAACTAATTATTTATGACCAACACATTACATTAGAAACCTTTGTGTCACCAGATCACATGTATAAATATGAATGCATATGAAAAACATTTGATTTGGGGTCAGGTTTACTCATGATATAATTCAGCATGATTCATTGATTTCCACACAAATATGAAGCAGCATAACTGTTTTAAACATTGATAATAATAATCATAAATGTTTCTTGAGCAGCAAATCATCATATTAGAATGATTTCTGAAGGATCATGTGATATTAAAGACTGGAGTAATGATGCTGAAAATTCAGCTTTAATCACAGGAATAAATTACATTTTACAATGTATTCACATAGAGAACAGCTAATAATATTGTAATATTATACAATATATTAAACAATATTACTGTTTTTACTGTATTTTTTAACAAATAGGCCTAAATACAGCCTTTTAATGTTTAAGAACATTTTAAAAAAAAATCTTACTGACCCAAAACTTTTGAATGGTAGTGTAAATCTAAGTGAAGTCTTTGTATGTTTCAAATAAATTGTTTACTCACCCTCATTACGTTCCAAACTATGACTTTCTTTCTTCTGTGAAATACAAAAGAAGATATTTTGTAAAAATGTTGTCTGTCCATTTGAACGGAACTTAATGGGGTCCAAAGTAATTTGGTTCCCAATGATCTTCAAAACACCTTCTTTTTTTGCTCCATGGAAGAATGAAAGTCATACAGACTTGGAATGACATAAGGGTGAATAAATAATGACAAAAAATTAGTTTTTGGGTACTATAAGTGTAGTTATGAGTAAATAAACTCCTTTTGGATCCTGACCTCAAATTCCCAATGTCTGCAAAACTCTTAACCCCAACATGAGCGTCATGACATAATTGAATATTTTCCTTGATGGAAAAACACAGGAAACACAGGAAATTTCCCAGATGAATTGCTCTATGAAGTAAATGGGATGGATGTTGGAAATCCCAAAGGTGCAGAGAACAGTCCAGAGTGTGTTTGTGAATCTCACGTTTAAACCATAGACTGTAAAAAATAGGTTTAAACCTTTCTTCGCCGCTCCGAATGGATCTATTTCTGGCTCGTGTGTCGAAGACGAAGAGAAATGCCGAACCTGCCGAATGCCGATTTACATCTTCAGCCTTGTATCTTCTCTTTTCTTTATGCATTCCCTTGTGAAAAAGAAGTACACTTTAGCATACTTTTAAAAAGTACTTATACAGAAATAATATACTTTAAAAGAATATACTTAAGTGTGTTAACAAACAGTCATGAAAGTGGACTCTCTTTAAGTCCATTTATTGGGTAATATTATATATTATATATATTAAGTAAATGGCCATACACAGATATTTATGGGGGCAGGTGTTCAAGTGAAAATATTTAATAAGTGACATACTGGTAAAATTATTTTACCAGTAAATAACTATTTACATGAATTAACACTATACATCATTGGGCTGTTACTAATCAAATAAAATCAGTATAAACAAACCCCTTTACTAATTGCATAAATAATGTTATGAATTTTTAGATGTTTTTTTTTTTTTGAGTGTGTAGCAAAAGAGTTGGCAAGCTTTGGGACATTAGTACTTCGTCATCTTTAACGGACAGATCTGTCGTGTGTATCCTGTCACCGTAAACTGCTGTCAATCATCTTGTCACAGTTAAAATCCTCCATTCAATCTAATTTAATTTCCTACCGTTTCGGGAAGAAATGTTGTAGCACGATGATCTGCTAGTCATGGGTCTTTCATGTGGAGGCTCTCCTCATGTGTTTGCAATTTGAATATAATGATACATTTAAAAGTTAATGGCTAAGCATTTCTTTACAAAAGTTCACAATGCTGCTGCAGATGCAATATAATGTGGACAACATTGAGTAAATACATTTTCGTCAATCAAGCGTAGTGTCAGTTCTGGCGGGTCACGTTAGTCAAGCTCTCATCAGTGACTCTCAGCTGATCCACGTCTACCTATAGGAACACGACGCCTATCACTGTATTCATATATAAGCTCCTTCAGTATTATCAGCAGCGATCGCGTTTCTCAGGAGCGATTTACCCTCCTCCCTCCCCAGCTCCACCTGTCTCAGTCAGGGTTTGACCTTCTGATTCCCCTTGAATCAGAATAAATTCTGGAATTATGTTGCATTTCAAAATCTTGAATTAATGATATCTACACACATTCATGTTGGTTCTGTTCTGTTTACCCTAAGGAGAGTTATTGCTGCTCTTATCCATGCTAGGCTAGTTCTCGTCCAGAACAGACCCCAATTGTCCAACACGATGGGTTGTGGGCAATATTAGCCATTAGAGTGAGCATGGATCTGCACTTCGGATTAGGACCGGAAAAAGTAGACCATACGAGTATCTTTGGAATACTCATTTCAAAATACTACGATTTGGGACGTACTAATTCTATTTTCGAATACTAATTCTAATTGGGACGCACCGATACTCTCTTGAGTAGGTACTTATTTTGAATCAGTAATTACTTCATGACATCTAAAATTATGTTCTGTGTAGTATGAATGAAATCCATGTGTACTACATCCACCATGTTGTCATTGTCATGTGACCTTCCAGCATCAGTAGTTTCACTGCCATTTGCAAATCCTCTCCTGAGGCCTCATGGGATAGTAAAGTGTCCAACATATGCACACTTCAGAATCTCGCAGGAAGTAGTAGATCATCCAGGTACTTTCACCTACTCTGAGTACTTTGAATTCACACATACTTATTGTCACATACTATTTTTCACCAACTATATAGTAGAGAAGTATGCCATTTCTGATGCAGCCTCTGTCTTTATGAATGGGTCATTGACTCACCTGATTAGTTTAAAAATGTGAAATCATTCAAGAATGAAACAGTTGCTGCGAAATGCAAATGTTCTGCTTTTGGAACTATTTTTGTTGGCAAAAAGAGCTGGCAATAATGCTGGCATTCAGAGAAGAGCACTCTTGCTTGTGTGATATTGCTTAGCTATTATGTTATACAATAACAGGGACAAAACATTTTGAATTGAATTCTTTATTCTGGTGGCATTTTCATGCTATTTTACACTGACAAACTAGCTTGCTTAAGCATAATGGAGGGCTATTAACCAAATTAGGCTGGATTGAAATTAATAGTCAGTCACTTTCACTTTTAACAGTTTCTCAGAAATCATTTACTGCACCTTTAAGTAGCCTACAGTTTTTTCTAAAAGAGTACTTCTAAGAATTGAAGTACACAAGTGTACATTTAGTACAACTACATTTCCACAAGGGCCTTTGAACAGCTAATAACAGTAAGACGAGTGGTAACATTAAAATATGCTCCATTGTCTTCAAGTCATAATTTTTTGGGGTGAAATATGATCCATGGTCTCAACAGGTTATGAGAATAATGTATCAAACTTCAGTGGAAGTTGATAAACAATTGTCACAATATGCAGAAACACTGAGAACACAGGAATATTATAGGAACACCGACTCCATTACATCTGCAGTGCTTCATGAGACAAGGGGTTTCTTGCAAAGTGCTTTTGGAAAATTTGCTTGCCAAATTCTTAAGAGCATTATGGGTAATGTTTTCACCAGGAATTCTAGTTTAAAAAAAAAAAAAAAGTTACAAACTGATAGCTTCAAAAGTATATACACTAACCTAAAGGTTTAAAGGTTCATTTTAAAATTCCCTTGTAAGTCTCATATAGCCTGGAACCCTTTGGTTGCATGCTATATGGGACTTGCAAAGTACAGAAGTTGTTTCTCCATAGGGAATTTTAATATAAACCTTTTAGCATGCAACCAGATGATTCCAGGCTATATGGGACTTGAAAAAGTACAGTAGAACTATCGGTTTCACCACATTGGCAGAATGAGGCACTTTTTCCAAAGTCAAGAGCAGTTAAACCAGATGTGAAGCAAGACGACAAGAGAGGTACAATTAAGGATTGATTTGTCAGTTTTATTGAGAACCTCCCTTTTGCCCTTGAATCATTACAGGACCAAGTGAGACCTTGCCTTCCCACTGAATGCCTAGAGAAGAAAAAAAGGCAAGTTAGAGCACTTGAATCAAAAGCAAAACTTACAAAGAGCAAAATTTACCAACCTCCATAGGGAGCAGCAAATTCACTATCAGGACCACATGTTGAGTCACAGCAACCACAAACTTGGTCATTTCCATCAGCAGCAGACCATCTGCAAAAAGACAAAGATATGGAACCTTCAACATGAGAAAGGATAACTTACAAATAATCCACGTACCCATTGGCAAAGGAACAGGATTTGTGCTGAGCGTCACTGGGTGCAGAAGCAATAGTTGCCTTCAGAATACAGGTTATGTAGATCTGCAAGGGATGACTGACAAGTTACAAAACCAAAGCAGATAAGAGGATAAGTCAAATTAACTGATATATTAGTACACACAGAAGGACTGTTGCCCTCATGGAACACAAATGCCTCCAGCTGGAACTGGATCTTGTCAACCTGAGACCGAGGCATGAAGCGGGAGCTGGAAGCTGTAGTTTTGGCATCCACAAAGCACCTGACGACAAGATAATTACAAAGAGCAACTCATGAATGTCAACTGCAGAGCATCAAGCAACTACACCTTACCCATGACTCTGTGACAAAAAGCAACTTAAACAGTCCTACCGCATCAAGGGCCATGACCTTACCCATAATTCTCAATGAAGGAATATCTTGGAAGGGAGTTCACATCAGGTACTTGAGTGGCCACGCAGCGGTCCACAAACACACGCAGAGGCACATGATTGTACTGATACACAGATGCCTCGATGTTAAGAACGTCACCCAGGAAATAGGAGTATGAAGGCCTCTGAGAGGACCAATCATCTACCAAAAACACATTTTAGGCACAGCCACAATAGCAAGGGTAAAGGTTTTTATAATTATTGAAAGAAAACCTGTACCAACCCATCATGATCTTCAGGGAGAACAGCAAGACTTCTTGACCAGCCTCGGTTGAGGCATAAGGGACCCATGCTGGCCTCAAGGCATCACTGCTTGCATTTTGAAGCCTGCGGTTCACGAAAGTACCAATTAAAGTCTTCTAGTTGCACAAGAAAGTGCAGAAAGTCACAGAGTGTCACAGAGATCACTTACCTTTGATAATGGCATTGAACACCAACAGTTGCACCTTCAGTCCGGGTAATCGGAGCAGCTGCAAGTGTCTCAGGGGTGTAGGTAAGAGAGAAGGTGTAGACAAGCTCATCCTCATTCATCTGTAAAAAGATTGTGGTTACCAAGAGGGTCATCCCAAAGACTTTACATATACCAAGATGGGAGAAAGTACACTGCAATATGGTGGAATAATTCATTAAGAGCAAATCACCAATTAGTAAACTTCACATCACCACGGCTGCCCTCAGAAGCTCCAGTGTTGCCAGAGATCAATGTTTTGGAGACATGCACATTGACTGTTCCAAGGTAAAAACTAGCTTTAACACTATTAAGGCATAATACTTGTTCTAGTTTCTTAAGCTCCTTTCATACCATTTATGAGATGGTTTAGATCAGATGTTGGTTTGAAGGGTTATATAAAGGAAAGTAGCTTGAAAACTCAGTATTTACCCATTCAAACAAATAACTTGGTCTTAGTTGACCTGGCATTATAAAACCAAGTGAACTGACTTTCCTTGAAAGGTCCTCTGCCACAAATAACCCATTAAGATTTATGAGTTCTTACCATCAGCACACTGTTGCAGTTCTGTAATTCATACTCAAAGATGAGCACTCTAGACACAGGATCCTGACCAACAACAGGACATCCACCTAGAGACAGACCAGTTGGCTGGATCAATTGACCATTGCTGAAAAAGTCCTGCTGGACCTCTACAAGAACCCGGTTTTCGCCGCATTGAACCGCTACGCTGCTGGGAGTAACGGGTTGCCTCAACTGGAAGTCCACCGCCAACTCGCGCTGCACCTCGGGAACAATGGGATACCTCCAATCCAAAGGCTTCACTGGACCCTGCAACAGCTGCTTCTCCTGAAGGCCAAAAGGATCCTGTGCAAGGCTTTTGAAGTCAGGACCCAAAGGACTCTGAAACTGAGAAGCCACTTGCAAAGGGTTCCAGGGCCCTAGAGGAGAAAGGCCAGGACTTCTGGAAGCTGGATCTGATTTTGGCCCCATGCTTCTTGGACTATGACTGTACCTCAATCTTCCCCACACATCAGGCAGATCAAATGCAACAATCACAACCATCACTAAGACCACTTTCAGAAACCCCATCCTAACAAACTTTAACACAAACACCACAACACACACCAATGCTTGGCTTTGCCATTTTGTACAGCTTTGAATTAAGGTGGCTCCACCCCTTTTACCTTAATTGATTACCACTGATTCTCCTCTGGACCTGTAGAGTTTTTGCACCACTCTGCACATTTTGTATGTCTCTCTTATCTGACACATTGAGGGGGGTATTTACATGACACCATTTTCACATTAGAAACCTTTGTGTCACCAGATCACATGTATAAATATGAATGCATATGAAAAACATTTGATTTGGGGTCAGGTTTACTCATGATATAATTCAGCATGATTCATTGATTTCCACACAAATATGAAGCAGCATAATTGTTTTAAACATTGATAATAATAATCACAAATGTTTCTTGAGCAGCAAATCATCATATTAGAATGATTTCTGAAGGATCATGTGATATTACACATGATATCACATGATATCAGAGGGCGCCACACCCTCTGCCCCCTGGTTATCTGATGTTCTCCGGGAACATCGTTCAAAACTCAGGGGTGCAGAGAGGAAGTGGCGCAAATCAAAAGATCCTACTGATCTTGGTCTTTATCAGTCCCTCCTCTCTTCCTTCTCTGATAATATCTCTACTGCTAAAATGACTTACTATCACAACAAAATTAACAATTCTTCAGACTCTCGCATGCTTTTCAAAACCTTCTCCTCTCTTCTCAACCCTCCTCCTCCTCCTCCTTCATCAACACTAAAAGCTGACGATTTTGCTACATTCTTTATAAATAAAACAACCTCCATCAGCGGCCAATTTAGCAATCCACAAATTGACACACACACTTTACCAGCTCACACACACTCTCTACCCTCCTTCTCTCTACTCTCAGAGACAGAAGTCTCCAATCTCCTCCTTTCCAATCGCCCTACCACCTGTCCGCTTGATCCTATTCCCACTAACCTACTTCAAGCCATTTCATCCTCAGTTGTACCCACACTCACACACATCATAAACACCTCTCTTCAAACTGGTACCTTTCCCACAGCATTTAAGCAGGCTCGTGTAACCCCACTGCTTAAGAAACCCACTCTAAATCCAGCACATCTGGAGAATTACAGACCAGTATCTCTCCTTCCATTCGTCGCGAAAACACTTGAGCGAGTTGTTTTCAACCAGATCTCTTCCTTCCTTACACAGAACAACCTCTTGGACAACAATCAATCTGGTTTCAAAAGCGGACACTCAACTGAGACTGCCCTGCTCTCAGTAATTGAAGCTCTGAGACTGGCAAGAGCAGCCTCCAAATCCTCAGTTCTCATCCTGCTGGATCTGTCTGCTGCCTTTGACACAGTTATCCACCAGATCCTCCTGTCAATCCTAAAGACGAAGGGCATCTCGGGAACCGCACTCCAATGGTTCAAGTCTTACCTCTCAGGTAGGTCCTTTAGAGTATCGTGGAGGGGTGAGGTGTCTAAGACACAACATCTAGCTACTGGAGTGCCTCAGGGCTCAGTGCTTGGACCACTTCTCTTCTCCATCTACATGACATCACTAGGATCTGTGATTCAGAAACATGGTTTTTCCTATCACTGCTACGCTGATGACACACAACTCTACCTCTCATTCCAGCCCGACGATCCGACGGTAGCTGATCGTATCTCAGCCTGCCTGACAGACATTTCTGGCTGGATGAAGGACCACCACCTTCAACTAAACCTTGCGAAGACAGAGCTACTCGTGGTCCCGGCCAACCCAACACTTCACCACAACTTTACCATTCAGCTAGACTCGTCATCCATAACTCCATCTAGATCAGCCAGGAACCTTGGTGTGGTAATTGATGATCAATTGAACTTCACAGACCACATTGCAAGAACTGCCCGGTCATGTAGATTTGCCTTGTACAACATTAGGAGGATCAGACCCTTCCTATCCGAAGATGCTACTCAACTCCTTGTCCAAGCGCTTGTTTTATCCAGACTTGACTATTGTAACTCTCTCCTGGCTGGTCTTCCAGCTTGCACAGTCAAACCTCTGCAACTGATCCAGAACGCCGCAGCTAGAGTGGTCTTTAACGAGCCGAAAAGGGCACACGTCACTCCTCTCCTCACAAAATTGCACTGGTTGCCAGTTGCCGCTCGCATCAAATTCAAGTCACTGACGTTTGCCTACAGAACAACCACTGGTTCTGCTCCCTTTTACTTTAACTCTTTACTTCAGACTTATGTGCCTTCCAGGAACTTGCGCTCTGCAAGTGAACGGCGTCTTGTGGTGCCATCTCAAAGAGGCACAAAATCTCTTTCTCGGACCTTTACCATGACTGTTCCCTGCTGGTGGAATGATCTGCCGAACTCAACCAGAGCAGCTGAGTCCATAGCCACTTTTAAGAAACGGCTGAAGACACTTCTTTTTCGACAGCACTTGATCCAGTAATACTAACACTTTCTCTCTACTACTCCTATTCTGTTCTATAACATAAAAAAAAAAAATAAAAAAAAAAAAAATTGCGTTGAATTAAACTGAGAAGGGTCATAGCACTTGCATTTTGTTGTCCTACTGCTAGTTTAACTGCTTCTATTGTTCTCATTTGTAAGTCGCTTTGGATAAAAGCGTCTGCTAAATGAATAAATGTAAATGTAAATGTAAATATTAAAGACTGGAGTAATGATGCTGAAAATTCAGCTTTAATCACAGGAATAAATTACATTTTACAATGTATTCACATAGAGAACAGCTAATAATATTGTAATTATATTTCACAATATTACTGTTTTTACTGTATTTTTTAACAAATAGGCCTAAATACAGCCTTTTAATGTTTAAGAACATTTTAAAAAAAAATCTTACTGACCCAAAACTTTTGAATGGTAGTGTAAATCTAAGTGAAGTCTTTGTATGTTTCAAATAAATTGTTTACTCACCCTCATTACATTCCAAACTATGACTTTCTTTCTTCTGTGAAATACAAAAGAAGATATTTTGTAAAAATGTTGTCTGTCCATTTGAACGGAACTTAATGGGGTCCAAAGTAATTTGGTTCCCAATGATCTTCAAAACACCTTCTTTTTTTGCTCCATGGAAGAATGAAAGTCATACAGACTTGGAATGACACGAGGGTGAATAAATAATGACAAAAAATTCGTTTTTGGGTACTATAAGTGTAGTTATGAGTAAATAAACTCCTTTTGGATCCTGACCTCAAATTCCCAATGTCTGCAAAACTCTTAACCCCAACATGAGCGTCATGACATAATTGAATATTTTCCTTGATGGAAAAACACAGGAAACACAGGAAATTTCCCAGATGAATTGCTCTATGAAGTAAATGGGATGGATGTTGGAAATCCCAAAGGTGCAGAGAACAGTCCAGAGTGTGTTTGTGAATCTCACGTTTAAACCATAGACTGTAAAAAATAGGTTTAAACCTTTCTTCGCCGCTCCAAATGGATCTATTTCTGGCTCGTGTGTTGAAGACGAAGAGAAATGCCGAACCTGCCGAATGCCGATTTACATCTTCAGCCTTGTATCTTCTCTTTTCTTTATGCATTCCCTTGTGAAAAAGAAGTACACTTTAGCATACTTTTAAAAAGTACTTATACAGAAATAATATACTTTAAAAGAATATACTTAAGTGTGTTAACAAACAGTCATGAAAATGGACTCTCTTTAAGTCCATTTATTGGGTAATATTATATATATATATATTAAGTAAATGGCCATACACAGATATTTATGGGGGCAGGTGTTCAAGTGAAAATATTTAATAAGTGACATACTGGTAAAATTATTTTAACTATTTACATGAATTAACACTATACATCATTGGGCTGTTACTAATCAAATAAAATCAGTATAAACAAACCCCTTTACTAATTGCATAAATAATGTTATGAATTTTTAGATGTTTTTTTTTTTTTTTGAGTTTGTAGCAAAAGAGTTGGCAAGCTTTGGGACATTAGTACTTCGTCATCTTTAACGGACAGATCTGTCGTGTGTATCCTGTCACCGTAAACTGCTGTCAATCATCTTGTCACAGTTAAAATCCTCCATTCAATCTAATTTAATTTCCTACCGTTTCGGGAAGAAATGTTGTAGCACGATGATCTGCTAGTCATGGGTCTTTCATGCGGAGGCTCTCCTCATGTGTTTGCAATTTGAATATAATGATACATTTAAAAGTTAATGGCTAAGCATTTCTTTACAAAAGTTCACAATGCTGCTGCAGATGCAATATAATGTGGACAACATTGAGTAAATACATTTTCGTCAATCAAGTGTAGCGTCAGTTCTGGTGAGTCACGTTAGTCAAGCTCTCATCAGTGACTCTCAGCTGATCCACGTCTACCTATAGGAATACGACGTCTATCACTGTATTCATATACAAGCTCCTTCAGTATTATCAGCAGCGATCGCGTTTCTCAGGAGTGAATTACCCTCCTCCCTCCCCAGCTCCACCTGTCTCAGTCAGGGTTTGACCTTCTGATTCCCCTTGAATCAGAATAAATTCTGGAATTATGTTGCACTTCAAAATCTTGAATTAATGATATCTACACACATTCATGTTGGTTCTGTTCTGTTTACCCTAAGGAGAGTTATTGCTGCTCTTATCCATGCTAGGCTAGTTCTCGTCCAGAACAGACCCAGACCGCCAATCAAAACTGTATGCTAACTGTCAATCGTATTCGACGATAGTGGTCCTGACAGAACTGATAATTAATCACTCAAACCCTTTATCTAAACCTCTCTACATAACCACCGGACTCGCAGTCCTCCATGACTGTAGTTTTTAAACACTTTTCACTCGTGTTTGTAGTTGTAATGAAATCCTTGTCCAACACGTGATGGGTTGTGGGCAATATTAGCCATTAGAGTGAGCATGGATCTGCACTTCGGATTAGGACCGGAAAAAGTAGACCATACGAGTATCTTTGGAATACTCATTTCAAAATACTACGATTTGGGACGTACTAATTCTATTTTCGAATACTAATTCTAATTGGGACGCACCGATACTCTCTTGAGTAGGTACTTATTTTGAATCAGTAATTACTTCATGACATCTAAAATTATGTTCTGTGTAGTATGAATGAAATCCATGTGTACTACATCCACCATGCACTAGCGGCGCCAGGATTTTGATTGTAGGTGGGCCCCCAGAAAACTGGATGGGCCAGTTAAAATAAGCCAAAAAAAAAAAAAAAACGGGTTCCCCTTCATCTCCGTTTCAGCGCTTTTCTGCAGCACTGAGGACAGCGACTCAGTAGCCTACCTGAATTTAATGCGTAATTAGCTTAGGTTAAAAAAAAATTAAACAGGAATTTTTTGTTGCTTTTTTAATACAATTACAATTTCATTGAATTTATTGTTTAATAAAATTATAGGCCTATTATTTTTAGTTTATTAACAGCAACAACAGCTGTAAAGATGAAGTTGACGATCGCCATCTCCGTAGTAGTGAATGCGCCTATAGAGAGAAATGCACATCATGGATTACATAACCAGAGGGTAGCCTATTTCTTTTCGTTTTAAATTGTTAAAAAGACATTTCAAGCTTTCTTAAGATATATTTCATGTCTGTGAGGCATATGCTGAGTTTCGTTAAGTTAGGATGAGATGCGCTCCTGTTCACGAGCAATGCAAGTGACCGCGCGGGCGCCTCTATGATTGTGTTGTCTGCTATATCTTTTTATTTATTAAATCCAGGCAATTGTTTGATAATTTTTTTTTTTAAAAATTAAGATACAATTTATACAAAACGAAATTCACTTTAAAAAAAGTCTTTCTGCAAAACAAAACTTAATTAAGTGGTCAAAATCATGTCTGACCCGCTCCATGTCTCTCGATATTGCTCATCCTATCTTACTCGTGCGGTTCACTTTTCATAATCAACATAGATGAAAAAATAACATTATAATATTTTAACAAATATGAAACTAAATGCGCTTATTTAATGGCAACAACACAGTAGGCCTACAGACTCTCTATTTGTACAAATTGCTGCACATTCATTTTATTCTGAATTTTGCACACATAAGTTGAAAGGCATTTGTTTGTGCATGCATGTAAAACATATCTGCAACATTTATCAAGTTCACTGATAATTATGCGTGCATTTATTAATTATTATCTTAATGAATAATGTAACAAGGACGAAGCATGTAAACTGCGTTGTTTGTTTAGAATGGAATGGATCGCAAATAGATCTGAATGAAGAAACGTACAAAACCATAGAAAATGGGTGGGCCCAGGCCCACCCGGGCCCAATGGTAGCGTCGCGGCTGCCACCATGTTGTCATTGTCATGTGACCTTCCAGCATCAGTTGTCGCTTCACTGCCATTCGCAAATCCTCTCCTGAGGCCTCATGGGATAGTAAAGTGTCCAACATATGCACACTTCAGAATCTCGCAGGAAGTAGTAGATCATCCAGGTACTTTCACCTACTCTGAGTACTTTGAATTCACACATACTTGTCACATACTATTTTTCACCAACTATATAGTAGAGAAGTATGCCATTTCTGATGCAGCCTCTGTCTTTATGAATGGGTCATTGACTCACCTGATTAGTTTAAAAATGTGAAATCATTCAAGAACGAAACAGTTGCTGTGAAATGCAAATGTTCTGCTTTTGGAACTATTTTTGTTGGCAAAAAGAGCTGGCAATAATGCTGGTATTCAGAAAAGAGCACTCTTGCTTGTGTGATATTGCTTAGCTATTATGTTATACAATAACAGGGACAAAACATTTTGAATTGAATTCTTTATTCTGGTGGCATTTTCATGCTATTTTACACCAACAAACTAGCTTACTTGAGCATAATGGAGGGCTATTAAACAAATTAGGCTGGATTGAAATTAATAGTCGGTCACTTACACTTAACAGTTTCTCAGAAATCACTTACTGCACCTTTAAGTAGCCTACAGTTTTTTTTTAAAAGAGTACTTCTAAGAATTGAAGTACACAAGTGTACATTTAGTACAATTACATTTCCACAAGGGCCTTTGTACAGCTAATAACAGTAAGACAAGAGTGGCAACATTAAAATATGCTCCATTGTCTTCAAGTCATAATTTTTTTGGGGTGAAATGATCCATGTCTCAACAGGTTTTATGAGATTAATGTATCAAACTTCAGTGGAAGTTGATAAACAATTGTCACAATATGCAGAAACAGAGCACAGGAATATTATAGGAACACCGACTCCATTACATCTGCAGTGCTTCATGAGACAAGGGGTTTCTTGCAAAGTGCTCTTGGAAATATTTGCTTGCCAAATTCTTAAGAGCATTATGGGTAATGTTTTCACCAGGAATTCTAGTTTAAAAAAAGTTACAAACTGATAGCTTCAAAAGTATATACACTAACCTAAAGGTTTAAAGGTTCATTTTAAAATTCCCTTGTAAGTCTCATATAGCCTGGAACCATTTTGGTTGCATGCTATATGGGACTTGCAAAGTACAGAAGTTGTTTCTCCATAGGGAATTTTAATATAAACCTTTTAGCATGCAACCAGATGATTCCAGGCTATATGGGACTTGAAAAAGTACAGTAGAACTATCGGTTTCACCACATTGGCAGAATGAGGCACTTTTTCAAAGTCAAGAGCAGTTAAACCAGATGTGAAGCAAAATGACAAGAGAGGTACAATTAAGGATTGATTTGTCAGTTTTATTGAGAACCTCCCTTTTGCCCTTGAATCATTACAGGACCAAGTGAGGCCTTGCCTTCCCACTGAATGCCTAGAGAAGAAAAAAAGGCAAGTTAGAACACTTGAATCAAAAGCAAACTTAGAGCAAAATTTACCAACCTCCATAGGGAGCAGCAAATTCACTATCAGGACCACATGTTGAGTCACAGCAACCACAAACTTGGTCGTTTCCATCGGCAGCAGACCATCTGCAAAAAGACAAAGACATGGAACCTTCAACATGAGAAAGGTTAACTTAACCCCCCCCCCCAAAAAAAAAATCCACGTACCCATTGGAAAAGGAACAGGATTTGTGTTGAGCGTCACTGGGTGCAGAAGCAATAGTTGCCTTCAGAATACAGGTTATGTAGATCTGCAAGGGATGACAGACAAGTCACAAAACCAAAGCAGACCAGAAGAGAAAGCAAATTAACTGATATATTAGTACACACAGAAGGACTGTTGCCCTCATGGAACACAAATGCCTCCAGCTGGAACTGGATCTTGTCAACCTGAGACCGAGGCATGAAGCGTGAGCTGGAAGCTGTAGTTTTGGCATCCACAAAGCACCTGACAACAAAGCAATCACAAAGCAACTCATGAATGTCAACTGCAGAGCATATAGCAACTAGACCTTACCCATGACTGTGACAAAAAGCAACTTAACAGTCCTACCGCATCAAGGGCCATGACCTTACCCATAATTCTCAATGAAGGAATATCTTGGAAGGGAGTTCACATCAGGTACTTGAGTGGCCACGCAGCGGTCCACAAACACACGCAGAGGCACATGATTGTACTGATACACAGATGCCTCGATGTTAAGAACGTCACCCAGGAAATAGGAGTATGAAGGCCTCTGAGAGGACCAATCATCTACACAAAAACACATTTTAGGCACAGCCACAATAGCAAGGGTAAAGGTTTTTATAATTATTGAAAGAAAACCTGTACCAACCCATCATGATCTTCAGGGAGAACAGCAAGACTTCTTGACCAGCCTCGGTTGAGGCATAAGGGACCCATGCTGGCCTCAAGGCATCACTGCTTGCATTTTGAAGCCTGCGGTTCACGAAAGTACCCATTAAAGTCTTCCAGTTGCACAAGAAAGTGCAGAAAGTCACAGAGTGTCACAGAGATCACTTACCTTTGATAGTGGCATTGAACACCAACAGTTGCACCTTCGGTCCGGGTAATCGGAGCAGCTGCAAGTGCCTCAGGGGTGTAGGTAAGAGAGAAGGTGTAGACAAGCTCATCCTCATTCATCTGTAAAAAGATTGTGGTTACCAAGAGGGTCATCCCAAAGACTTTACATATACCAAGATGGAAGAAAGTACACTGCAAGATGGTGGACTAATTCATTTAGAGCAAATCACCAATTAGTAAACTTCACATCACCACGGCTGCCCTCAGAAGCTCCAGTGTTGCCAGAGATCAATGTTTTGGAGACATGCACATTGACTGTTCCAGGGTAAAGACTAGCTTTAACACTATTAAGGCATAATACTTGTTCTAGTTTCTTAAGCTCCTTTCATGCCATTTATGAGATGGTTTAGATCAGATGTTGGTTTGAAGGGTTATATAAAAGGCAAGTAGCTTGAAAACTCAGTATTTACCCATTCAAACAAATAACTTGGTCTTCGCTAACCTGGCATTGTAAAACCAAGTGAACTGACTTTCCTTGAAAGGTCCTCTGCCACAAATAACCCATTAAGATTTATGAGTTCTTACCATCAGTACACTGTTGCAGTTCTGTAATTCATACTCAAAGATGAGCACTCTAGACACAGGATCCTGACCAACAACAGGACATCCACCTAGAGACAGACCAGTTGGCTGGATCAATTGACCATTGCTGAAAAAGTCCTGCTGGACCTCTACAAGAACCCGGTTTTCGCCGCATTGAACCGCTACGCTGCTGGGAGTCACGGGTTGCCTCAACTGGAAGTCCACCGCCAACTCGCGCTGCACCTCGGGAACAATGGGATACCTCCAATCCAAAGGCTTCACTGGACCCTGCAACAGCTGCTTCTCCTGAAGGCCAAAAGGATCCTGTGCAAGGCTTTTGAAGTCAGGACCCAAAGGACTCTGAAACTGAGAAGCCACTTGCAAAGGGTTCCAGGGCCCTAGAGGAGAAAGGCCAGGACTTCTGAAAGCTGGATCTGATTTTGGCCCCATGCTTCTTGGACTTTGACTGTACCTCAATCTTCCCCAGACATCAGGCAGATCAAATGCAACAATCACAACCATCACTAAGACAACTTTCAGAAACCCCATCCTAACAAACTTTAACACAAACACCACAACACACACCAATGCTTGGTTTTGCCATTTTGTACAGCTTTGAATTAAGGTGGCTCCACCCCTTTTACCTTAATTGATTACCACTGATTCTCCTCTGGACCTGTAGAGTTTTTGCACCACTCTGCACATTTTGTATGTCTCTCTTATCTGACACATTGAGGGGGGTATTTACATGACACCATTTTCAACCAAAACTGGGCCAACGGCCATGGTTTTTTGGCCTGTCGAATACCTGGGTCCAAAGCGGGACAACTCGGGCTTGAGGAGTGGTCATGAACAGTTTATCTGAGTTAGGAGACGGCAGCGCCGGATGACTTCATACCTTCGGATGACTCAAAACTCTCTTTAACACAGCAGCGAGTGTTTGAATACCTTCTGTTTGTGAACTGATGTGAATTCTTTTCACCGTATTTAAGTCAGAAATATTAATATATAAGACTATGCATACTAACCATTACCATAGTAAACCAGACAACCAGAAATCAGACAAATCATATAGGCTAGGCTATCACAATCGTGTATTTATTTTATTTGTCAGTAAGTCTCGTCTCTTTATACCGGACTGTCTGTTATCCAGATTTAGCTCTGCATATGTCATCAAATAAAGCAAGTCCGGTTTTTCGGGAACTTCCTTTGTTTCTCTGACGGAAAATAAAACTGTATTGGGACTTTCACTGGAGAGAGTGCTAAAGCTCCTCAGGTCGTATTTTTGGTGGAAAATGTGTAGAAATGATTTTTCTCTCTAAACGTGAAATAAACATACTGTCCTGTGACTACAAATAAACAGAAACAGATGCGACTGAATAAGTATGTGTCCTCTTTCATTTGTGAAAAAACGGTAAATACCACTTTATTTCTGTGTGACTAATGTGCAGTCTTGACATAAATACATTTATTATGGTCAATGTATCACTTATTAGTGTAAAACTGTGGTAAAACATTGATGCTTGGGTTTTAAATCTTTAGGTAAACAACAAAAATGTCAACAAACTGACACTTTTATCATGTTCGCTTTGCGATCTCACTATTTTCCTTTGATTTAATCCTCAGCTTTCTGATAAAACTTCCATTTGTTGGTGAAATGATGGGTTTGTGTGACGTTGTTCCAGAGAGGTGTGTTGTGGACTCCACCTGGTCGTCTCCACCTGTTTCAAAACATGTCTTCATTATGTTGTCATTTTCTGGTCGTCCGGTACTCAACAATCTTGTTCCTGCGGCGACTTTCAGCATGTTTCCTAACACAACGTCTGATGTTTACATTTTATGTGGCGTTAGAAAGTTACATAATCACATGTGATCCAATCAGAGAATCCAAGATAATGTCATCTAAAAAGCACCTGAGTGCATTAGAGATTCATGAATATTAAAAAGATAGGTCACAGAGAAAAAAAAAAGTTTAGTTTTGTATAACCCCTACAGCTTATGACGACTTATATTTATAATCCCCGAGTATATTTATGTCTGTGAGTTGAACTCTGCTGTGTCAAACAGCAGGTGAGCATATGGACTGGCGTTGTGCAGTCTGAGTCATTAATTAAGATATAAGCATTTCTGTCAGACCGTGAGTGTCTGTTTTTATGCGTGCTGCTGCATTATTTCTGGTTTGCTGCTGTGGACAGTCTACTAAACCTATAGTGACACTGTGTGTTACTTTTAGCAGCTGTGTGTGTGTGTAGAGGATCTTTGCAGTGGAACCTGTGACATTGATTTGAGGTTTTTGGAGTTTGAGTGAAAAACCTGCAGGTGTTGCATCAGAAAACAGCAGACAGCTGCCCACAAAACACAACTGATCTGAGATCAGACCAGCGGTTGCAGAAACTGCTAAGACTAGGCAAGTTACTCAAGTTACACAGTCCAGCTTACGTAAGTTCAGTGATGGTTCATTTTTGTTTTAAAAAAGTTATTAATTTAGTTAATTTAGTTAATTACTGTAGTAACAGTGGTGTCATCGTCCAGCTCAGTTCAGTTCTTGTATAATAGTATCAATGCAGGCGGATCAATATTATTGTTGAATATTAAATTTAATGTTAAATTTAATGTCTCTGTTTCTGCAACTGTCTCTGGATGATGAACACCCTGCTTTACCTTATCAAGGGTTTCTTACGTCGTGTGCTTTCGATTGTTTTGCAACCTGCTGGAATACTTGATTGTGATTGGTCAATGGCATTATTCAGTAGTCAGACAGGCTGTAAAAAAAGTTGGTGTAGGATGTACTTTGAAATAATTTACACTCAGAATTTCAGAAATAATTAGAAAAAAACGGCAAGAAACATTGAATTAAACATGACATTTTAAAGGATTAGTATTATAAACTTCTTTTCATTTAAATTTTCAAAAATCTTGCAATGTAATGATGTTTAATGAGTCTAAACTGTGAAATAGGAATCAGTCCAGTGATTTCTTACATGCATACTCTTTCTTCTCACATAAAAATATAATTTACACTCAAATCAATATCTCAGTATTTATTTGGTAATGTATTTGGTTTGGTTTGTTGTGAGGATTCTGGTTTATGTTATGATAATGTCTGATTTATGGGCTTTTATAGTTTGCTGAAGAAACACATCTGTAAAAATATGGCACAATGTGCTGTAGGAATTTTCCACATTGATTTTTCAGTGGTGTTTTATCTCTATTTTGAATGATGTTGGGTTGTGTTTTAAAGTTAAAGGAAATAGCCATAAACTTTATGAATAATGTCCTGGAATAAAATTATCTGTATACGTTTTACATTTTTCAGATTTTCCAAAAGTCCATTTACACATCAAGGACTGAAGATGTTTTTGCATCTTTTGTATTTCTCTGTTTTCTGCTCGGCTGGAAGTTTCTGGCAGTAGTTAATAATTTTGGCACAGTTTTTGAGGAGGTTCTCAATATTTCTGATGCCATATGTTTGGCGTATATTTTACATTTTAAATTCTATGGAACAAAAATCAGATTTCCAAGTCAAGTCAGGTCATCTTTTATTTTAATAGTGCTTTATACAGATTGTTTCAAAGCAGATTTACAGAGAAAAACAGGAAAATAATGATTCAGTGATGCAAACTCATGAGGCAATAGTAAACAGTCATTATATTATTCACTTGAAATCAATTCAGTTTACACCATCTTTTCAGAAACCTTTTTCAAACTCATCTGTCAGTCTTCACCAATTCAAGTCAGATAATCTTCAGACTATGCCAGTCAAAAGTTATTAATGTCCTTTAATCAGTATCTTCATTTCTCACATTTCTGTATCTCAAACAGTAAACGCTAACGTCATGGATTTGATTCTTAGGAAAAGCATGAAACGGTAAAATAAATGCAATGCAAGTCACTTTGGATAAAAGAATCTGCCAAATGCATTAATGTTTATTTACATACATTTTTCAATCCCTCCAATCAACAGCCTACAACGCCCACTTTCCACAATGCAAATAATTCCCAATGGAAATTCCCGCCCTAATTTGTTTAAATTCTAGAAGATCCTGTTTTGCTCAGAAATGACGTTACATTTTTGCATATTGACGTGAATCTCTGTCAGTACCATCGCTTGAAAACACCAAATTCAGACCTACTGCTCAAAAGTTGAATCTACTCATATTTGAACTTCTTTTCCTAATTTCATCACCAGGGTGACAAACAAATCTGCTCAACATCACAACATGCCGCTGGTGTGTTTGGCCCAGAACTGCTGTTTGCAGTTACGTTTAATAGTTATACTTGGATATGACTCTCATTAGGCCGTTTATGACGGGTAGAGAGTGAAATAACTAAAAGCATCTGCTCCGGGATGTGACAGTGGGATATGAACAGATGTTATATGTTGATTAAAGCCCAATTGATGAGTGTGTAACAGAGCATTGCATCACTGCGTGCGTGCGTGTGTGTGTTAATGAAAGCAAATGCTGATTCATCATTTCTCACCAGTAAACACAGCGTTTCCCCTGATGTGTCCATGTCAGGAGGTCAAACGCTGAACAAGAGCCTATAGTGCACTGCACACTTTCTGTCAATCATAAATCAATATGTGCTTTCACGACTGATAAATATAGACCTGTCAAAATATGTCAGGTGTATTGATTAAACTTATTGACCATAAATATTTCCAACATTAAACTATATTTAGGGTCCAAGCCCTGAAGGTATGTAGGCACCGACTGTATCCGTTAGTCTTCTTCTTCATCTTCAATCTTAATCTTCATCTTCTTCTTCTTCTTCTTCTTCTTCTTCTTCTTCTTCTTCTTCTTCTTCTTCATCTTCATCTTCTTTTTCTTCTTCATCTTCTTCATCTTCTTCATCTTCTTTTTCTTCTTCTTCTTCTTCTTCTTCTTCTTCTTCTTCTTCTTCTTCTTCTTCTTCTTCTTCTTCTTCTTCTTCTTCTTCTTCCACACTTGAGTCTATTGAAGCCCATAGAACAGTATGGTAGAAAGCTGTGTAATTTGGCACACAGTTAGAGGACAGTCTGAACATTAACCACAAAAATTTTGGAGTCTCTAATACAATTTCTCTAGCGCCACCAACTGTCCAAAGTTGCACTTACGTAACTTTTGAAGCGTAAGGGCTAGAAACAAAATTCCTCTTTTTCCCCCTCTGATTCCTTGGCTCAAGGAACGCACCCATTCTGGAAAACATCCTGGATTATTTAGTTGTTATTTCCTTGTGTAAGTGTGACTCCATTGTACAGTACTTTGTCTACTCCTACTTTGATATAAAAGTTTATTGGAGTATATTTTACAAGAAAATACTACTTTAGTCTTTCTACTTAAAAAACTGCATGCTTAATTCAATGTTACTTGCCATGTTTTTGTAATTATTTGTGAAATTTACAAGCAATTTCTGAGTGAAAAGTTCCTCTGCATCGTGAATGTTAACTTGTATGTTCAACTGTAGTTAAAATACACAGCCTTTCATATGGAAACAAGATGCTTTAGAAAAACTGCTTCAAGGGAGAAATACAGGGAGAGTGTGTGTGGTACCTTCTCTTCAGGGCTGTTCAAAACATCAAAGTACTTCTTGAGGACTTAGGCGTATCTCATATGAAAATCAGTGTTTCATTTGCATTACAAAGCGTCTCAGGAGAATCAAATTTGTTCATTTGAACATGCACACTTTGCAATTTTGACCACGTTTTTAAAAAAAGTTCTTTTTAGAATAATTTCTATCACCTAGCAACCAGTTGGAACACTCTTGGATCCACATAGCAACATCCTAGAAACCACCCACTTTTTTTTTTTTTTTTTTTTTTTTTTTAAATAACTAACCCTTTCTGTTCGGTTCTCTTTCATCAGCTGGTTCCTGAGTAACTGGCCACACGGTGTCAAGATTGGTTTGCTGGCTGTCTGCTGAGCAAGTCCTTCAGGTCGGGCCTGTAAAATGCCACATGATTAGCAGTAGGTGCTGTTTTTGTGGTTTTAGTTAGAAATCAATGTTCATTAATCATGTCAGAAAGCCACTGGCTGCACTTCTGAGAGCAGGATCGCTGACCAGAACCGCACATCGTCTGACCCAGCACAGCGCTTGTGCACCACAGCACATCAAAACACACGGCCTGATTCCACACACACTGATACTGTTGATTTCATTCTGTTAGCCAGGATTTACTTTGGATTAGACACACAAAATAAATCCAATTAAGTCAACATCGAATTAAAACTATATTTACTGTCTTTATACATGTACTTTTGAATTGGACTTTGGTAACACTTTACAATAAGTAATCACTTTCACAAAAACATTTTACAGAGATTATAGCACAAGATAATTAGCATCCGTTTGACATGTCCCTGGTCTTATTGTGATTTTTTTTTTTGTGTGTGTGTGTGCATGTAATGCATTAAATTTTTTGCATGACTCATTATGATAAACAGACTGTAAATTTCATGGTTACATTTATATTGATTTATGTCACAATGCATAAAAGGTTAAGTATGAGCCAGGTATCCCAGAATGCATCTCACACCAACCAGCAAGCGTCAATGGCAGAGGAGAAACCCTGCATAATAAAAAATGAAATAACCTTATAAACATTCACGCCTCCCTAACTCAAATGTCACAAACACACTTATCTTTTAAAAGGTAAAAGTAGTCTACTTTCAATAAAAGGTCCAACATATAAGGAATACTTTTAGCTGTGTTGTCATGTGTCATAAGCAATTGAGTAGACTAACACTCTATCTAGAGCAAACACAAGGGTCTAGCTTAAAGGGGTGGTTGAATATGATTTGACTTTTCTAACTTTAGTTAGTGTGTAATGTTGCTGTTTGAGCATAAACAACATCTGCAAAGTTACGATGCTCAAAGTTCAAAGCAAAGGGAGATATTTTCTTTTAAAGAAATAGCTTTTAAGGACTACAACAAACGGCTGGTAGAGACTACACCACATTCCTCCCGGGTTAGTGACATCACAAACTCTAAAATTTACATAAACCCCGCTCCCGGAACATGATTTATAGATTATCAAGACAGAATATGCTAATCAATGACTAGAAGATAACTACACATAAGTTACATAAATTCACCAACTAACCATGATGTCTACATGTTGTCACTTCTTCTTGAGTCTCTCCATCATTGTCTGACTCCGGTTTGAACATTAAAGGCTAAAAGTTTTTGAAATTTGCAGTGCATGTCTGTGTGAGGTAAAAGGACACAAGCTGTTGTAGCTCCGCCCCCTGTGCCGGGAGCAGCAGCTCATTTGCATTTAAAGGAACAGACACAAAAACGGTGCGTTTTTGCTCACCCTCAAAAAGTGACCATTTTAACATGATATATAAAAATATCTGTGGGGTATTTTGAGCTAAAACTTCACATACACATTCTGGGGACATCAGAGACATATTTTACAACTTGTGAAAAGAGCATTACACCACCCCTTTAAAATAAACCCATCCAACGTATCTGCTCCGGGCGCATTTTTTGATGTCACGCCAAAATAGTTTGAATCTGTTTACACTGGACACATCAAAGTGAACATTATAAACTAGTATATTTGTCACCAAAATATCTTAAACACAATTTGGTTGTGTTGAATCAAATGTCACATGATCTACAACACTTTAAATGGATTATGCAAAAGGTCATAGTTTTATTTCTCGGTAAGATGAGCATTAGTGGCTTCAGCTCCGCTTGGCTGGCGTGTCCAGAGCGTTTAACAGCGTAATGTTAATTGAGGGTGGCGTGAGACTGTAAAAAACGTAAATGTGCTAAATTGAGAGTCACATGGAGGGCAAAGTCATAACTGTTCACCTTTACACCAGAGTAACTCTCACAAACATCAAACAATCGCACACATAATAGCACTAACACACTATAAGTGTGCATGTATTCTTTTTCATGTGAATTTTCTCTATGCACGGAATACCCATATGATTGGCTGAAAATTCCATGTGATATATCTCACAATGCAATGTGCTCTTGACTTTTCAGTTATCTGGCACATCTATACAAATAAAGGTAAGACATTTCAAAAAATAAAAATAAAAAACTAACTTTATTTCAAGGATAACATTAATTTTGCAATATGATTCGGTCAAATGCCAACAGTAGCATATACTGTTTTTTTTTTTTTTAAGTAGCATGCAGTATTCAGTATATTCTGTGCAGTATGCAAGTACTCATCGTCACATTTAAAGCACACGGATGCAAACCCATCATAATATGCTGACAGACAAAAAATAAAACAAAGCAAAAAAGGCTGAGGCGAGAACACTATATTATATCTAATAACGTCAATATTACATGTCAGGCTTGAAAAAAATGGTTTGTAATAAATCAATGAGGATAAAAATCACAAGTGTGCTCTGCTCCTTCAAATTACCATTGCCAGGATTTTGTCGTGTTCACCATTTTTCCGGTGTCATTAAAGCCTGAGTGGAGAGCAGTTAAAAAGCTCTTTGCATTTATTTTGACATAAAGGCAGATGATGTTGCCGGCTCCAGAACAAAGCTGACTTTATTGGAAATTGCTTTATAAAAAGGCAACATATTTTGCAGAACCGCAGCAAAAAAATGCATAGAGGAAACAGCCTTGACGTGATGAAAGACCTGAGGAGAAAAAAGCAAAAGTGGTTGAAAGCAAATGTGATACATAAAATATCATCAATTAATTTGCATAAACAGGTTAACTCTTGACAGGGTTATCATAGTTACATTTGGTGGTAAAAAGTTTGGAATAATTACGATTTTTTAAAATGTTCTTGAAATGATTTCTGAAGGATCATGTGACACTGAAGACTGGAGTAATGATGAAAATTCAGCTTTGATTACAGGAATAAATTACACTTTATTATATATTCATATAGAAAACAGCTGATTTAATTTGCAGTAATATTCCACTGTTCTTAACAAATAAATGCAGTGAGCAGAAGAGACTTCTTTCAAAAACATATATATATATATAAAACAAAAATATTATTCCAAACTTTTGAACGCCAGTGTAACTAAAACTAAAACTAAAAACTTTTCGTTACTTGAAATAAACTTTACACTATATACATTTGAACATAAATTTTGTAATGCATAAAAACACAACAAAATTATTAAAACATTAACTGAAATTAAAATGAAAATGAATAAATCAAAATATAAAAATAAACACTAATTACAAATATTAATAATATTTCAATAAAATAACACTCTTGATATGCCATTTTAAAGGTGCACTGTAATTTTAATGGCTGATATGGAGGTAGTTTTTATACTGACCTCTCAATGTGGATGCAGCATCGTGCAAAAAAAGAAATAAAATTAAAAATAATAATTTGTTTTGGTTACTTTGTGTGTCTTTTGCAAAGTCAATATCTTCCTGTAGCTCAAACAGTAGCGCATGACTCTTGCTACTGCAAGCTTGTGGATTTGATTCCCAGGGATCACGTGAATGTAAGATAGTGAGAGTGTCTGTTAAATGCATGAATATAAATGCTACAAGTACACTAGCGTATAAAATGCTGACTTTATAGAATGGTGCAGGGATCACGCCAAAACCCGGAAGACTAACTCGCCACTGGTTCTCTCGAGATTTTCCTATGGGGGTTTTCAATTGATGTGGTAAACGTAACTTGACGGTACTTTGACATTTTGTTACGGCATAAACTGCACACACTCGCACGCCAAACTCTCTTAGTTACTTATTAGAAACATGCATTTACAGAACTGCTTCAAAATTCACGTTTTCGGTATGGGTGTGTCATGTGTGTAATTTACGCTGTAAAGCAAAACATTCAAGTTATGTTTACCACAGACATTATATTAACCATAAATGGAAAACCCCATTATAAACCCCTGTAGGAAAATCTCAAAGGAACCAGAAGCAAATGAGTCTTTGGGGTTTTGACGTCACCCCTGCTCCGCTCTATTGGAAATTGCTTTTAAAAAGGCAACATAAATTGCAGAAGCACAGCAAAAATGCAAATAGGAAACAGTCTTGATGTAATGAAAGACCTGAAGAGAGCAAATGTGATGCATATCATCAAATAAATTACATGAACAAGTTCACTGTTGATTCACAGATATGAATGTGCATTTGGCTGATATGGTCATGATTTTATCCTGATGCATGCGGCGTCATGCAAAATAATTCAACGTTTTTGATTACATTAATATGTGTATGCTTCCTTTGCAAATTCAATAGATTGCACACTGTACAGATTCTGTATACATCGGCTCTGTTCATTCTCCTTATATGTCTTAATAGCTTATTATATATTTTTTTTATTTTGTGTGTGCATGTCCTTAATTTGTTGTTGGTTCTGTTTGTTGTTGAGGAACTATCAGGAAAAACATTTCACTATTACATCAGATGTGTGTAATGTATGAATGTGAGAGATAAAGAAGCTTGATTTCTCCTGCCGCTCCAACAGTCGAGCACATCGAGGACATCAGCTGATATTGAATGCAATAAGAAACGCTGCTTCGGAGAAACGCCTCTGCTAAATGCATGAAAGCAAATTCAGCTTTACAAGTACACTAGCATACAGATGCTCTCAGTGCTAATATGCATGGACTAAATGGCACAAAATTCCAATTTTGATTGAACAGGGTCTTTAAATACTGTGATTAATGTAAAATTAAGTCGTGCACCCCCTAGTGGCGACCTGCTGCTTTCATCGAATGCGACCTCCAGCTAATGTGGTCATTTATCAATAGAATCCAGTCTTAGGCAATACAAGTTATGAGATTTCTGCTAATTTTAAACATCTGGATGCCTGTGCAATATGGCATCTAATAGTAGGACTTTAAAAGAAACTCGGTCTTGTGCAACAAGTGTATGCGTGTGTGATTTCTGAGAGGTCAGAGGCGCTGGGAAATAAGAGAAATGTAAAAACGACTCTCCACGGGAAATCATTATTACACGGTTAAAGAGCGGGTCCTCGAACAGCCATTATTTCAGACCTCCAGGAACAGAGTAATGATGAAGAGATTAAAGCGCAGTATTAATGACTCCAGAACAAGGATATGCAAACGAGACGAGCTCTAGTTATTATTGCTCAAGCGACACTCTTCCTCATTTCTGCTGCGTGTGTTCATTTGACCAGGTCCTCAGGCGAGAACATCTCGGCCAGGTTTTGGAGATTAAACATTACATATTTTGGTTCGTAGAGAGGTTTTTCTGCATAAGAGCTGGTGATACTGTTATATATCCACAGCTTTTGCTGGATTCCTGGAGAGCAATATCAATTAGCATTCCCATTCATCTTGATAGTTACATAAGGCTGGTTTTAAGGCTAGTTTTAAATAGAGAAGAATGGTGTAGTCCCAGCATCTACCAGTCAAACCACAGCTCAGAGACATGCAGGATAAGATTCCTTTTGTAAATAAATAAATAAAATGATGAAATATTCTAGCATCCCAGCTTAGTTCTTATTGGCTGTTCATGCTGCAAATTATGATAGTGATGTTTTTGTTATGTAATATGTATTTACAAGAGCTAACGTCATCTCTATGCTGTTTAATATATATATATGAAGAGTTCAGATGCAAAAGCCTCTAAGTGCCATCTGAAATTTTCAACATTTTTATGAAGCTCGTATATTTAAGTTCAGTAATTTCACTTAAATGGCAATAAATAGGTAATTTTAGAAGAAAATTTCAGATGGCACTTAGAGGCTTTTGCATCTGAACTCTTCATATATATATATATATATATATATATATATATATATTAATCCGAAATCTGTGAATAATGGCTTCATTCACACCAGAAAAACATTTTACTTTAATGCGGTTGACCAATAAATGAATAAATAGCTGTTAAAGAGAAGTCATATCCACACTTCTGAAGGGCAGGGATGAATTATTCTCACATAGACAAACATGAGATGAAATGATACTTAGACATTCAGAGATACTTTATTATGTTTCATGAATGGCTTGTAAAGAAGAATGTTTGTCATTCTCAGCGTGTAAAAGGTTAATGTCCTATAAAACACATAATGAAAGACCTTCAGCTTTTGGACATCAAACTGCTGCGATGCAGCGTGACATTAACTATATCGTTAAAAGAAAATGAATTCATCTCAGGAAAGGTTGATGGCTTGTTAATTTATCATCAGATGTGATTCACAGCATGATGACATTTCCAGCGGTTTAACGGTTTAACACGTGCAGTTTGTTATTAATTGAAATTGATCAGTATATGTAATTTATCACATTTAAGAAGCATTTATGGTTATATTTAAGCAGTTATCAACATTTTCCACCATTTGAATGTAAATAAGAGCTCTATTTGCTAAAGTGTTTTTTAGGGAAAATCTTGGAATGTCCTTAATTTAAAAACTGATTCATTCTTAAAGAAGACATATTCCCTTATCCAAACTCTTGATGTTGTTTTAGGCTCTACTAGAACAGGTTTTCCTGCTTGAATGTTGATTATTCTCCTCATATTCTCCATTGTTGCAGCTCCTCTCTTCCCAGTCTGTCAGTAACGCTCTGTTTACTTCCTGTCTCTATGAAGCCCCTCCTTCTGAAAAGCACACTGTGCTCTGATTGGTCGGCTGGATCAGTGTGTTGTGATTGGTCGAGCGCTTCGAGTGTGTTTGGGAAACGCCCCTTACCATAACCACCAGTTTAACACACTACTAACTAACTCAACCAGGCCCCGCCCCTTTATTCTGCATATTAAATATTATAATGAGGAATATTGTGACGTATGATTAGTCTATAATTGTATTTAGCTTTATAGAAAAGTCATTTATATAGCTAGGTAAACATGAGTGTGTGTGTGTGTGTGTGTGTGTGTGTGTGTGTGTGTGTGTGTGTGTGTGTGTGTGTGTGCGTGTATGTGTGTGTATATGTGTGTATATGTGTGTGTGTACCTGGTAAACCCTGCGTTATGGGGATCAACACAATGATAGTAATGCAAGTCATTTTTGACCTTGTGGGGACATTATTTGGTCCCCATGAGGAAACAGCTTACTAAGTGATTTTTTTATCATTAAAAATGCATAAAGTTTTTGTGTGATGGGCAGGTTTAGTGTTTGTGTGTGTGTGTGTGTGTGTGTGTGTGTGTGTGTGATGAGCAGGTTTAGGGGTAGGGTTAGTGTATGGGGAGAGAATATACAGTTTGTACAGAATAAAAGTCATGATGTCAATGAGAGTCCCCATAAAACATGGAAACCCAAGTGTGTGTGTGTGTGTGTGTGTGTGTGTGTGTGTGTGTTTGTGTTTGTGTTTTGTCATTTTCCACTAAATTAACCCTTGTGTATAAACCTCACAAAGTCTCTAAATGAACGGGTGACAGGTGTCTCCAGACATAATGTGAACTTGCATGAGGATCTTCAGACTGCAGACTGACACAGTGTGTTAGTTCACATGAGCGCTCTCACACACGTGAGCTTTATTAATAAATAAAGTCATGACAAGAGCATCTCGCTGGATGCCTGATGACATACGGGATAATTACAGCGCAACTCAGCGGAAATGTCACCCGTATCCCGGTGAAGGAGAGTCAGACGCTCGACTAATAAACGTCTCCTGCTCGCTTTGGGTTCAGATGTACACTCCTGAACCCAAGCTAGAATATTAGCGAGGTGTGCGCGTGAAATAATCAAAAGCAAATCTATTATTATCTTCCAATTATGATGGCGATGCACTGAAAACAAGCGCACGAGAGTCTGTTTAATTGGATTTATTGGGACTTGCTTGAAGCACATCTGATATGATTATAGTTTTATTAATTTTCACATTAGAAAAACTCATTTTATGACAAAACATTTCATGAAAGATGCATCTTTCACTTTGCAAAATAAAAAAGGTTAAGTATTTGGTATTCATTCACCACTTTCGACATGTGCAAATAACTGAATGTCAATGCATTAAATTACAAAAACAGAACTATCAGAACTAACTTGACATTTGACAACTTGTCATAAAATGGTTAAATTATTTGATATTTTTCAGAGAATCTTACAGACCTTGACATGCAATCTGTGATGTAATTTCCTGTTTTATGTTTCTTAGTCACATGACAACACAATAGCTTCCTTCCTAGTGAATTTTACTCAAGAAATAACAGGTGTACTCAAGTTATTGTCTGTATTAAGTGCTTTTTTGAAATCGTAATTAATGGATTTGGATTTTAAAAAAATGGCCTCATACATATGTCATGTGTCATATTATATAACACTGTTATGCGATAGACAATGCCCTGTGTTTGTATTTAACTGCATCTCATAAGATTTAATTAAAAACAAGCACTTACAAGTGCTATAAATGTATTCATAATCACATTAGCTCTTCACAGTGAATGGCATTTTTGGGATATTGAACGACAGGACATGAAACACTAAGACAGGAAGTTGAAACTGGTTTTCTAACGTAATATTCTAGGAAAAAATCGCTTACCAGTGAGTCCATTTATTATAAGACACTAATAATAATCTACAAAAGAGGAGCTTCAGTGAGGTTTGCAACACTTTATTTTGATGCTTCCCAACAGACAATCTACTGACTAAAAGTAACTTTTGCAACTCTGTTCACTTATTCTAGTAACTCGAACCCTAACAGTTTACTAATACTCTAATGAGAGTTAGCTGACATGTAGTTGTAAAGTTACTTGTTGTTAGTAGAATGTCTAAAGTTGACTATTGATTTTTTTTTTTTTTTCTGGGATCAAAAAATAAGTATACTTCAAATTCATTTTATTAAGTATACTTCAAGTTTATATTTTAAAGTTCAAGTATATTTTAAAGTATATATTATGTAGTAAGTATACTAATATCAATCCATTAGTAGTATACTTGTAAGTGTACTATTTCAATACTTCTTGGGACTAAATTGGCACACTTTTTAGTATATAAAAGTATACTTTAAGTTTAACAGTACTAAACTTTGAGTACACAACTAGTTTATAACTACATTTTTTTGTTTGTACTGCAACTATACTAGAAGTGAACTTATAGATATACTAATCGTCAAATACTTGTAACACATTTTTTATCTAATGAAAGCACACTGAATTATACTCTGTAAGCTGTTTTGTAGTTTTATACTGCATACTTGTAATCTACATCTGTTTTCTTTATAAATCAATATTTTCAAACAATGTAAGTTTAGAAGACAGTGTGTAACACTATTTTACTAAAACCAAAGCGTAAACACAACTACAAGTATACTTAGAATACTTAATTATACGTTTAAGTATAAATATGATCTTGATCAAAAGATTGAGTATAGGCCAAATATTCTTAGACTTTAATGTCAGTATAAGTCAATCATACTTTAGTGTAATTTAAAGTATACTTATGAGCCAATATCTGTAAAATAACAGGCATTTCACTGTATAATGACAAAACGGTAAAATTCTGTAAAAAAAATACAGACCATTTCCTGTAAAATTACACTTTTTTTTACAGTGTAGCTATGAGAAGCTTATTTTTAGTATACTAATAGCACTTGAATAAACTTTTTCGTAAGGGTGAGACAATCTAAACAGGGCTTGCTGATAAAATATAATAATTGTTGTTATTATTATTTAATAATGAGTCTGTAGAGTTCAGTAACACTGTTGAGGCTTTCTGAGAGCTGAGAATAAGCAGACATTGATTTCAACTCTCCTCTCTAAAGAATAAAGAAAAATACGAGACGGGAACATAGTTTTGAATAATTCACACGGACCAGTGAGCCCGTTCTGATCTGGATTACAAGTGCCATATAGAAACTCAAGAAAATACTTGAAATATTTAATAATAAATGGAACAAACTGGTCAAAGATGATGTAATACGCAGATGAGAAACGAGCTCACATGAGTCTTTGTACCTGCTGTTATCTGACAAACGATGAATTTCATTTAGGAAAAAAGTGAATATGTCAAATGTAATTGAACTAATTTGCTGACTTATTTCATATATTGATTAATTTGGATAAAAGTGAAGTTGATGAAATAGAGAACAGCAGTTGTAGATGTTTTCCTATATTTTCATGCTCCTTAGTGTATAGTAAAATATATATATATATATATATATACTATAGTGAAATACAAATGTCATATTTTTGGGCTCATGTTCATGCATTGCAGAAATATTGCAATGCATGTATTTGTGTTCATCCTTTACTGTTACTAATCACCATGAATAATTGCTGTATTTTATTCTCTCAGTGCCAAAATAAAGGGGAGATTAATTTCAAACAGATATTATTATCCATACTGCGTATTATTATGTTCTAGATTGGAAGGGCAGAACAAATATTCAGGCATTCTTGACTTTTATCTTTTATAACTTTGCGCACAGCGCCACCTACTGACCATTTACTATTAAACCAGTACATTTAATTTTTGAAACAGTTATTTTAGTATCATTGAGACACTATACTAGTTTTTGAAAAAGTTAAAATTTTTTATTTAATTTTAAGTAAGTTTAAGTTTTAAGTAATTTTGTTGTTTGTTTGTTTGTTTAAAAACAATTTACATTGTTTTTTAATATGTCTAGTGGTTTTATTTATTTTTATTAAAGTTTTTCGTTGTAGTTATTTTAGGACATCAAGTTAAACCAAACGAAAATGAGAAATGCTGAAACAAAATAATTTAGCTTTTAATTTAATTCAGTTAATGTTTATTTCATTTAAAATAAAACGGGTTTTTTTTGTTTTTTTTATGGGTTTAGTTGTATTAACTATTATAACCCTGATTTGAAACTGGTCTCGGAGATAGATAAACAGGTTAATAAGTTATTAACGAACCCATTGAATAAAATATAAATGCATGAACAAAAAAATAAATATATCTGTCCTTCAAATCTGGAATAAATATTGGTAAACATAGCACACATTAAAGAGCATTTCATCTGTTGGGATTCAGACCTCATCAAAGAATACATTACTTATTGGTTGTTTTATTGTGACATGTAATCATATAGATCTGAAAGTTTTAAGGTGCAATGAAAGACAGTCTGCTACTGTCGGCCGTTTTGAGTTCTTGTGCTGCTAAAAACATAACTGTGTTTCAGTTTCAGATTCTTTGAAACCTTTCCTTTGCATGGATATTCTGCCTGTGTTTATGAGTTAACTCCTTCCTTTTCTGCCATATTCCACTTTATCTGAGATCATTTATGAGGTACAGACATCATGTGAAGTGGTTTTTGCCACTCTTTGATCTGTATTGTGCTCATTCAGATATTGACCCGAGAGTCATAAAGTCATAAAGAGTCATATCATGTTATTTTTTCAGTTTTGAATGGAATATTCATGCATATGATATAATAAAGTTGTTTAAAGTTAAATAATAATGTATTGCTTTGCACAGTTCAATGCAATCTAATAAAGAATATTCAACAGATCTGATCCACAATGCCAGCGCCTGGTGTGTGTTTAAACATTTTGTCGGAGCGTAATCTCAGAGATGGACAGGGATCTTCCGACAGGGTTTATTCATCTGTACATCATTAACACCAAATAAACTTTGTAATTGATGATCTGAATGTGTAGATTTGGTGAGTCTCAAACTGAATGCTCTCTACTCTCTTGCATGTATAATTTATGTTTTGAATAAGTTGCCCACTAGAAAAAAAGCTTTCTACTTAAATATACAATATACATACTACAAATAAACATTCAACTCTGGTCACAAATCGGAAGGGAAATAAAAGAAAGAGTACAAAAGTTGGTAGAGTAAAGTCTGACTCACCTTAACTTTCACATTTATTACAGACACACTCTCTACATACATGCACATTTCTCATTGTACCTCGAATTACAGTAAATGCTCTAAGTGACCGTTACAATGGGTAGCGTTAAGGTTAGGGAATATAATATACAGTTTGTACAGTATAAAAGTCATTATGTCAATGGAAAGTCCCCATAAAACATAGAAATACCTGTGTGTGTGTGTGTGTGTGTGTATATGTGGACATGTTTTTCTACACCGGTGGGGACTTAAACCTGAATGCACACAGACTCATGGGGACTCGTGTCACCGTGGGGACCTAAATTGAGGTCCCCATGGGTACAAAAGCTTATAAATCATACAGAATTAGTTTTTTTGAAAATGTAAAAATGCAGAATGTCTCCTGTGATGGGTAGGTTTAGGGATAGGGGCAGTGTAAGGGGATAGAATATACAGTTTGTACAGTATAAAAACCATTACGTCTATGGAGAGTCCTCACAAAGATAGTGCACCAGACATGTGTGTGTGTGTGTGTGTGTGTGTGTGTGTGTGTGTGTGTGTGTGTGCGTGTGCGTGTGTGTGTGTGTGTGTGTGTGTGTTCACTTCTGAGGAGAAATTTGTCCTTAAACTATAGCTATGGATGTTTCACTCTCTGAATGAACTAATGCTTTCAAGGTTACAGGTAACTTTACTTTCTGTTAGTTAAGACTGACCTCAACTGTTCATGTTCTCAACTGATCTTCAAATCGACTAATGTACAAACCAACAGAATGAATCTGCTCATATTTTTCATAAGAGTTTGTATTGAGTGACAGCTGAATCTCATGGCTCTCCGATACGGTGACTCTGGTGGTGAAATTACACTAGAAAACTTTGTTGTCCTCGTCCTGCATAGATTTCATGGCCTATTGTGTTCTAGATAGCCAGTGCAGATCTCAGTTATAGTGTACAATAAATTATGGTCAGAAAGCATTAAAAGGTACATATATGTACCGTTTCTTTTAAAGGTTAAGGTACAATATTGTACCCTTGAGGGTAAAGCCCCAGTGACAAGCCATTGTACCCCTAAAGGTACAATTATGTACTTTTCTTTTTCTGGGAGTATAAGGGTGGGAGATAAAAGTTGCCCCGTGATTGTTTCTTCTTACAATTCTGAATTGATTTTGAAGCATTGCACACACAAGAAAAAATACCTAAACGTCCGTAAAATTCTGGAAAAGTCGAAGTGAATTATAAGTGTAACACAGTAAATGCGATGTGAGAAACACGGGCTATTGCGGTGTCCAGTCCCGATATTTCCAAGGCATTTATGTAATTTGGAATGCAATATATTTGATACATGAATCTAACACTGGCTGCTTTCAAATGCTCACTATCGCTTTGGCTGCTTGAACACTTGGCATTAACATAAGATCACCGTGATCTAAGCAATCTGGGGTAAACCGTATTGTCGCAAAGTGGTCGTTCTCACACACTAGAGCTCGTTCACACATGCGCACTCTTCAAAAACGGTGCTTTAAATATTTTCACAAACTAAAAGACGTAAATTACATTTGTATGAATTATAAATAAAAGACACAGGTTGTAGCCTACTGAATGTCAGCTTGCTTATTATGCTTAAGATAAAGATTTATCAAGTCCACATGTCATGCAAACTAGAAACTATGCACAGGTGGATATGTCGTTCCCACTACACAACTCTATGATGCTGTTTGCGAATGTTCGTTAGAACGATGGTTTCGGGAAACACAGACTCGTTGAACTGCTGATAACGACGGAACTTGCGAACATAGTTGGCTAACGATGCTTTTGGGAAACGCACTCCAGATCGGATCATCACCCAATCAAGACGCGACAATTTACACGTGACTCCTGTATCTGGATAACTGATCGGGGGTGCGTTTCCCGAAAGCATCGTTAGCCAACTATGGTCGCAAGTTCCCTCGTTACCAATAGAGTTCAATGGACATTGCGATGAACTTGCGACCATAGTTGGCCAACGATGCTTTCGGGAAACGCACCCCGGATCTGTGTTTCCCATAAAATAAGTCTGTCATGGAAAAATTGCCCTGGTGCAAAGTCTGGGGTTTCTTTTAAAAACTATTTTTATTCACCGGGTGTGTTTCAAATCTCGTAAAATGAGGAGGAGGAAGCTGCAAATAGTAATAGGCTACATTGATGATCAAAACAATAAAAAGAGACACACTGTATAGGTCTGAAATCATTGCCAGATGTGGTGGGACAATTGTGCATTATTTTTGCAGACTGTGAACAGCTGTGCAACTTTCGAGTGCAAAAGCAAACTTGCAGCGTTCAACTCTGTCTTCGCTCTTCATTGTCTCGCGAAAGCCCCCAGCTCACGACAGTGAACAGGGTTTTGTGTTTTGACCTGCAGAGACGATGGCTAGATTGAGTTTCCATCACAATGCGTCCTCAACTCCTTTGTAGTAGCAGGACACACATTCCGATCACAAACGTGTTTACACTTGTCTTGTGTGTGGACAACACCTGGACACAGGTCACATGCCCAGCTAACAGGGAACATTCTCTCAAAGTTATGAACAAATCTCCTTCTATAGCATTACAGTTTTTCTCGATTGCTTAAACACATTTCTTGAAACTATGCCTCGTATTCTCAAAACTATAAACACAAATCCATAACGTCTCACCCAATTCCCCAAACTTCCTATTTTCAGGTCAAAATGAAGCTCTACACTCAAAACCATTCACTCTTGCTGAAAAACCAAACTTTGCCCTCAGACAGGACACACAAGCCCTCAAAATCACACACACTACAACATAGTCTTACGCACTGGTGCAATAAATTCAAAACAACATTTCCAAAACTGGTAAGTTATGTTGCTTGTGGTTCCCCCATCACAAACCTTTTCACATGATGAACACAAAAGACACAACCAGTGGATACATTGGCACATTTTTATTCATACACAGAAAACACACACACACAAAAATAATTTTTTTCCTGTTTTACTCTTTTTTTTTTTACTCTTTTTTTTTTTACTCTCTCCTCTAATTTTTTTTATTATATTTACTTACAGTAAGATGTGTGTGACCAACATATGACAGTAAAAGAGCACACACAAACCTTATTCTAATATGGAATTCGAATTGTATTGGAATGGTAAAGAGTGTTAGGACGTGACAGGAGGTTCTCTACTCAAGGATACAATATGATGGATACGTCTAAGAATGTTCCACATATGGTTGAAATACCATCATTTGCCTAGAAAGATAACATTCTGGGATTCAAGACTATAAAGGAGAAAGGATGCCCTCTCTTCACTGTCACACTCTGCAGCCACTCTGTGTGACTGTACGACTGCTGGCCTTTTCTTGCAAGAAAATAAACCTCATCAAAGACTATTGGAAATGTTTGTCTCTTATTCAGTGATAGAATTTTGTTTGCCACCACACCTCCCTGAAGGTTCTCGAGGCCACGGTAAAGCGACTCAAATTTGGCCTTACTCGTAGCCAAGCCTCCCTCATAGTCATACCATTGACTAACACATGGGCAACTAGAGTGGCTTGAATTTCATCTGAGACTGCTTGTCTTCTTGTCCTTGCCCTTCCTCCTCCTCATTCTTATCCCTTTTCCTTCATGTCTTTCTGGATCCATTGTTCCAAAACGCAATAAACTGATTTGGGCCCTTTTATCTATCTGTTGAAGGTTCTGATTGATGTGTGTTAAATTTTGACTCTTAGTGTTTCCACCTGGGTAATTGTGTGCTAACTGAGCTGAAGCTGTGCTGATTTGAGTGAACAATATTGAATGCTAGTGCTTTCTAAATGACAACATGGTCTAGGCAATGAGAAATGAAGGGATTTGTGTGTAGAGTTTTGCAGTGACAGTTCAACAAATCTGACTCATGTGTCAAAACAGGGAATAGTGTTTATAGTTTAGTGAAATGGGTGTGCTTTTTGATAAATGGCGTTATGGTTTTGAAATTTTAGTTCAAAAGCCTGGTTATAGTGTTTAAGCAATCGAGAAAAACTGTAATAGAATGTCTTCAATAATGTTCTCAAAGCATTAGAACAAAAACTTGTACTGATAAATTGTTCATGGAACTTTTATTTCCTGAAATGTTTTATTTTGATGTTCGTTTCATGTTTTTTTTAAAGGGTTTCTACTTGTTTCAGAACGTTCAAAAGTAACGTTCCCATAATGTTTGCAAAAATGGAATGTTCCCTTAACATTGGTATAACCAAGATTTTAAAACATTTAATAAACTGGACGTTTTGAACGTTTTCATAACTTAATGGGAATGTTAGCAAAAAGGTCTTAGAATATATATATATTAAATCTAGGTACATGCAGCTGTTAAATGTGTTAGGAAATGAACGTAAACACAATCAGTTATGGCTTGAGGAATTAAACAGACATGACAAATCATATAATGTCAAAATAGATCTGTTCATACAACATCAATAATGCTGAGAAACAGGGTTGTATGTTCTGAAGCTTTGTTTAGTTATTTGAAAATTAATTACATTTTTATACAATATTTAGTTAAACGATTTTTAGTTCTAAAAGTTAGAAAAAAAATTTAGATCAACAATCAGCTTGGAATCAGATTGAACTTTAGGCCGACTGCCTTTAGTTTTAAACCCCAATATCACATTGAAGATAGATAGATAACAAGCTAGAAATCAACTTCATAAGTGATGCATGTTTCGTAAAGATAGTTAGCATAACATCCACACCTACAGTAACCTCTGCAGAGATATTAATGTCTGGATGATATCTGTTAATCACTGTCACTGTAACTCATAATATTATTATCATCACCAGAAACATTCAAGAGACTCACTGCTTACAGTACACACAATTAAAGTAAACTGCAGTCTAACATCAAAATAACTTTTAGATTTAGTTTTGGAGTGAATCCTACCACTGTGAAAGACTCAGCTCACATTTGCACAATATTTAAATATTGACCTGAGAGCCATAAAGTTGCATCACACCTGGAGAAGCAGGCGGAGTCGGGCTTTAAAAGGCTTCTCCTCAGTTTTCCTCCTGCTCTTTGCCTAGGGAAGGACAGGATAATCTTCCAGCCACAGTAAGAGACAAAAGGTATGTTTTTTCAGTTCATGTTGTTATATCATTTCAGTTTTTACATGGAATATTCCTGCATGAGAAAGAAACTGACATGCAAATGAATGAAATGAAATGCAAATGAAAGTTCAGTCGTGCTCATACAGAAGCAGTGGAAGGATTTCCCAGCATGTCTGCGCAATTTGAATGCACATAAACCAAAAGTAAATGAAGAAATAAGCATAAAGTTAAAGATTCATGGGTAACACTTTACAATAAGGATCATTAGTTAACATTAGTTCATGTATTAACTAACATGAACTAACAATGAGCAGCACATTTGTATGTATTATTACAGTATTTATTCATCTTTGTTAATGTTAGTTACTAAAAATACAACTGTTCATTGTTTGTTCGTGTTAGTTCACAGTGAATTATTGTTCTAATGTTAACAAATACAACCTTTGATTTTTAATAATGTATTAGTAAATGTTTAATTTAATATTAACTAAGATTAATAAATGCTGTAGAAGTATTGTTCATTCTTAGTTCATGTTAACTAAGGTACTGTAGTTCACTGATTTGTCGCCGTCTCTGTTCGAAATCTGCAATTGCAGTTATTAGCAGAGTTACCAATTCATGTATTTCCTTAATGTTTACTGTATTTCATTAGCTCTGTGCTCTGCATAAAAAAGGTTGATCTAATCTAAATCTAATCGACTGAATGGGGAAGTAAACTACTATAAAAGCTACTGGAAGTTTTTGTTCACCATCATGCAGAGTGAAAGCAATGCGCTGCTTTCTATTCAACAGATCTGATCCACAATGCCAGCGCCTGGTGTGTGTTTAAACATTTTGTCGGAGCGTAATCTCAAAGATGGACAGGGATCTCCCAACAATCCGGAAAGGTTCCTGGATCAGGACTTCCACCAGCTCAAGCAGTTCTGCCTAAAGGAAAGACTGAGGTTCAGAGACAACTTGTTCCCTCCAGAGATGAAATCGATCGGGTTCGGTCCTCTGAAGCGGGAAGAGCTCGGGAAAGTAGTGTGGAAAAGACCACATGTACGTGAGGATCTGCACACACAAACTCAACTAATAACTGATCTGATTATAGCAGAAACTCTGCTGATCATGATAGTCTTACATACAGTAAATGCTAAGGTTCTCGTAATGCATAGTCATGTTGACTTAAGGTGTGAGTGGCAGTAAAGTGTACTAAAGGAACTGCAGAGTCATGCATGCTTTACTGTTTAGTTTATTCTATGACATTTTCGGAAGAACTTAATTAGGACGGTCTGCTGTTGTTTCTTGATAGTGATTTGTACCCTTGTGATTCTGTGTGATCTGCTGTATCTGTGTGATCTGTGTCCTTCAGGAACTGGTGCCGAACCCTGTTTACATCGTTCAAGGAACCTCAAGGTTTGACTTCCTTCAGGGTAGATTAGGTAGGTCTTCTGTGCTGTACAAAAAGTGTATATTTGCTGAGGGTCATACACAATTATGTGCCATTTAATGTTACAGTTTTTTAACTTTCAATTGCTAACGCACAATTTTGCAAACTAGGCTGGTTTTATCAAAATACTTAACACAATTCACAAAACCACACACCCAAACTGAAAAATACCCCATATATCCTGCAAAATGAAGCACTGCAACCTAAACTACATAAAGCATTATCAAAATCAAACTTTTGCACAAAATGGCGCACACTTCATTCATATTAGCAGATTTTTGTCTAACCAACTACACACTGTTGGGCATAATGAAAAGCACTCTCATCTTTAGTATGCTTTGCCATAATACTACAGTTTTTCTCGATTGCTTAAACACATTTCTTGAAACTATGCTCGTATTCTCAAAACTATAAACACAAATCCATAACGTCTCACCCAATTCCCCAAACATCCTATTTTCAGGTCAAAATGAAGCTCTACACTCAAAACCATTCACTCTTGCTGAAAAACCAAACTTTGCCCTCAGACAGGACACACAAGCCCTCAAAATCACACACACTACAACATAGTCTAAGACACTGGTGCAATAATTCAAAACAACATTTCCAAAACTGGTAAGTTATGTTGCTTGTGGTTCCCCCATCACAAACCTTTTCACATGATGAACACAAAAGACACAACCAGTGGATACATTGGCACATTTTTATTCATACACAGAAAACACACACACACAAATATATATTTTTTTCCAAAACGCAATAAACTGATTTGGGCCCTTTTATATATCTATTGAAGGTTCTGATTGATGTGTGTTAAATTTTGACTCTTAGTTATGCTAGTGCTAGTGCTTTCTAAATGACAACATGGTCTAGGCAATGAGAAATGAAGGGATTTGTGTGTAGAGTTTTGCAGTGACAGTTCAACAAATCTGACTCATGTGTCAAAACAGGGAATAGTGTTTATAGTTTAGTGAAATGGGTGTGCTTTTTGATAAATGGCGTTATGGTTTTGAAATTTTAGTTCAAAAGCCTGGTTATAGTGTTTAAGCAATCGAGAAAAACTGTAAAATAGTTCAAATTGTAGACAATTCTTCAGATTGTTCACATGCACAGAAATATTTGCAGATACACACACATGCTGTTGAAACACTTATTTTTTTTTATTTTTCACCAAACAAGTCAGTGCAACATATGCACAGCAGATATATTTACATTGGACTGAACAAAAATATGCTCACAATAAACAGTAAACTGAAAAAGATTGAAGTGTTAACAGTTAAGCATTGAGGTGTTTGGTCAGGTGAGACATGTATCGGCCAATCAGATCATGTAGTGTCATTTTGAATGGCAGTGTTTTGAAATGGCAAACATGTGACTTTATGTCAGACTGTTTTGTGTTATGCAAAGAAGAGAACCGTGAGAACAGAGAACCGTGTTCAGTGTATTTAAAAAGTGCCATTTTGAATTGCAAAATGTGTGTAAAGCAGAAAATGTGTTTAGACTTTTGGAGACTTGAGAAGAGGTTTTGCTCTCTGTGTCAGTTTCAGTTATTGTGCTGTGCATGTCATTTTAGTGTGTTAGCAATTGGAAAAAACTGTAATAAACAAATCACAACAGTGTCCACACCAAGCGTACATTACATCCTTGAAGCTAATCAAAAATTGTGCATTCGAAAAATAAATCATTAACACATCAAACCAAAACCGAAACATACTAACTATCATTTAGAGATGGTGAAAATATCAAAGGTCGCAGGTCTCAGTCACTTAATAGATAAAGTGGCTGTGCAATAAATCAAACAGGTGTGTACAGTTTTATATATTATTATATCAGATGAATGCATGTGAATATAAACAGAAAATGTCAATAAACACATTTTGAAGAGAATAGAAGTTAAACTTAAAACTAAATGATTCATTAGGTCAAATGTAAATTTACTTGGAGTAGAGAGATAAAAAAAGCAAATGAAAACAAACACAGTTTAGAATATGAAGCTGTTTTCCACTTTATGGCATTTTAGTGTTTTTGACAGAATGTGTGTTAGTGTGTGTGAATGAGTGTATGTGTGTGTGTGTGTGTGTGTGTGTGTGTGTGTGTGTGTGTGTGTATGAGTTAGAGTGTGTTTGTGTGTGCATGTGTGTGTGTGTGCGTGCATGTGTGTGTATGCGTGTGTGTGTGTGTGTATGTGTGTGTGTGTGTGTGTGTGTGAGAGAGAGAGAGAGTGTGTGTGTGTGCATGTGTGTCTGTGTGTGTGTGAGAGAGAGTGTGTGTATGCGCGTGTGTGTGTGTGTGAGAGAGAGAGAGAGAGAGAGTGTATGTGTGTGAGAGAGAGAGAGAGAGAGAGAGAGAGAGAGAGAGAGAGAAAGATAGAGAGAGAGAGAGAGAGAGAGAGAGAGAGAGAGAGAGAGAGACCTTTGAACAACTTTTATTACAAAAATTTAAAAAAACAGTCTTCAATCAATTATTTAGCCAACAAAAAAACAAAAAAAATAAATAAATAACAAAACAACCATAAACCTTTTTACAACCATTATCATCATATATAATTATACATAGATTTGTAAATTGCCATTATAGTCAACATCGCAAATACAGTTATTTATAGCCCACTTGAACTTGAAATCTTCAATATTCTCATTCAGTCGATAATATTCAAATTCTATTCTTAACCTTGACTTCATCAAACCCTCATAAATCAGTACCACATCAGTTTGTCCCATACCACCTATTTTACTTTTACGAGAGAGCCAAACAGCTAACTTTGCTTGTCCAAAAATAAAATTGAGTAAATGACAAATCTCTCTCTTGCTACGTTTATATTTAGGTCCATAGATATAAAACTCAAGTGTAAAAACTTCTCCCAAAGTCTGACACCACCCTCCAAGAATTTCAAAAAGAGGTAATAGTCTACTACAGTCAGCAAACAAGTGAAAAACTGTCTCCTGCTGTTCACAGAAAGGGCACCCTATCCCCGCTAGTGGATCAAAATGTGCTCTGTGTCTGTTTGTAGCTATAATACCATGTACAACGCGCCACTGCAGGTCTCCAGACCTTTTTTCAATGGGGGGCTTGTACATGGTCCTCCAGCTACCTTTCGGGGAAGAGTCTGATCCAAAAAATTCTGTCCATTTAGACTCTTTTACAGTTTCAAGTGCATGAAGATGAAGAACTTTTACACACAGCATATAAAGAGCTTTTTTCCCAATGTCTCTGAAACGCCCCAGTTGAGGTGTCTTAAAGGACAGAATACCACCTCCAATTCCTTGCCACAAGCCAGTCGCAGCTGTAATATCCAGTTCTGGGAAAGAAGAAACAGCATTTTCTTTTTTGTGTAAAAATAAAGAGTCTCTATAGTCCACCGGCATGCACTCATATAGATGGTTCAACATCCTCTGCACAACTCGAACTGATCTTATACCAAGCTTGGTAGCCAGAGTCTCTGCAGAAATCCATCCATCTTCAGTCAGTAAGTGTCCAATCTTTACAATATTTGCAGACCATAAAGCATGCCTCACAGAAGTTGATTTTAGAACATCCACATCAATTTTTGGGTTAAAGATCAAGGGTTCTTCCAATAACCACTGACTCTGTTCACCGTTTATATCTCTGCAAACTTTTAAAAGAGTCCACGCTCTCAACATTGACTTGTAGAACGATGACAGACCAGTTAAGTCCAGCTTATTAATGTCCATTAAGAACAGTTGACGATCATAACCCATTTTACCTGCTCTTCTCAGGAGGCCATGGGCTACCCCACGCCAGCTCACTTCTTCACCATACAGGAGTCTTTGAGCTGTCTGAAGTCTGAAAGCTTTGATTCTAGACCTGATGTCAATGAGTCCTTGACCTCCCTCCGTCCTGGGCAGATAAAGTACTGGTGCTTTTAGCCAGTGACACCCGGACCAAAAAAAGTCAACTAGTTTTTTCTGAATGTCCGTTATCAATTCTTCTGGGGGTTCTAATATCATCATTTTATGCCATAAAGTAGCAGCAATAAGATTATTACAGACCAAAACTCTACCCCTATAGGATAACTGAAGGAGCAACCATTTCCATAGAGACAACCGAGCACATGTTTTCTCCACTAGTCCCTCCCAATTCTGTTTCCTATAATCTTCAGATCCTAAAAACACCCCTAAGTATTTAAAACCTTCTCTTCCCCATTGCAACTCTCCAGGAAGGATGGGACCATTATTGTCTTGCCCACACCATACTGCCACACTTTTGCCCCAATTCACTTTTGCAGAGGATGCTCTTTCATAAGTTTCTAAACACTTTTTAACAACATTAATATCTTGATTACCTCTTATTAAAACTGTAAGATCATCCGCATATGCAGACATTTTAATAAACTGTGAAGAATCTATTTCTCTGATATGCAGTCCCATTAATTCTCTTCTTAATTTACAGAGTAATGGCTCAAAAGCAATACTATAAAGCTGCCCTGAGATCTGAACCTTTATGGGGACACTGAGACTGCCACCTATTTTTATCAAGCAAGTTGCCTCATTATAAAGCAATTTTATACATGAAATTAAATTTTCTCCAAATCCAAAAGCCTTAAGAGTCTCAAAAAGAAAAATATGGTCAACTCTGTCAAAGGCTTTCTCTTGGTCCATTGACAAAAACCCAACATCAACATTGTTGTAAAAAGCATAGTCATACAGATCCCGCATCAGATGTAAATTATCTGCAATAGATCTGCCCTTTACACAATATGATTGATCCGTATGAATAATTTCATGTAATACATCATTTAACCTTTTAGCAAGACACTTAGAAAGAATTTTATATTCTGAACATAAGATAGCTACAGGTCTCCAATTTTTTAGTAGTGTCAAATCTCCCTTCTTTGGAAGCAATGTTAAAACAGCACGCTGACAACTTCTTGATAGACATCCTTCACTTATACATTTCTGAGCAACTTCAAAAAAATCATGACCAATAATAGTCCAAAAACGTTTATAAAATTCAGCAGGAAGTCCATCAATTCCTGGTGCTCGCCCTGATGAGAGATCCATTACTGCTGAAGTCAGTTCATTAAAAGTAAGCTGTGCTTCCAAAAGCTGTTTTTTTTCTGTAGATATCTCAGGAAGATCTTGTAAAAGTTCACGTCTGCACTGATCATTTAAGGAATCAGCAGAATATAGTTCAGTATAAAAGTCCACTGCAAGTCTACGCATCCTTTCCGGGTCTGAAACAAGGTGTCCATCCTTATCTTTTAAAAACAACATCTTTTTCCCATGTTTAGTTTTCCGTTCTAAATTAAAAAAGAAGGACGTAGGAGCATCTATGTCTCTTTTTGTTAGAAAACGATTTTTTATAAGTTCTCCTTTGACTTTTTCATCAAGGATTAAATTCAAACAGTTTTTCTTTTCAGTCCACATATCCTTCAAATTAGGAGAAGCATTTTCAATCATGTTCCCTTCAATAATCTTAAGTTCTTGCTCCAAACTCTTTAATGTTTTCTTTAAACACAAAGTAGAATGAGAAGAATATTGTTGGCAATATTCTTTAATAAACACTTTCCCAATCTCCCACCACTGAATAATATTGTCATATCTTCCTTTCTCAGTCTTCCAAACTTCCCAAAAATTCTTAAAATTTTCACAAAAGAATGTGTCTTCCAACAATTTAACATTAAAATGCCAATAAGAACTCTTATAGGTTTTTGTTATGAGACTACATTCAACTGTGATTAGTTTGTGGTCTGAAAAAGGGACAGGAGTAATAGTTGAATTCAGAGTCCTGTTCCTCATATTATGAGATAAGTAAAACCTATCTAAACGAGCAGCAGAAAGTGTATCATTACTAAAACTCACCCAAGAGTACTGTTTAACTAAAGGATTGTTTTCTCTCCATACATCTGATAAGTGAAAGTTCTTTACCAATCTTGCAAGACAAGTAGCTGACATTTGATGTGGTTCTTCCCCATTCCTATCTATTATGAAATCTAAGGTGCAGTTCCAGTCTCCACCAAAAACAATAAAATCTCCATCATGTTGTTGTCTTAAAAACTGTTCTAATTTAGAAAAGAGCCTTATTCTCTCAATGCCTAAATTTGGAGCATAAATGTTCACAAAAATGAAATTCAGATTATGTATTTCAGCTCTAACAATCAAGAGTCTTCCAGGTTCCAATTCATTTTTCCACAAAATATTGAAATTAAGGGAAGGAGCAAAAAAAATTGCTACCCCTGCACTTAAATTATTCCCATGACTAAGAAAGTGTTCTCCCTTCCACCATAGCCCCCAGTCAACTTCGTTATCTAAATTACTGTGGGTTTCTTGCAAGAAAATAACATTTAACTCTTTCAAATTAATAATCTCAGAAAGAAATACACGTTTTTTCATATCCCTCATCCCATTCACATTTAGTGATCCTACTCTTAAGATCTCCATCAGAAAGAGAAAGGAAAGAGAGCCGCAAAATTAAAGAAAAAGTGAAACCCATCATGAGTCTTTAACTTTCCCCCTCGTTAGCTGCTCTTTTCCAAACATTTTCAATTTTTGTCTAGCAGATGTGATATGTTTCTTAAGCCGAAACCTTTTCTGTTGAGAAAGCTCAGTACAGTTATTCATTTTTCTGGCCCAAGCTACTGAAGAAACAAATTTCTCAAGATCAGGAAAAAAGTCACCAATTTCTACTCCTGCTTTCCCTTTTGTTTCATCAAGAAAACTGTTGATTTGTTCAACAGTGTACAAATCACTTTCTCTTACTCTTTCCATCTCAGACCACTGTTCATCTCTCACGCTATCTTCAGTACTCTGAGATAAACCATCCATTTCATCTCCTACTTCCTCCTCTGAACAATTCACCTGAGTCACTAAAGAGTATTGCAGCACATCCTCTACACTGCATTCATTCACCATCCTATCCGTAGCACCACAAGCACTAGCAGGCTTTTCTACAGCATAACTACATCCAGGCTGATCACTCACGATTTTAGAAACAATTCCACTCACCTCATCTTGTTCCTTCACCTCCTCCGTCACTATATCAATCTGCGCAGTGTCTTGTCTATTCCTTTCAATCGCTTGAAGTTCTCCATTTGGTTCTTCAGCTCTAGATGTAATCGTTAAAGGCTGAGGTTCATCGCGCACTTTATGCGGACACGAGAAGCGCTTATGTCCGACTTCGCCGCAATCAAAACATTTCAAACTCTCTGTGCTCGCGTATACCATGTACGAATTATTTTCGTGTTTGACTCGAAAAGAAACATCTAAGGATCGATCTTGGGAGCTTAGAAACATAAAAATTTGACGTCTAAAAGACAATACATGCTTTAGCGCCGTATTTTTGCACCCTAAAGGAATCGTTCTCATAGGGCTTGCAATTTTCCCAAATCGCAGAAGTTCTTTTGTTATTGCATCGTTGGAAACAAACGGCGGGACATTTGAAATTGTGATTTTAGTAGCTGGGGCAGACAACGGTGAAAGATAGAGAGAGAGGGAGAGAGAGAGAGAGAGAGAGGGAGAGAGAGAGAGAGAGAGAGAGAGAGAGAGAGAGAGAGTGTGTGAGTGTGAGTGTGAGTGTGTGTGTGCCAAATGTCCTCACTTATGTAGTGAAATATTATGCCAACCAACTAGTGAAGACATTTTACTGGTCCTCACTAGTTAAAAAGGCCTATAAACTTGTTTTTTACATTTATTTGCACATGTTTGTGTGATGGGTAGGTTTAGGGGTGGGGCTTGGGTTAGGCATTAGAAAGTATCATTAACCTGATATAAAATCAATGGTCTATGCAATGTCCTCACTAATATTGTGAAACAAACGTGTGTGTGTGTGTGTGTGTGTGTGTGTGAAGGTAACTGCTGGTTTCTGGCATCGGTTGGAGCTCTTACATTTCAAAAACGAATTATGAAGCAGGTTATCCAGGAGGAACAAAATTTCTCTGTGGATTATGCAGGAATATTTCATTTTAAGGTGAATGTTTAAACCATTTTTGGCTGAACAATTCCTTTAAGAGTTAAAGCTACTATATTTTTAATTATAGCAAAACTATCACCTTTTGTTTTCAGTTCTGGAGATTTGGATCATGGGTGGATGTGGTTATCGATGACAAACTACCAACTATTGACGGTCGACTCGTCTTTGTTCAGTCTAAAACACCAAATGAATTCTGGCCTGCTTTGTTAGAGAAAGCTTATGCTAAGTATGTTTCAGTTTAATAACAGCCTTTTACCTTTGATTTCATATATTTTCTGCTTCGAATAGTATAATATGTCCACCAGAGCTGGTTAGTTAACTTTTTTTTTTTTTTTAAGTGCAAAAAATACTTCCATCTTTTGCAGAGTGTGCGGCTCTTATGCGGATATGGACGCTGGAAACATATCAGAAGCTCTCATGGACTTCACCGGTGGACCACACGTGACCATTAAACTGAGTGAAGCATCAGACAAGCTGTGGGACACCATGAGACGAGCCAGCCAATCAGAATACCTGATGGGATGTGGCACTCCTGGAGGGGTAAAGACTGCGCCTTTAATATTAGCCTGTTATAAAGCAATAAAAAAAAAATGCATTATTATTATTATTATCATGCGACCTACCTGCTACCGTCATGATCACATTAAGTCCTAAAATCACTTTGTTCCTTTTAGGAAGCAGGTCTGATACAAAATAATGTGTTACCCAATGGTCTTGTGGAAATGCACGCGTACGCCGTCACAGGAGTTACAGAGGTGAGAACTTCTTATATAAGACATCACACTAATTCAAATGTGGTTTACACTTTTACATTAATTATGCATTTAGCATTTTATCCAAGAAGAAGCGAAAGCAATTAGTCCAAAAGCCAACAATATTCATAATATACAGTACCATCCCAGATTTATAAGACAACAAGTTTCGAAGTGTTTACCATCAGTAAGTTATGATAGTATTATTCCTGTGATCTTATGAGAGGTTCTCTCACAGGTTGTATGGAGAGGTAGTCCAGTGAAGCTGGTGAGGATCTTTAACCCTTGGGGTGAGGGAGAGTGGAACAGAGACTGGAGCGACAGGTCTGAATCCAAGACATTTCTACATATAATTCCTCTGCATCTATTGTTAGGCATCTGATATCTTTTTAATCTGGTCTCTTTAGTTCCCCTTTGTGGGAATTTGTACGTCCTGAGGACCAAAAACACAAAGTTGTGCTTGACAATGGAGAATTCTGGTGAGCAGAACTTCAGTATACAAAGGGCCAAATGTTTGTCTCTTAAAGTTATTTTAGATCAATGCTTGTATCTCTTGAATATAAGGCGTTTTGTTTATACCACGGTTTCATATCACTGTTTTACAGCCAGTTTTCTGTCTCTGCAGGATGTCAATGGAGGATTTCTGCAAGAATTTTTCAGATGTGGATGTTTGTTGTTTGGATGTGAACGTTCTTGCTGGATCTCATTCTTCATCCTGGAAAACTGAAGTGCACAAAGGCCAGTGGGTGACTGGAACAACAGCTGGCGGTTGTACAAATGACCTAGGTAAACTAACTCATATTATATTATTCTTACTAGAACTATTTTTATTATGACTATGACTACTATCTGGTTAAGCATAATGATGCTTACTGACCATTTACTGAAAATAAATGTGTGTATGGCTTTGTCGAAATTTAGGCTCTGATTGGTTGACAGCAGTTCTTGAAGTAAAAAAAATGCTTTATTTTGAGACATACATCACTGGAAGTAATGATAAATACAAAGTTATCTTTAACTCTAGATAATGTAGGTTGATGGGTCCAACTCAATCTGCTTGCAATAACATCATTCTCTATAGGGCACAGCTGATTGGTTCCTGCTGTATCAGTAGCCAATGAGCTCGCTGCTCAACCTTCAAATTCTTGGTCAACATTTGCTGTAGCAGTTGCAACTCACTTTTAGAAAACTCTACACCTTCCCCAGCTCCACCTGTATAGATCTGTAACCATTACCATGTGATGACAGAACTTTAGTTCAGAAAGTGAATCAGATGCTCATTCAATAACAGCTTGGACGGATTCAGTATGACTTCATTCAAAGGATTTGTCAGACCAAAACCAATTGTTAGTTATTTTGAACAATTCGTTAGAAGAACTGGCTCAGAAGAGTCTATTGCCATATGTTATTGCGTTCAGATCAAAAAGACATCACCATGTTCCCTTTACATTACTCAAAATATCTGGAGAGACAAAAGAAACAGAAGAGATACCGGCTGCTGACCCCCATCAGATTATGACCCCAGAGTCCCCAGTATAGGTAGGTTTAGGATTCGGTGTGGGGTTAGGAATAGGCAAACAGATAGCGGCCTCAACGAGGGAGTTATTAATTTGTCAGGGAGTTAAAATTCGCCACAACAGCAAACAGCAGAATTGCCTAGGTGATTTCCATGTGGTTACTCACTTGCAAAACTTTTTGCCCCCCCCCCCAAGAAACTTTTACGGAAAAAATAAGAGATGGCAGGAAAATGCTTTTCGACACAGGGGGCGGAGCTTCAACAGCTTGTGTCCTTTTACCTCACACAAACATGCACTGAAAATTTCAAAAACTTTTAGACTGCTTCTTTAATAGGCCTATAGATTACCAGTCTCTCTTTTTTCTTCTTTTGCATTTATAGAGAGTTTTTCAAAGAATCCCCAGTTTCGTGTGACTCTTAAGGAGACAGTTGAAGACCCTAGAGATGAATGCTCTCCAAATCTCCTTGTGTCTCTCATTCAAAAATCTCACAAGAAAAACAGGCACTTGGCAACCAATTTACATATTGGCTTTAACATTTATGAGGTTTGTAAAAAGCATTTTGAAAACTTGTAATGTCTATTTTAAGACCTTCATTTGAATGCAATATTGAGTATTTTAACATTTTTTTGTTTTGTTTTGTTTGAAACTCTTGCAGGTGCCAGCTCATGTACGTATTGAACCTGTTCCTGATACATTTGGTTGTATTTTAGGTTTTGCAGAGACAGAATAATCAACATTTTTACTATTTCTCCAGTTAAAGGACCAAAGGGAAAAATTCCCTGCCTCATTCTTCAGAAACACCCGTCTTGTTGGAAAAAACCAAGCCTTCATCAATGCTCGGGAAATCATGGAGTTTTTCCGATTCAAAGTGGGCGACTACCTCATCGTTCCTTCAACTTTCCAGCCAAATGAAGTTTCATCCTTCCTTCTGACAGTCTATTCAAAGACAGAAGCCGTCATTGAGTAAGCCTTCGCATTATTGACATGAAGTGCTGAGCTGGTCGAGATGCTCAAACAAATGTGTTTATGATGTGTCTGCTTATTAAACTAGGATACGAGAAACATTCATTCATTCATAAAATCACATGCAGCATTTTAAAGTTTTTAGTATTATAATATAATGTAATGTTGGACTACACAGATTTTGATTTTGTGTCTTCAGAGACAGTTCTGGATATGGCATAACAAGAACTAAGGTATATAATATATATATATATATATATTTTACATGTTACATACAGTATATATGTGTTCTGAAATTATATACAGTGTATTTTCAAATTTTCTCAATTTCTCTCAGATGATTCCCAGGGATACTGATGATTCTTTCCAGATCTTTCTACAATATGCAGATAAGGTACATGTGACTCTCCAACAGTTCTGGATTATGAGGGAATGTGAATGATTATGATCAGATATACAACTAAAAGCAACTTAAAGACCCCAAATATTTCAATCGAACAGGAAGTTGTTTATCTGATTATATGTCTGTTTCTGTAAGTACGGAGAAGTGGACGCTGAGCAGCTTCAAAAACTTCTGAATGAGAATCTTCATGCAGGTGATGATTCAACCTTCCAGAGAAATAAGCCTTTATTCCTGTTTTGCTTCCAGTTATCTGTGATTCTGCGTATGTTTTTTATCTGATCTCGCAGGACATTCACAGAAAACCACAGGATTCAGCTTGGATTTGTGTAAGAGCATGGTGGCGCTGATGGATGTATCCTCTACTACTGTATGAAGGCTTTCAGACACTTGTGTTTGTCGTTTGCCTTTTGTAAATCTGGAACAAAACTCAAATTCATCACATTTTACAAGTTGTTTAATGATGATCTTTAACGCAACAATACAGCTCAGTGTCACTGGAAGGCTCAGTGAATTTGAATGTCTCCGTTTGTGGAAACGAGCCGTTTTTCTAAAGGTAACGATCCATCGGAAGTTGAAAGAACAAATTTTTGCTTATAGTGACTCAGTATGCAATGCAGTGGTCCATATTTTTTTCTACATTACACATTACATATATAAAATTGGTTGCATTTGCTTTTCTGGTCTGTTTCTCAGGATATTTTCTATGGCATGGATGTTTCACACACTGGAAGTTTGTCTCTGAATGAACTCAGAAATGCTCTTAAGGCTTCAAGTAACTCACTAAAGTCATAAACGTTATAACGCCATTTAATCACCAAATGTACAAACCAACAGAATAAATCTGCTCATATATATTTTTTTCTTCTTTTTTTCAAGGGTTTGTATTGAGTGACAGTATGCTGAATCTCATGGCTCTCCGATATGGTGATTCTGGTGGTGAAATTACACTAGAAAACTTTGTTGTCCTCGTCCTGCGCATGGATTGCATGGCCAGTGAGTCTTTAGCTTATTATGTTGTACTAGATATAGCCAGTACAGATCTCAACTATTGTATGCAATTTAAATCCTAAAAATAGCACTTGAGCTATCATGTCTACGATAGATAAGTTAACATCATAAATCATTTGTGTCGCATGCTTTATTAAGATAATGCAATGAAAGCATAACATCCACACCTAACCTCTGTAGAGATATTAATGTCTGGATGATTTCTGTTAATCGCTGTCACTCACTGTAACTCATATTATTATTATCATCACCAGAAACATTCAAGAGACTCGCTGCTGGGGGGCGAAACATGATGCTGGGAGAAAATGAAGTAATGTTTTTAAACAAATATTTCATTCATCAGAATTCAAAATAAGATTAATAACAATCATAATGCATAACTCTGTTCTTGTAGTGGATGCATCTCACCTTGTACTCATGAGCCAGAGAACGAGAAGAGGATCCTGGACAGACTTCTATGACCTCAATTATAAAATACAGCAATGAAATAAAGAAATCTACTTTATTTTCATACTTGGCACATTTGCAAAATGGAGGCTTAACAACTATAATTTATTTGATTGTGCATAGGGTGATTGATTGGATTGTGCATTTTATTAAATACAGAATTAATTGTGTGGGGAGTTGTTTAAAGCTTTCATTCAGATAACACTAAGATAATAGCACCATTGACAAGATGAACAAACCTTACACAGTTTGCAAACTGGAAGATCTGTTTGCTGAATGCTACATACTTTTTACAACCAATAAATTATGCCTCACAATTCACTGCTTTGTCGTGCATGTTTTTGACAAATTGTTACTTTACAATTACAGTAAAAATGCAGTCTAACGCCGAAAATAACTCGATTCAATGAACTCTGGAATCAGAGTAATGGATCCTACTACAGTAAAGGCTTGGTTCGTGGATGCTAATTAAATACTCTGACGTTCGATCAATAGGCCTCGCTGATTGGCTGAGCGTTAGATGTTGTTAAGCGCGCGATAGACGAATGAACGAATCCCACTACAATGAAAGCTTGACTTGTTTAATATTAATTAGGTAACGTGACCGTTCTCTCAGCAAATCATACAAAAAAAAATGATGACGATCTCATGAGCTCAACCTTCGCCATAGTGGAATTAGTTAATTCGCGAGTCATCTCAATGGGTCAAACAAGTGGATATTAGCGGTTGGCAGTGGCACACGAAGCCACACGAAAAGGTGGGTAAACTAGTTAACGACTCAGCAAGACTAAAGTCATATTATGCAAAATAGCGAATCTGTTTATTGCAACCACACGTTTCCACGCGCCAAAATTCAATTAGAACTAGCCACAAAAACTACTCAAGTAAAAACTCTGAATCGTATACTGTAGTAGCCTGTTATTATAAGTAGGCTATATGCTTATATAAGTGTGACTTTTCTGAGCTCATCCTGAGGCGAGCAGAAGTCAAATTGAGTAAATTAAAACTAATTTGCCACTGAAGCTTTACTTCACAATGTCCTCTTTACAGGGTACCTCTTTGACCCTGTGGTTGTACCATTTTCATTGACCATGGTATTTACATGACACTCCAAGCAAGGTACTGGGAGAATACCATGGTACATGTACAAAAGGATGGTTTTACTATGGTCCTTTTTGTAGTGTTTCTTGGTTGAGATAGTTCATGAATGATTTGAGCAGGATTTGAACATTCAACCTGTCAGATACCAGCCCAAACACAACTTTTGTTGTACAGTAAGGTTCTAAAGAGTGAGCAATCCAATATTTGACTCTACTTTTACCATAAAATACATAAATGTGTTGTCATATTTTCCCTTGCTGAGTCAGTGTCCTAAATTTCATGTCCAGACTCCAGGCTCAAATTTCCCCAAACCCTGATGTTTAACTTTTTTATATTACGTGTTGATGTAGGCCTATATAACATAAGTTAAATAAATATAATGGACGGTTTTGGTGATAATGACAATCCAGTGTGAGGAATATTTGTAATTGACATGAAAATAGTGTCTTGGACTGAAATATGAAATGAAATATGAGTTGTTATGAGATTCTCCCATAATTCTTGAACCTTTCTGAGTTGTTTTATTATGGATGTAATGTTTTGGAAAGCAAATGCATTTGGGTCAGAAAAAGACTATGTAAATGAACTTTTGTATTCTTTCACTTCCTTCATCCCGACAGACTCCCTTGTCTCTGTGTGTGTACTCAGGGTGGGACATGCTTGATAACAAAATCATTAGACTTCACTGTGTCAACGTTGATCAATAGTTCACAGAGGCCATTTGAGATCACTGTGACTGAACCATCTGTCCAAACAGAAATTTCAATACCTCTAGCTTTGCTTTTCTCCAGTATTTCTATGTAGAGTCATCCAAAACCAGTTATTCTTGCCGTTTAAATTCTCTCTGAATTAAACACAGAAACAGAGCCACACATGAACTTGGCAAACACACTTACTGTTCTGTTCAAACAGAAGCTCTCTAATCTTCTGTGTGTTGAGCCATCTGAAACAACTGGTTATTACTGTTTAGTTTTTTCTTCTTACTGCAATTAGAGAACATGATGATAAGTCATGTTTAAATACAGTAGAATCACTCATGATGATATTTTATGTGACACATTCTTCACTGCCATCTAGAGGTGTGTTCTCATAACCGCACAGTGGACAATAATCTGCATTTTCACTATTCCTTCAGGACGTGAAATCATTTGGTGTGTAATCAGCAGCAACATTATAAGTATTATCAATTGCTAAGTATATTAATGAATTCTGGGGAGTTTTGTGGTGTTGGTTTGTTTCTCTCAAATTAAATAAGTTTGATAAGATCAACATTCATTATAAAGAAGATGCTTAAAAATATGAAAATTAAGTTGCTAGCATCCTCATGTAAGCGAACTTTAGCTCTTTATGAACTTCTTGCAATGTTCTTGACATTTTGTAAATAAGTTATGAGGACTGCAAAACTCTCACATTTATTTTACACACAGTGATTACTCATTTCTGTGTATCCACAAGCAGTTTATTCAGTGAGTTTATGTCCATTTAACACAACAATTTTCATGTTTAATGGCTGCTACATGAATAAAGCATAGTGATGATGTTTTGAGTTTTTCATGATATGGAATACATTATCTATAGGCAGTATAAAAGTGATAGGATGCAATACTGATAAATGCTTTTGCAACCTTTAGACGCAACAGATAAACAGATCAGAGATATACAGGCTATATCCGGATCGACTGCATGAAAGAGATAAAAAATTTCTTTGGAAAACTCTAGGCCATTTTTGATGGTCGATACTTTAAAACCGTGTTGATGAATGGCGTTTTAATGAAGCTGCACCTTTGTTACAGTCAATCCAAAAGAGTTGAGATAATATTATACACAGCACTGATTATCAAATGGCTGTAAACCAATAAATAAATGCACAGCTGCATAAAGAAATGTATTTTCCCTCTCTTGTACTGTATGTTTACTTGATCTGTTGCATTTGCTCGGATCCACTGCAATTTACGGCCAAGTAAAAGAGCGATTGCCGGCTATTGAAACTGTAAAACATTCACTAATAGACAAGCCTGTGCATGTCTGCCTTCAATTAATAATTCAGTCCTTGTTGGATAGTTTGTACACTACATACAAGCGATGTAAAGAAAAGCTTCAACAGTCATACATTCCATTGTAAATTGTATATACGTTTTAAAGGCATAACATATACCAGAGGTTAATAGTTGCATAGCCTGAAATGTGTCGCATGGTTTGAGATATGCAGTGTTGCGAACATCGCCATAACAGTTCATAACCTTACTGAATATTGTTCTGCCTGATGCAGTTAAATCACAGTAAAAGTACAAATAACACATGATATTTTCTCGTATACAGAAGGAGTGTTCATATATGAATGTAAACCATACATTTCATGGTCCAATGTAATCCACTATGTGATAGAAACGAAGTAACATTATTTTACAGACGATTTGACTTCAAGTGCAACATTTAGGAAGGTCCATAAAGGTGAAAAGTTGGTCGTACTTGTAGAAAAAGGACCAGGTTTTTGCTCTGTAGATGTGGCGATTGCTCTTTATAGCAGTCAAGAACATACAGCCTGTTTTTTGCTCTCCTAGATTTCCAGTTAATGAAAATAATTCCTTGTACCAAGAGCTCCAATTGTTTGTTTTCATTATTGCTGTAAATGTGTATTACTGGAGTTATTTTAGGATTGTTCCGTCTGTCGTTGTAAGCATACAGTGTTGTGGGCCGATACATATTCCAATAAATGATTCCTGAGTAACAGGACAAGTCGAATATTGAGGATTTTTCAATAGGCTCTCAAGTCTCACATTTTGATGTGGTTTACACTACCAGTCAAGAAGATGTTTTATGTTTTTAAAAGAAGTCTCTTCTGCTCACCAAGGCTGCATTTATTTGATTGAAAATACACAAAATAATAATAATATTGTGCTGTACAAAAGATTGTATTTCAAATAAATGCTGTTCTTTTGAACTTTCTATTCATCAAAGAATCCTGAAATAAAAATGTAAATAACTGTTTTCAAAATGTTTCTTGAGCATCAAATCATCATATTAGAATGATTTCTGAAGGATCATGTAACACTGAAGACTGGAGTAATGATGCTGAAAATTCAGCTTTGATCACAGGAATAAAATACACTTTACTATACATTCACATAGAAAACAGCTGCTTTAAATTGTAATAACATTTCATAATATTACTGTTTTTTGTGTGTTTTTAATCAAATAAATGCAGCCTTGGAGAGCAGAAGAAACTTCTTTTAAAAACATTAAAAGTCTTCTGACTGGTAGTGGATGTAGCTAAAGAGATCGATCATAACGAAGTCTCCACACATGAGCTGTTCCTATGGAAGGATCGGTGATTGGGACAGCTCTCATTACAGTGGACGATGAGCACCGGGAAGTACAGCGCATCCTGGTAGGCCGGTGGGTCTTCCTCATCAGCGTTGATCCGTCCGGACAGGCATCGCGTGTTCTCGCTGGGACTCTCGGGTTCGTCCAGACTCCCGCTCCCGCTTCTCCAGAAGCAGCTTCGGCGAGAACCGTACAGTCTTCCCAAGGAGAAGCGGCTCCCGCTGAAGGGGATGCGAGGACTGCCGTTGCAGATGCTGAGGGCGCTTCGGGAAAACACAGATGAGTTGCTGATGGCGCGGTGGCAGCGTTCACAGTTCTGCCTGACGCCTCCTGAGCGTTGTGCCAGGTCCATCAGACCCGCCTCGGAGTAGCTCGGCACCAGCTGCTGGTTGGAGCGAATGTGCCACTCCAGTTCGGTGCTGTCAATGGTGTTGACTCTCGGGATGCGTCTACAGTAGGGTCTCTCGTCACAGGGCGTCACAGGTATGTAGTCTGCACCAAAGAGCTTTTCAACACGGTAATGGACGTAAGCCGTGCGATACTCCGCCAGAACCCGTAACGGCCAGGATACGGTAAGAAAGGCCGTTGTCCAGAAGACCCAGTTGGAGACGTACCAGGGATGGTGGTCTGGGTTGGAGAAGGCAATCATGTACTCTTTGAAGTCTACGTTTTTCAGGTGCATCCCTTCCCGGGCCTCCATGTAATCATCCAATCCTTCGTTGTCGGTGAAGAACCGTGCCCGTTGGGTCAAATAGGAGTTTTCGGACTCCACATTGGCGAAGCTAAAGCACTTTGTGAACCTCAGTTTGGTGATGGCTGACTTTTCCAGACCCGCTAGCTGCTTGGAGACATCCTTGACTCCACAGTGGGCGTAGTCGAACTCTGCCTCGGCTACATGGGTGTTGACCCTCTCGTGATACACCTGCGTGGTGGTGTACGCGTCTCCGTTGCGGTACCGCGTGACTTGCCGTGTCCGCCGCACGTAGTGGTAGCTGATGGCCTTCCACCAGATGCAAGGCTTGGCCTGCTGCATCCTCTGGACTCTTTCGTAAATTCCCTCCACGTGCACCTTGTACTGAAGCTCATTTTTGGCATGGCAGTGCCAGCACTCCACCAGGTAAACGACGTAAAGCATGATGAGGAAGGCCAGTGGGATGTAGATGTAGCCGTCTGAGCAGGGACTGTCATGATACATCATGGACTTCCCTTTGTAGGCACTGTCAAAGGTCAACCGGGTGACCTTGGTGACGTGGCACCACACCATGGCTCCCATGCAGCCGTACATGAGCATAGACAGCAGCAGGCATTTCCAGAACACCTCTCTGCACATGGACTTGCTCAGTGACTGTTTCACGGGCCTCTGCTGCTCGTCAAACACAAAAGAGAACAACGGAGAGGAGTTAGAAAGGACATGGAAACGGTGAGTACAGTGATTTATGCAAATACCAAGTCATTCATGTTTGAAAGCAAGATGTGAAAATGCAGAATTGTATTCCTTTATTGGCTAATATTCATGCAGTGTGCGTGTGTGTGTGTGAGAGAGAGAGAGAGTACATTTGATATCTCTTTGGTATGTCATTGGATCTTTTTTTTATCTCTGTGAACAATTATTTTAAACAATATTTACTGTGCACTTACATTTATGCATTTGGCAGACGCTTTTATCTAAAGCGACTTACGTTGCATTTCAAGGTACACATTTACATTCTTATCAGTTCTTGCTTTCCCTGGGAATCGAACCCATGACCTTGGCGTTGCAAGCGCCAATGCTCTACTGTTTGAGCAGGACTGTAATATTTACTAAAATAATTCCATAAAAGAAAATGCTTAAACATTTGCTTTTTCTTTCCTTTTTTATACATTTATTAACTTTTGAATTTTCGTGTGTGTGTGGGCCTCCCTATTTAACATTTAATTAATCTAAATTAGGTGAAATTAAATGAACACTTTCAACAATATTTGCTACAATATTTATTACAAAATTCCCTGAAATAAATTGAAAATGTATTAATAGAGAAAGCTGTTTGGAGATTTTGAACTTGATGTAACCTTATTGAAAAAAGCCCTAGCTGGTTTGCTGATCTGAAACAATAAATTATCTCCCAATGCTGTTTTTTTGTTGTTGTTGGTTTGCACACTTTTCAGCTTACCAACCAGCAAATAATCATAGGCTGGTTTAGTTTGCACTACTAAACATTGGCCTGGCCAATATATTGGTTTATCACTATCAATGGTTGAATATGTGATCAATATTGTTCATGTCTGACATGACTCTGTATTGTAGGCTACTGGGTGTCATTTGTTATGTAGAATCATGCATCCGTGGATTGTACCTCTATTGCTTACAATAACAAAGCCTATTCGGCCGTTTGTTAGCTGATAAAGCCAATCTCTGCTCATGCGTTCTCACTGCAGTTATGTCTATTGTTGCATGCTTCCATGTTGTGCACATCGATGCTCATGTTTACACCGCGGGATATTTAGTTTTTGTCTCGGTTATCACGCGCTATTCACGCATCGTCATGACTGCTAAATGAAAACCGCGTGAGATATTGAGTACCTCCTCTCTCGTCGCGTCCGTGTCGTCCTCGAACACAGTGTTGGTGCTGCTCTCACTGGCTGTCGCAGCAGATGCTGGAGGAGACATGGCTGGAACAATGACCACCTCAAACTCTCCCCAGACTCTTCAGCATCCACTGGTTACAAACGCACCCCAATGCAACCCAACCTGTGCTTTCAAACCCGCCTGTCCAATCCGTCATGCATTTTGAAATCGAATTTCATCGCTTACTTCCGTTTGCAACAACCTGCGATTTGATTAGGCCATTTATGCATCTTTCAAATGACAAAGATCAGCAGTATGTTTAGATATGCTTAAATGGTAGTATGACAATACAGATAAGCACATGCATTGAAAACCTGACTGATACACATTCACAGAGCGTCTGATTAGCCGCCATACCTCCTGTACGATAACGCGCGCGTGAGACGCGTTTCTGACGCCATTTAAGAAAGAATGTAGTTTGTGCCGCTCAAATTGGTTCCTTTGGCGAGGATTTGCAATTCCAAATCGGGAATGTTAAGAGCTGGATATTGTCGTTCCCGCAGGGAGAGGTTGAGGGGTGGGGAGGATGAGGATGATGATGATGATGGTGGTGGTGGTGGTGGTGCTCGTGAAGCTCCTGACAGCAGATGTCGACAACTGAGCGCATTGAAATTCACACGCTTCTAGAGAAATTCACACATGCTAAGAGTACAAATATTTTAAAATTATGAATGCACGTTAATTTACTCTAAATCACAATATTTATTGCACTTTCACCAATATTTTAATTTAATTATTGATGAATAAATTATTTCGAGAAGTTGAATGACTATTTATTCAACTTCTCAATTTATTCATCAATGATTTAAAAAAAAAAACAAAAAAAAAAAAACAATGTGAAGTTGCTGCCTTAAATTAAGTACAGTCAACTTGGATGTTAAAGTCATTTCAACTTAAATTACATCAAACTGACTTTTAACTGACCTGTTACATTGAAAGTCTTTTTTCATGATTACAATAATTGTGTTGGTGTTAATCGTGAAAAAATGTATATCTTGAATGCAATGCCATTTTGGATAAAGGCGTCTGTGAACATAAAATGACTGACAGCTGTCATTCTGACCCATTTCAGATTCAGCACCGCAGACAGCGACACGCTGAAGCAGCAGATCATTGAAAATAGAAAGTCATATGATAAAACAGATGCAATGAAAATAAGGGTTGTCATTCAACCTAACATCATCTTTTAAGCTTCACAGAAAAATAGAAAGTCATACAGGTTTGGAACAACTTGAGGGTGAGTAAATGACAGTATTTTCATTTGTGGCTCAACTATCCCTTTAGTGACTAGTACTAGTGACTTCAGATTTTGGCTGAATAGACATTCATTTATTGGATGGTCAGTTGTTATAATGTTCAGTGGATTACAGTTTTCCTTACTTATAGTGTGCTTACAGTGCATTTTAATGTGCATATAAATACCATAAATATGAGGTGCATGCACTGTGAATGGTTATTGAAAGGCTACTAGCTGGTAATTCATACAGCTATATGTAATTCAACGTCCAACAGCTATATGCAATTTACCAAATGTCCACAAGATAGCGCTATAGTCTTTCCCTTTTTTATTTCAATGTCAACGTATGCACATTTTGTTGCTTGTTTAAGTGTGTGTGTGTGTGTGCCATTAATATTTTACTCAAACTGTTTTGGGTAATGTGCTTTATTATTTCATAGAAAATATAGTCAAGAAATTTGCATGGTGTCATACAGTTCAGCAATATGTCTATTATATATTGTTAGACCTGGATACCATTGCTTTGTCAAAATTAATTTTACTTTCCATGTACAAAATATATTTGGACATGAAAAAAACGTTTTTAGCATAATAAATGGCTATCACTGGCAGCTTCATGTAATGGAAGCTTTCTAAATAAATTATGACATGACAAATGTGGTTTATTAGAATAAAGTATATATGTATTTCACTCCTTTATTATCCTCAGGTGTCATGTTTTCATAGCTGGGCTATAATCCGTGTTGTTTTTATGAGTATCTAAAGACTGAACTTCACAAATAGCATGCAAGAAGAAGAAAGTTGCTGAAACGGGCCAAATAAACATGTTTACAGGGAGGTTTTGTTTAACGCTGGTTAAGCATGAAAGTGGCATCTGATATTCTGTGAATCTCTGCGACGATGTCTTCAGAATCAGAGAGAGAAGATATCTGGAGGAAATCCACAAGAAAGAGCTTGAGCAGATGTGAGAATCAAAGCTCCTTGATTTCTACCTAGCACTGAAGGATTTTGATTTTTTGATTTTTTACTTACTTTATCATTATTGCACATTAACGAGCCTTTAAAGGGATGGTTCTGAATAAAATCAACCTAGGGTCCTTTGCACCATGACCTCGAGCCAAACACCCCCCAGAAGCCTTTTTTCCCTTGGTTGAACATTGTTAAAGTTAGAGCTTATTTAGAGATATCAGCCGGATGGCTTAGTGCAGGCGCTGATGTACTTACAAACTTTCCAATGCCTCATTTTATGAGTACAGAACCTATTTGTACTACTGTAGAAGTTTGGTGCCATTCTGGGCATTATTAGTGGGGTAATTTACCAGATACAGCCTTGGATCCATTAGCGCCTGCACTAAACCATCCGGCTGATATCTCTAAATAAGCTCTAACTTTAATAATGTTCAACCAAGGGAAAAAAGGCTTCTGGGGGGTGTTTGGCTCGAGGTCATGGTGCAAAGGACCCTGGGTTGATTTTACTCTGAACCATCTCTTTAAGTGGCTCTGTGTGTTTCGTTCAAATAATGACATTGTCTTAATTTTTATTTAAGGTACAGTAAAGTTGCCTGATGTGATTTTATCACAATTGGAACATGGATCAAAATATAACTCTGAATTTGGTTATGCGTGACAAAATGTGTAAATTATCAATCAAATGTTTTTGCAGCAAATTACCTCAATTAACAGACATTTAAAACCAACATTTTATTTTTGGGATTTAAAAATGCTGCAGTTTTTTTTTTGGAATATAACTATGACATAATATATGAACAAAGACATGTGCGTTGACTATAAATATGCATTCCAATCATCACTCTTAAAAATAAAGGTTCTTTATTGGAATCAATGGTTCCATGAAGAACCTTCAACATTCATGAAACCTTTGAATCACACAAAAGGTTCTTTATAGTGGAAAAAGGTTCTTTAGATTATTAAAATGTCCTGAACACTATAAAACAGCTCTTTTAAGAACTGATCACTGAATGGTCTTCGGGGAACCAAAAATGGTTCTTCCATGGCTTCGCTGCGAAAACCCCTTTATTTTTTAAGAAGAGTGTACATGTAGGATGCAGTTTGGGCACAACTGACCCTTGCTAAGTCCAGATTTGACGCAGTGTTTGAGGCTGATACACACAAGTGAGCAGGATTACCAGTATCTTCACACTTAAGACCTTTATTTGCTCTCGGACATAGTTTTACTGCTTGTTTGCTGGGCTTCAGTCTGTATTTGTGGCTCAACATCATGATGCAGTGAAATTCTTCTCTTTTACCAGAGGATGTTTTCTTCAGCTGGATCATGTCAGTGCAGGGCCTAAAGTTATCACGCGTAAAAATCTGTGTTGTCTAGTGTGTAAAAACGGTGTCAATCGCCAGTAGGCCGGTAACATTTTTATGAATTCTAACAATGCAATGTTGTCAGAACATGAATGTGAACAAACATGAACAACACTCGGTACATCATCTCAAGAGTTTAAGCCATGGTCATTTAAATATTCAAGCGCAAGAAGACGTGAAAAATAACTTAATTCATTACTTGTGCAAAGTGTGGAAATTTTGTGTGTGCAAGCATCCGAAGTGCACACAGAAAGCCGCGTCTCAGACAGCGTGCGGATACTGAATTGAGCACGTCTTCTTGCGTTTGAATGGACAAATTCACAAACATTATATACAAAAATGCCCGTCTCAGCGAATATCCATATAAACATGGTCAATTATGGCTTAAAAGAACGTCAGCAGTAGAGAAAGATGTGTATCAGTGTACTGGATCCGTGCATTAGTTCTTAAAGTGACAGCAGCCTAATATTTGTTTTTAATGTTACTTTAAAAAAAAACACTCACTGCTGTTGACTGAATAACTTGTGTGACTTTTTTAATTTGTTTAATTTATACAGTGAAGACTATATCCAGTGTTATTTTGCATTTGATTACTTTTTTCAATGTCTCTACCTGAAACCTACTGTTACTCATCTTTGATCATGTTTTATATTTATATTAGTTAGGCTGGTAGTTTTAACTGTGGTATCGAAATTGCAATAGAGAATTGTGAATTTTCACTGGTATCTAAAATTTCGGTGTCATAACCAGTATAAAATATTAATTGCTGGTAAATTTTCGTAAGTCACCGGCCATTGGCATTCTTATATGGCTCATGACCATGATCACATTTGACCTCAAAATCAGAATAATAAATAACAATAACTGCAATGCATTTTTTTTAATCAGCAAATTAAATACAACAAATCCTACCAATGCGGATAATGAATCACTTTCTTTCATTGCAGTAATGAGTATTATTGGTGGGCTTAGTTATCATAACCTTCAATATAATTTCAAAATTTTCCTGAATGAAATAATACCTGGATATGTTCTTTTGTAAAATTCATTATCCTCTAGCTTATTTGTCAAAGGCATTTTCCAGCATTGCAGGTGCGATAGCGCATGTATATAAAATAATTTATGGCTTTTCTATATTATATGCAGCTCACACATATGCATGTAAGATGTCTCCAGTAATACTCAAATGTTTTTTACTGTATTTTTTTTAAAATCATAATACAAACCCATTCAAGCCCCTCTACATTATTCAAATTGAATTCATGCATTAACATACAAATTAAATTATGTTTTGAGGGGTTTTTCTTATTGACAGTGACTCTGTGCCAAGAATACCGTTGACGTTTCCTTTTGAAATGCCTCGTCTGACACACAAGATAATAATCTCAACGTCAGGTGAAAACTTCCCTGCCACGCAACAGCGACTGTGAAATTAGTCTCGCTGCAAATGAGGAGGATGGAGGATGGATCCGTGCCTCTTAAAACCCCAGATTTTGGGCTGCGATGCGACCTGGAAGTGTTTTTGTGCGATTCACCCATTGAGAAAAGGCTCTGTTTACTCTCTTCAAGGTTTTAATTGTTATGGAAGGCAGTTAATCAATAATACTGCAGTGAATGTAACAATAGTAATAGATTCACAGCGGTGGATTCTCACGCCTCACTTGTTCCACGCTGTGAAAACACTGATGTCAGAAGAGGAGAGAAGGCTTGCCTGAATTGAATTAGGTCAGAATTGAAAAGGATTGGTATATATTAAAGTTGGGGATTTGTCACACACACAAAAAAGTGCAATATAGCAAAAATGTATCATGCAATAATTAGCACAACATTTGTGGCCAAAAGGATGAATTGCATCACTGTGAGTGTTTCATCAGTAATGGGTTATTAGTCGTTCTGTGTGATCTAGCGTGTTGTGTATTTGTAACTCTTTGTTTTGGGAGTCATGAGGTTTAAGTTCCTGCCGACAGACTGTGACGGTGCCGTGGGATCTCACTAATGTCAGGTTGGGAACCACATCTCGATTGCTTTGCGGTTCCCATGGAAACAGGGCTCTTCACAGTTTTAGGTGATGCTATAAACTGAGCTTCCCTAAACTTCGAGACTGTTTGGTGATGAACACGTTAGCCTTTCTTAATGTGAATCTTTGTTTTAAAAGAAAAACATAATTCTATATTTACTGTATACTTTACTCTTAAAACAAAGGTTCTTTATTGGCATCGATGGCTCAATGAGGAAATTAATCTTTCCGATCCATAAAGGGTTCTTTATAGTGGGAAAAAGTGGAAAGATGTCGGCTCCGTCAGAAAATGGAAAATCGAGGCCATTTTGACCTAACATGCACTCATGATGTTTTTTTATATATATTTCTTAAAGTCCTTGCATTTCACACAAAGCATTACATTTGGATAGAGAAACTTCACAGGACTTTTTTCATGTTTGCAATTTTGTTTTTATTCAAACTGAAATGCTGTTTTTTTTTTAACACCTAGTCAACTAAGGCCCTGTCCCAAATGGCACACTCCGGACTTGTGGACTTCCTCAGAGTCCACACTTTGGTGACGTCATGTAGTGCAGACCTATAGGGCCCTTGGCTCGAGTCCACGAGGGCGCATTGAGAGGTATTTTTGGGACAGACTCGATCGTCACGCCGGAAATAACGGTCTGTTGTTGTTGGACAGGAGAAAACACATTTTTACGCTCCGACGTCTTATCTGCATGTCAACTACACAGCCGGCTTTTACAGTTCTATACTTTGATATTGTGTTTGCCACCTGGGCATTAGACAATATACATCATGCTTAAATGATGTATACAGTTGTACATAATAATACATAATGTTCCATTTGAACTAAGATTACAATTTTAACACATAATGAAAATGTGCATGAGTTTCAGATGAATGTACAGGTTTCAATATTCATACTGTGTTTATATGACTCAATAAAGCCCTGCCATTCGGTTCTATTTATTTAATGAATCATAATGCGATCGTATTATTAAACACGTTATTATGTTTGAGACATCAACCACTGGTCGATGACCATAATGTTTGTATAAACTGTAGGTAACAACTGGTAAAATGTACATCTAGGTCATAAAAAACGTAATATTTTCTTCTCAGCCATGTTAACAATTATCCGTGAGTGAAATCTCCTCCCATCTGTTGTCTGATTGGCCTTTCGCAAGGATTAAAGTGTGTGGAGCCTACATCTATGCTTCGCGGAAGACCGCTTCAAGGGTACAAAGGGGGCGCTGCTGAGCGCACTTCAGAGCGTTAAAATGCTGAATGGGACGGCCTACGGACTCGTAGACTCGGCGAGCACGCGCAATTTAAGTCCACGAGACCGAAAGTCCACATGAAGTGCGCCATTTGGGACAGGGCCTAATTATCCATGCTCACCCCTTTAAACAGTGCTTAAAGGTGATGTGTGCCATTTTAAAATATTAAAATAAACAGGCCTTTCTTGTTTTCTAACTCAAAGTTGGCATGAAATCAAAATTTCTTTCATCATTATTGTTTTAAATTCATGTTCCTGGTAATCTTGAATCGGAATAACTTCCCTTCCCTCTTGCAGCATCTCTTCTCTTCTCTGATGACGAGGGCGGGGCAACCTGTCACTCACATGAGATCAGCCAATAGCAAACCACAACCAGCCAATCAATTCCCCACCGACAATATCAAGCCCCGCCCACATTTGTTCTTGTTCCTGAAGCCATTTCACTCAGATATACGTCAGTATAGGGAAGAAAACACGAGCGCAACTTCAGTTTCATGCCAACTTTAATATGTAGTCAACGATTTTAATTTCAACCAATAAAAGTCATTACCTCTTAGAAAGTGTAACATTAATCTGTTTGTTAAGGATCCCAACAGCTAACAACTAATTTAATTGTTTTAGTATCATTGAGAGCTGAAATAAAACAAGATTTTTTATTATTTTATTTCAGTTAACATTTACAAGGTTTTTTTTTGTATGGTTTTAGTTAACTATTATTACCTGTTATTCAACCAATGACAGACAAGCTAAAATGACACCCTTTACAGCAAACATTCCAGTGAAATTGTTAGAAATGCCAATCCATTCCCCCAGCAGAGTGTATGACTCGGTCACGTACACGTACAGTAACTGCTAGTTTTTCAGAGCAAAGCTCCAACGGGGCAAAAAATTGGGCCCGAGAGAGCCGAGCGCAAAGCTGCAAATGGACAGTGAGCGTGAAGAAGGAGGACGCCAGTGAAGTGCTTCGGCAGAAGCTGAAGTGGAACGGGACATGTTGGGCTGCCGGTACAGATAAAACACACACAGCACACAAACCCCAATCACTGCTAATAGTCCCACTCTTCTGTTGATAAGCGCTGAGGATTTGCATTAGCCTGACAGCGGTGTGAAGCCCTGTCCATGTGTGCTGAGCGGCATATGGGCTCTCTAGCCTTTGGCCCAGGCAGTTTGTGTTCTCTCGGCCAAAGCTCCTGTGAACGCCACACAGGGAACGACTCCCAAATCTCCCCGGCATGTTTGGCCATGATAGGAGCAGTGACAGAAGCAGGGTTTGCATGGGAGTAACTAACAATGAGAAGTGACTACTAACCTAATGCATTTTACAATAAAACTAGCATTGACTTTTTCTAGCTAACAGCGGTGTAGATCTACATCAGTGTTTTTAATGCTGTAATGTGCACATATGAGTCAATAATCAAATGCTCTCCTAAACTGTGGAAATTTAGAAAGTTTAATTCATTCTAGTGAATCGGTGTGCAGGGACATCACTAGGATTGGAAGACAGGGGGGGCTTAGCCCCCAGGGTATTTGTAGCTTGCGTTTATAGAAAATCTTACAGTGAGTTTGAGTAAAAAACAACTATGTATATGTTTAGCTGTATTTGTCTCTTCAACCCCGTTACCATCTTCAACCCTGTTACCCTAGTCTCAACCCCGTCACACCTACATTTTTATTAATTATTTTTTTAAGTTTATGAATAAGTAATTTAATGTTTGTTGAACTTAGTCAGAAATGTTCAGAGCAATCATAAGAATACTGATTTTAGTTCAAGTTCTGAAGTTAAGCCACATCTTTGATCAAAAATGATGAGGTTGCTGTCACAAAAAGTGCCCATTTCAGGCTTTAGTATAGCATAAGTGTAAAATTATATGTAAATTTCATGGTACAATTTATGGTAAGCTACGCTTTTTTATTATTTCAATTCAATTCAATTATTGTGATTTGATTTAATATTGACTCATTTGGATAAATATTAGGTACACAAGATAGGCGTTAATTTTTCTCAAGAAAAAAACAACTCATCTAATGCTGTAAACATACAGACAGCCCTATAAGCTGGTATTATTATTTAAGGTTAAAAATAACTCAAATATAATGTGTTTTTTATTTATTATAATAACAACTTTATTTAATGATATAAGTAAAAATATAATAAATATGTAATATAGAACACATATTTAGCAAAATACTCTCTATAGCTCTGCCAACTACGTGCTATAGCCCATATTATGGTCATTAAATGGCTTTCCTGAGGTAAATGTGACATAATTGTTCTCCAGCTATGTTATTGACCTCTTCAGGCTGATAAAAAAAACACTGATTGATCGATATTATGTATGCGGAATATACATTTCGGTAAGTTGTAGCCTACTACTGTATCTTTCAACAGTGTTCGTGTTTTTTTACTATTAGGTAGTAGAGATGATCGGTTCACGTGCGCTAGGGATCTGTCGTGTAACATTTACAAGCGCCAAAACGGTATTTATTGTTTGAAGTTCGTAATAAAATTGACAGAATCTGAGAGCTGAGATTTGTTTATACCAAGTAACCTGCTCTGTCTAGTCTGTCGTTCTCCATGACCTCTTTGCTTCACGATTTTTCTGTGCGTGAGAAAATGGATGTGTGGCGTGAGAGCGTGTGAAAAGTGTCAATTGCGTGAATCTCACAGTGAATGCGTGAGTTGGCAGCTCTGCGTATTACGATTCTTTGTAGGCTATTTCTGTCCAACTTCCGACTTTTCGGCTATTTTTGTAGCTGGATATATATCATTTGTTGAGTCTAAATATGAATGAGGATACGGTTATTGATAAATCGAATTGTTATTAGGGCCCAAGCCCTGAAAGGGCGAAGGCCCTACTGTTTTCGTAAGGATTTATTTATTTTTTTTGCCTTTTTGCCACTTTTGGGGCCCTTAACATGCTCAAAAACTCTTGAAACTTTGCACACATGTCAGAACCTGCGGCCATCAGGGCCGGACTGAAGCTGGTACCCGGGCGTGGCAGGGGGGCTCGACAGCGCCCCCTGGAATGGGGTCAGAAATCTTGGTCCATATATCAAACACGCTTGCATGTAATAATATGAAACTCAGTACACATATAGATCTCATCGGGCCGAACAACTTTCGTGCTCTAAGTTTTACAAAAGCCCAACAAGAAGTCGGTTATTATACGTTGTTTGGAAAACGCATACAATGGAATGTGAAATACTCCTCCTAGGGAATTCATCCGATCGCCACCAAACTCGGTGTGAATGAAGTCAAGACATTGAGGATGAATTCTTGCGAACGGATTTTTGATATCTCGAACGGTTTGGCCGTGGTGAGGAAACAAATTTATGGGGAATAATGGGACACAGGAAGTGTGTTATAACTTCTGCATACATTATCTGATCTTGATGAAACTTCAGCAGTGTGTTCGTTGTAAGAGGCCAATCACATGGATGTGACTATTGTGAGCCAAAGTTATAGCGCCACCAACTGGCTGCAGGAAGTTTGTCACTTTCAAAATGCTTTGAAGTCACTCTCTTATTTTTACCCGATTTGCTTCAAACTTTATGTGTATAATGTAAACACACGGCAGATGTAGACCTGTGGAAGGATTATTGATATCTTAGATACTGTTGCCGTGTCAACGCATCAAACTTTAATATTCTTTTCGGATGCTTTTAAGACTCTTAGCATGCTTCAAATTGGATGAAACTCGACAGACACATAACACTTATTAGCCAGTAGACATGTGAAAAGTTTCAGAAACGGGCGTGGCAGGGGGGCTCAACAGCGCCCCCTTGAACGGGGTCTGAAAACTTGGTCCATATATCAAACACGCTTGCATGAATTAATATGAAACTCGGTACACATATAGATCTCATCGGGCCGAACAACTTTCCCTGGTCAAGTTTTACGCCAGCCCAACAGGAAGTTGGCTATTATGGGTTGTTTGAAAAACGCATGCTGTGGAATTTGATGTCCTCTTCCTAGAGAATTCATCCAATCGCCTCCAAACTCGGTCCGCATGAAGTCAAGACATTGAGGATGCTAAATTGCGGACTGATTTTTGATATCTCGAACGGTTTGGTCGTGGCGAGGAAACGAATTTATGGCGAGAAAAGAGAAACACGAAGTGGTATAACTTCTGCACACATTAACTGATCTTGATGAAACTTCAGCAGTGTGTTCGTGGTAAGAGGCCGATCAGATGGATGTAACTATTGTGAGTCAAAGTTATAGCGCCACCAACTGGTAGCAGGAAGTGTGTCACTTTCAAAATGCTTTTGACAAAAGTGAGAGGGTTAATTTTATGTACAGTCACAAAAATCAGTACACATATTGGTCTCATCGAGCCGGACAATTTTCTAATTTTCAGCCATTAGCTCCGAGCAACAGGAAGTCAGATATTTTGGTTTGAATGTGGATTTCTTTGCAAAATCAGCCTCTGAATTTTTACCCACTCCTCTTAAGTGGTTTATTTTATTCCCACCAAACTTTTTCAACATGATGAAAATACATTAAAGATGCTAAATTGTAAACAGATAATAAATATCTCAAACGGTTTTGCTATGGTGAGGGATTAATGTCAAAAAAGGAAACACTAAAAACCTCCTATCTTCTAAAAATGTAATTATACACCATTTATTTCTATATAAAATTATACAAATATCAGAACTAAACCCATTTTATTCTTTTTTTTTTTCATTTAATAATTGTTTAAGTTTAAAAACATCCAGAATGTTTTTTTTAGTCCAAAAAATAAATAAATTATGTCATTCATAGTGCTATACTGCCCTCTTGTGTTCAAAGTCAGGTTGGCCTATTGTATCTATATATATCTATATTTTTATTTATTTATTTATTTTTTGTTACATATATATATATATATATATAATGTGTGTGTATATATATATATATATATATATATATATATATATATATATATATATATATATATATATATATATATATATATATATATATATATATTTATTTATATATTTATTTATTTATTTTTTGTTTGTTTGTTTGTTTTGTTTTTTTGTTTTGTAACTAAAGGCACCAGGGTGGCGGTGCCATCGGCTTGGGCCCGTAATCGCTGCTCGCAGCTATATTTGTTCATCATTTAGGGGGGCTTAGGAACATTTTGGGGTAGCTTCAGCCCAGCAAACACAGAACGTTGGCACAGTTGTTAACATTTTAACAACATGGCCAAAAGGTTGCTATAACTACATTGTGTAGTGAAGGTTGTTACAGCGTTGTCACAATGTTGACATTAAACCACCGTTCAGGGCCATTGCTTAAGGTTGTGCCAACGGTGTCTTGACAACCACTGGACTACATATGTACTCGTCACTGCCCTGAAGCGGGAAAATCAGCCTTTTAAATTAGCCAGGGCAACCAGGGCTCATTGTGTTGTCTCATTCTTCATCGAGCAAGGATACGTGAGTATTGCGTTTAGCCTACCTCAGCTATCAAACACAACCTAGAACTTTAATTTCTAATGTGATTAATGTAGAATCGCTCGCACTGTTTAGTTTTTCGTTTGATTTTTCCGCTATTTAGTCTCATTCGTTTCTTTGCTCCTCTGGATTTGTGGATGTTTCCCCGGTGACACCTGCTTTCGGCTACTGTCCGCCATACAGACCCGGTTTTGTTCATTAAATGTTCTGTTTTTATGTTTTATTTATTATACTTAAAATAAATTTGTATATTCGTTTTTTTCTTTTTTTTCTTCTTTTTTTCACAGATGTATGATTTTTGGAAGTGCAATTTGATTATATGCAGTTTTAATAAAGTTGAATTAACGAAACCTTCTGTCATTTTTACTCTTCAAAGTGTAGGCTACACTTGCAGGTGTTGATAGCCCCATTAAATAATAATATAGATAAACAATAAACGATAAAAAGTGTATAATTATCTAACAAAATCTACACCATATAAAAATATTGTCAGAACGTCGTCTCTCAGTTGCTGAATGTCGCGCAACAACGTTGCTACAGCCCTGTCACGTCTTACAATTCTATGTTGTTACAATGTTGCGAGCACGTAGACAGCGACGTTGCCATAGCAGAAATGCAACGTGCCAGAGATGTTGCCACAACGTAAATGTGTTTGCTGGGAGCCCCCCTAAAATAGTGCTAACGACGTCCCTGTCGGTGTGTTTGGATTTGGACATTCGTGGTGGACACACATGTTAGCGAACTCAAAAATGATTGAAAGAAAACTCATTTCAAGTCACTAATGCCTGGTTCAGATTACACGATTTTAGCCCTATTTTGGCTTTGTGTGTGTGTGTGTGTGTGTGTGTGTGTGTGTGTGTGTGAGTGAGTGAATGTTTGCAAGTGAATGTGTGCGTGTGACAGCACGCGATGACTGGTCGGAAAGCAAAGTGTAGTTTTAGGAGTCAAAATCGTGTAATCTGACACTGTGACTATCATAACAGACACAAAAATCTTGTAATCTGAACCAGGCATAAGGCTGTGTTTATTTGCTCAGAAATACAGTAAAAATAGTAAAAATGAATATTATTTCAATTTAGCTGAATTTTCAGCATCATTACTCCAGTCTTCAGTGTCACATGATCCTTCAACAATCATTCTAATATGAGGATTTGATGCTCAAGAAACATTTAGAAAACAATTCATATTTTTGTGGAAATTGTGATGAGTTGATTTTTTTTCAGGATTCTTTGATAAATAGAAAGTTCAAACGAAAAGCATCAATTTGAATTTTTGTATCTTTATTGTCATTTACTTGTACATTTAATGCATCCTTCCTGGATAAAAATATTAATTTCTTTAAAAAATATATAATTCTAACTAAGGTTGTAAGTACTAGTATATGATTATTCATTCATTTAAAAATTCTCTTTGAGTATTTTCCCCCCAAAACACTGGCTGTGATTAACCAATTTTATATGATGAGGCACTTTTCAATTATTGATTGGACTTTTTCTTATTGGTGTATTGAAACAGGAAGATGCGACAGGACATGTCGAAGGCACATGAAGCGACGAGTGTGAGTAAATGATAACGAGTTTAATTTTTGGGTGTATATAGATGAGCTCAAAGCTAATACACGTTTGATTGGTGCTCTTTAAGTATCCTCAATGTAGTAAGTGTCTTTATTAGTAGCTTGTCAAGCAGCTGTCTGCTTTTTTAAATGAGCAGCTCGACTGCAGTTTAACTACTTTAAATTGAGTAGCTTGTATCTTGACAGGCTGCAATCTCAAAGTAGCTTCCCAGCGCTGAATTGAAGGTGATCTCCTTCACATAGCCGCTGGTTTTCCCGACAGCCTCCTCCTCATTGCTTGGGAATGAAGGACGTGCTATTAATGTTAATCAGCTCTCTCCTGCAGCCGGATACATCAGCTCATTTACTGGAGAAAATAACCCACTGTTTTTGTTTTAAATAATAACTCGTGGCCCGTAAACCACGCACACTGTCCTTGAGGCGGGCAAAATATTTCTAATGAAATGCCTTTTCACTTTAGTTTCACTCCTGATGGAAGTGGAAAGACTTTGCTCAAACGAAACGTTTATGTAATGATAATCAGGATCAAAGAGTAGCTTTGATAAAAGGAAGCGAACTAGGTGGGGATCCGCTTCAACACATTTTAATAGGTGTTCAATTTGGCAGGATATTCTTTTTCATCCTCCTTTTTTGGCTTTGCTGGAGTTGATTTGTGCTGTCAGACTTTACGCTGTGAAAGACGAACCCCCGGTCGTGCTGTGAAAACCGCCTCGACTTCAAACGCTCAGTCCACTTTGGCGGGAGCTTGACATTGAACTTCAACTCTCAATGCTTTATGATCAGGATAAACTGACTCAAAGGTTCAAAGCAATTGTTCTGTGCAAACTCAAAAATGTATGATGCTTCCTTTCTTTAGTATGATTAAAATCAGTCACATGCATCGATCAATGCATTCTCGTATTGTATCATGTATGCGTGTCATACAGATCGTTATGCTTTTTCCTCTTATTTTTCACAAGTTTGGCAGCATTCGCTTTGAGCTGAATAACGACACTGTCTTCTGTAGAGCGGCTTTAGAGCTGAATTTAACTATTTTCGTAACTGATGAACTTTACACATAAATAAATGTGACTTCATTTGACTCCCAAGTAACACAAAAGCATAACAATATTTGTGTGCTTTAAAGGGGCTATATGTAAGAATTTTCATGCATTAATCCCTTTTTTATTACCATGTGTGATCAGATTGTACAGAAACTTGTGTTACCTATGAAAGCCTGTCGACTGATTTTTATGTAAAGGACAAAGGACAGTTTCGCTGGGAAAATCAAAAGGTGAAAAAATGTGACGTTTACTCTCCTCCGTTCAATGACACATGAAATGCTTATACAATGTTCAGCATAATGCTGAAAGAGCAGTTCTGTACTGTAATGTCAATGTGTCATGCAAATAAATAAAAAAAAGAGTTCAAACTATAATCTCACACAGTCAGATCTATATAGTCTATAGTCTCAAATCTTTATAATCAAACTGTCAACATGTTGCCGGTGAATCTCAGAGCTGTTTCAAACAAATACACATCTCTATAATCAGATGCTTTCTGAACTGCTGTTTTCTCACCGCTGTCATTAGTTGTTTATATTGTTATTGAGAGAAAAGCACACAGCACATATTTACATATTCATCTAAACGCTGTTGAAAGCAGTGTGTGTTAACAGTTTATCGCAGCAAAGGCAGGGTTTTATAATCACAGAAGTCCAAAATTTGAGTTAGTTAGGGTTAGACAGTTAGACTACTATAATTATTATATTACATTAATGCTACATAAATGATATAGGCCTATTTTCGCCTATTTATATAGGCCTAAAACGGTGAAATTAAACAAAAGTTTATTAGTTTGCCTGATTATTTTTGATATTTGATTAACATTTCTATCCTAAAATTCTATCCTAAATATTAAATGTTTAGTTTAGCTACTTGCATCTCATCTCACACTTTATGGCTGTTTACTGAAGCATTGCGCTGGAATTCGCGTTCAGCAGCTTCTGTGAACTTAAAGCCCACCTACTTTGATTTGATTGATCATATCAAATATTTTGACATTGACGAGCGGTGACAGACCAATGAGCCAGCTCAGATTAGACGATATTGGTGTAAAGTACTGTTAATACTAAATTAGGCAATTATTTCAAAAATGTTATTATATATACGCCTTGAAAAAAATACTGAGGTCCGGAGCTTGGTGACCTCATAGCTGGATACGGCCATGTTTCTAAGCAAAGAAAAGTGTGGATGGCGTCTGGATGTTCGTTAAATCACTGCAAAGGTATTTCAAACTTCTTACTTTTAAACAAAGAACGAAAAAGAACTTCGCTGTGAGTATATCGGGGCTTTGAATCGCGTTCAGTCTCTTATACGTCACGTGAGCATGAGCAATAAGTGTTGCTGCAGTTCACTGAACGGCCACCGGTGGCACTAATAACAAGGGCTTCTGAATTCTAAATATAGACCATGAACTCTAACAAAAAAATATGGACGTAGTGTCCGTGACATCACCCGTAGGTGATTTTTGAAGCCCAAAGTGGGCAGAGCCGGCCGTCGCCATCTTGGCAGCACATCACTCCCTGATAAAGAGGCGGATTAGCTGAGGTGACGTGATGCTAACAGACAGCAGTCAAACGGCTAGTAGTGACATCAGTGGCAATCCACCTGTCACTCAAGTGGCCAAGCCCTTAATTATGCAGAATTTTAAGGCTTAATATAATTTAAACGGATGAGTTATGTAAAAAATTGACCCCCCTCACAGTCGTCATGAAGGGCAAAATTAGCTATATAGACCAAAACCACTTTTTGTACCAGGCTGTAAACATATTTTTTTCTGCTTTAAAGTTGGGCATTTTAACATGGGGGATCTATGGGATTGACTCTCTTCTGGAGCCTGTCTCTAGTGGCCAATCGATGCAATTGCAGTTTACGTCACTTCCGTGTTGGTTTCAAGAGAGAGAACGGAAGGTTGCTGCTTGATGCTATAGACCCTTTAAGCTTTCTTTTCTTTTCTTTTTCCAAAAAGGACAAGTTGCTTTTTAAAAGAAAGACCAAACAAAACATTGGAAGAACGTCATGAAGATTGAAGTACAGTATTCAAAGACTAGTAGTTTGTCCCTGGAGAAGAACATAAGCACATCACATGAGAACCTCGGCCTTCAGCTAACAAGCCAGGGTTAATTTTTTTCTGGGTATAAACACTTATAAATCAGGTCAAAGTGAAGTTTGACTCCAGGAACAATTAAGGCAGCAGTATATGAAACACAGCACACAAAGAGCTGTGATTAAAAGCCTGAGGAGCTGAGAGAAAGCGATTACTCCTATCTGAGATTGCTTACTTCTAAGATTGCACTTGAGAGTGAGTCGTGTTGTTTGATTTTTCATAGTACAGCTGTTCTACTTCACATTTAAAGGAATATTCCTTGTTACATTCAATTGCTTTAAAATTTGAGCTATTCTCCATTCTGAGAAATGTTCAAAACAATACTACGAAAAGTCCTGTACACTTTCATTGAGGGGGTCCAAAGTTTAATACAATAACTTTAATATAGTATTTAAGCTGCATTCCCTGTGTATCTATCGTTAGCAAAGCCTAGCAAATACCTTAGGACATGCTAACAATATGTTAAATCATGCTAGCAACATGTTAATTCGTGTTAGCAATGTGCTAAAGCATGTTAACAACATGTTAAATCATGCTAGCAATATACTAAAACATAATAGCATGCTGTTAGCAACATGCAATTTGTGGTAGCAACATGCAAATTCATGCTAATCAATTGGCTAAATCATGCTAGGAACGTGTTTAAAGCATGCTGGGTATCTTGCATCTTGCTAGCATCTAGCATCTTGCTAGCAACATGTTAAAACATTTTAGCAGTGTTAAATAATGCTAACAACATGTTAAAACATGTTAATGTATTAAATCATGTTAACAACATGTTGAATCAAGTTAGTAATGTGCTAATCATGCTAGCAACATGCTATCAAAGTGTTAAATCATGTTAGCAACAAGCTAATCATGATAACAACCTGCTAATCATGTTATCAACATGTGAATCATGTTAACAATGTATTAAAACATGCTAGCAACATGCTAGTATTTTTTTTTTATTAGGCTATTATTATTTTTTACTTTAAATAAAACCTTCAAACTTCAAGCTGTTCAAAGTCATTTTAAACTTTCAGACTTGGCTTTGTCAAGCCAACATCAGAGTTTGTCATCAAACTTTACTCAAGTTCATGTTTCTGTTCTTATTGTGAATGATTGATCAGTGCACATTATTATAAAGGAAAAAGATGTTTGTCTTCATAATCTTAAACTTGCTCCACTCCTGAAATGACATGCTTAGCTGACATCATCAATCCCTCATATTTCTCACTCTGTCTATCTCTTGAATATCCTGTTTTTACTCAGATGTAAGTCGTGTTATGAAAGTAAATGGTTTCGTGAATACTGTTTCCTTTCAATTAAAAACATGTAGATGCAAATGATGTTAAAAATAAGCTTAAGCATTCAGAAACTAAAATACACACTTTCCCTTGATGTTTTACATCTTGATGTTTTCAAGATACTTACATTTTCTTACATTTCACCTCTTGAATATCCTGTTGTTGCTCAGATTTATGTCACGTTATGGAAGTAAAATGAGTTTTGAATATTGTTTCAATTTGACAAAAAAATTTAGAGGAACCGCCAAAAAAAAGTGGTTGAAAATGGTAAAAATAAACTCAAGCAAGCATCACTTAAAATACACACGTTCCCTTTTAAATGTAAAATCTTGATTTATTTAAGTTAAGCTACTTGTATAAATAATATATAAATGGTTATGTAGGCTATGTATATATGAGTATATTAATAAGCCTTTAAACTTTTCTGTCAGACTGAGGATGAAGAATATTTGCGTCTCTATAAGCTGTAGTTCACACACTCACTCACTCAAGTACATTTCCAGAATCCTAATTCTCTCTCTCTCTCTCTCTCTCTCTCTCTCTCTCTCTCTCTCTCTCTCTCTCGTCACTCATGCATGCAGATCAGAGGTAACCCGGGCTTGAGGTTAGAGCACATCGTTTTATTAGATTGTTCTGCAAGTGAAATGTGGGCTAATTGCAGAGGAACAAGACTAATCTCAACTTTATATAGGCCACAGCGGGAGGTACGGCTCGATCTCTCAGCACCTGAATTCTCTGACAATAGGAAGAGCAGTCGAGCGTCTCTGGAGACTCATATCTTACTGCCTTTAAACGCTCCGGCTCTATTTTTTTTTTTTGGTCCTTCATTGACAGGCTTCATTCAGTTTCTTTGGTAAGTTTTTATTAACATCTGGACAAGCGGCCTTAAAGGAACAGTTCATTTAAAAATGAAAATTCTGTCATCATTTACTCTCCCTCAAGTTGTTTTAAATCTGTATGAATCTATTTCTTCTGTTAAACATAAAAGAAGATATTCTGAAGAATGTTGGTAACCATACAGTTGATGGACAACATTTAATTCTATTGTAGGAAAATAAAATACTATGGGAATTAAATGTTGTCCATCAACTGTCTGACATTCTCCAAAATATATTCCTTTGTGTTCAACAGAAGAAATAGATTCATACAGATTTGAAACAACTTGAGGATGAGTAAATGATGACAGATTTTTTTTTAAGTGAACTATTCCTCAAGTCAAGTAAGATTTATTTCTGTAGCGCTTTATACATTTACATTTTACATTTACATTTAGTCATTTATCAGCCGCTATTGTCCAAAGCTAAGTTAAGCGTGAAGAGGTAAAAACAACGCAAGAAGTGCTCAAAATACAAAGTTCAGGCATTGTTCAGAGTAGCATAAGCCCGGTAAGGGAGGATTAATCCACCAGCATGGAACTGTGAATGAGAATGTTCTGGAAAATGATTTTGTGGCTCTCTGTGATGGAACCACGAGCCGTCGCTCGTTGACCGATCGTAGGCTTCTGATGTAGACTCGTAGAAGTGAGTGAAAGTAGGAGGGAGCTGAGCCTGTGATAGATCTGTAAGCAAGCGTCAATGCCTTGAACTTGATGCGAGCAGCGAGAGGTAGCCAGTGCAGAGAGATGAACAGAGGAGTGATGTGGGCCCTCTTGGGCTCGTTGAAGACAAGACGAGCTGCAGCGTTCTGGATCATCTGTAGAGGTTTAGTTGCACATGATGGAAGTCCGGCCAGAAGAGCATTGCAGTAGTCAAGCCTAGAGATGACCAGGGCCTGGACGAGGAGTTGTGTTGCATGCTCAGTTAGGAAAGACCTGATCTTCCTGATGTTGTGCAGTGCAAACCTGCATGATCGAGCTGTCTTTGCAATGTGGTCTGTGAAGGTACTCTGTACTAGTTTCAAAGCAGCTTCACTGTAATAAACAGGAAAATAACAGAGTAAACGATCAAATATAAGACAAATTTTGTGTTTTCATTTTAATTTTAGTTGAAGTTTTGGTAATTCTGTTGTGTTTTTGTCATTTTTATTAGTTTTATATAGGTTTATTAAGTTTTAGTTTAGTTAGTTTAGTCAGAGTTCTTTTAGTACTTCAACTTAAACTAAATTAAATGAAATAAAATAAGCTATAAGCTGTTTTTATATATTTTTATTTCAAGTAATATATATCTGTATGTATATTATACGTGTGTGTGTGTGTACATATTTATACACAAAAACACACATACACATATATATAGGCTACTTTTAGTTTTATCTGATTAAAAACAGTCGTGCTGCTTAATATTTTTGTGGAAACTGTGAAGCATTTTTGTAACATTCCTTTGTAACATTATAAATGTCTTTACTGTCACTTTTAATCAATTCAGTGCATCCTTGCTGAATAAAGGTATTCATTTCTTTAAAGAAAACTCACTGATCTCAAACTTTTGAACAGTACAAAATTCAAATTCTGCTGTAAAGCAGCTCTAAAAAGACAATAGTGCTATTATTCAGCTGAAGTGTTGATTCAGTTCGATAACTGTATAAAGTTTGAGTTAAATCCAGCTATATAGCAGCTCTAGAAGACAATAGCAGCGTTACTCAGCTCATTCGGGTGAAGTTTTGTTCTCATCTGCTAGTGTCAGACAGACTGTCAGTACTATCAAATCAATAAAATTACTAAATGTGAAGTGTCTTTTAATTCCCTTTCAGGTTTCACATCCCATTACTGAAGTAAAATTGATGGTGAAAGCGTGTTTTAGGAAAGCAGAATGACCAAATAGCAGTGGCTTAATCAACTAATGTCCATCAGGAGGTCATGTTCACTCAGAAGGCGTCTGTGTCGCTACTAGTGTGAATAGCATGTTAACGCTCATGTTTGCCACTGTTCTCCAGAGCCGTCAGATGTGAGGATTTCAAGAGAGCAGTCATGTGCAATGGCATAGAAACAGAACATATCATCTCTAGTGAATGAACAAACACACCTGTGAAGCTTGAATGAAGAAAACAGCTATTGTTCTCGACAGAAAAGTCACTTACAGAATCACTTACGAAGAAGTATCATGTTTTCAGTCATGATGACATGATTGTCTGTTATGAATTCCACGCTCAAAAGTTTAGGGTCGGTAAGAATTATTATTATTTTTTTGTGTGTGTTAATAGAATAAGTCTCTTCTGCTCACCAAGGCTCCATTTATTTGATAAAAAATACAGTAAAATCAGTAAAAATGTGAAATATTATTGCAATTTACATAAACCGTTTTCTATGTGAATTTGATGTAAAATGTAATTTATTCCAGTGATCAAAGCTGAATTTTCAGCATCATTACTCCAGTCTTCAGTGTCACACGATCCTTCAGAAATCATTCTAATATGATGATTTGATGCTCAAGAAACATTTCTGATTATATCAATGTTGAAAACAGTTGTGCTGAATCATATTGTGTGAAAATCGTGATACATTTTATCATGATTATTTAAATTTCAGAAGAGCAACATTTATTTGAAACATAATCATTTGTAACTTTATTGTCACTTTTGTGCATAAGTGTTAATAAAAGTGATAATTTCTTTAAAGGTAGGGCCTATGTAGCCTAATGTTTTTTTTTCTTCTTCTTCAAAATTTAAATAATGAGTCAATACATCATCAATCCTTCTTCCAAAACTTGTTTTGTCTTACCCTGATTCACCATGTTTATATTTTAGACCTGTCGGGATGGTTTGAGCTGGAAATTGTGTGCTGCATATGTGACGTAACTCATCCGCGCATGTCTCGTCATATCTGTAAATAGAGTAAAGTTGCGTGTCTGGTGTGTAAGTGGCAGGGGTTAGTTGTCACAACCAGTGAAGAAAGGTTTACATGGAGCCGCTAAATCGCCAATCACCCGTTTTAAACAAACGCTGAACAGAGAGATCTGCTGGAGAAAAGAGAGCGAGACAGAGCTCATAATTAAACAAGAATCAACATCAGCTTGACTTTCAAAGATGGAGAACTGAGGGATTTGAAATGTTGTAAAAGCGACAGAGATGATGGTGTTTTTATCACTCACTCAACAGGACAGTAAGTGTTTTATTGAACAGATAAACTGTCATATACAGAGTTCACTGTAAAGCAGGATCTATTGTGAAGATCATATTCATCCGCAGTCACACAGAGCCGAAGCACAACCACAACAACGTTCTTCCGCTAAATGCATGTGGTTTTGTTTTTAAACCGTTTTATGGCCAAAAGTGTACTTTAAACAAATACTGAGTTCAAAGCTTTGATCTGTAGTGTTATAAATATAGTATGTGTATCATGGTATTAATGCAGCATTCACATCTCATTCTCTTCTATAAGGATATTCATCAAGATGTGGGGTAGGACGTCCACCAGGAACTGACTGGAGGCTGAAAAGTGACTTATCTGACCACCGGATTGATGACGTTAGCTGAAATAGAAAGTCATTTCAGAGGTGGAACACATTCATACATTTTAAAGGGGTGGTATAATGCCCTCTTCACAAGATGTAAAATAAGTCTTTCATGTCCCCAGAGTGTGTGTGTGAAGTTTTAGCTCAAAATACCCCACAGATATTTTTATATAGCATGATAAAATGGTCACTTTTTAAGGGTGAGCAAAAACGCAGTTTTTGTGTCTGTCCCTTTAAATGCAAATGAGCTGCTGCTCCCGGCACAGGGGGCGGAGCTTCAACAGCTTGTGTCCTTTTACCTCACACAGACATGCACTGAAAATTTCAAAAACTTTTAGCCTTTTATGTTCAAACCGGAGTCAGACAATGATGGAGAGACTCGAGAAGAAGTGACAACATGTAGAAGCAACAGGACATTTCTGAATGGTTAGTTGATGAATTTATGTAACTTATGTGTAGTTATCTTCTAGTCATTGATTAGCATATTCTGTCATTATCTGCCGGGGCGGGTTTATTTAAATTTTAGGGTTGGTGACGTCACTAACCCGTGAGGAATGTCGTGTAGTCTCTACCAGCCGTTTGTTGTAGTCCTTAAAAAGCGATTTCTTTAAAAGCAAATATCTCCCTTTGCTTTGAACTTTGAGCGTTGTAACTTTGCAGATGTTGTTGTTTATGGTCAAACAGCAACATTACACACTAACTAAAGTTAGAAAAGTCAAATCATAATCAACCACCCCTTAAATGAAAAATTTAATGTTAAGTAGACCTATTTTCTTTATAAGAACATGCACTGATGAGTCATTCCCATTAGGACCAGGAATGCGAATTAATAAAGTCAATTTAATTGCATGTTTGATTTAAAAGCTATGAATTCCATATTGATGACATGTTATCATGGATATGTTACACATTTTAATAACAATAAAATAGTGAGATTAGTCATTCACACTCCAACGTTTGTTGCTCGAATGCAGCTGGACTACAGTTGTGCACCTGATGTGTTTTTTCTGTCCGGATGAGAATCATTCAATCTAAATGAGCACATGGACTCAGGTGTAGGTGTTCTTCCGCCCGTCCTGTTTAGGACAAAAACATGTCACAGAGGAACACACACATAAAAACAGCCCTGTCTGAAAACACCTCTATTTTTAGTCATTCTGAGGTGTTTCAGTCTGTATGGCACCATAAGTGCATTTGTTTTTCTCTAAAGTAACCTCACGTTAAGGTCCTGTGAAGCCGATAGAAGCACAAATACGACATGGAAAAAGCAAAGTGAGATCAGAACACTTTCAGTAAAGATCCCCGGAGTAATAATGCACATGCACTGTTCCACAAAAATAATAAAAATACAAACTTTTTAAAGTGTTTTTCTCAGTCGGACTCACTTTTGAGATGTTTTTAGGTCAAGTAATTAGTATTAATTATGTCCAGCCTGGATTTGAGTGCATTTAGCTATTTTAAAAAACTGAAGTTTGTTGTAGTGAGGATACAGAGGGGGAAATGGCAGTCGAGTGCACAATGATTTCCCAAGGCTGTTCTGTTTCAGCTGCGTGGTCGTCTTCATACATAATGGATCACGCTAGAATCCGAGCCCCGGCGTTTTAAAAGGCTTTTCTGTGTCTCCTACATGATACACACATATGCAAGGTGTCATCAACATACTTTATTAGAGAAAGAAATCCTGTTATCACAGAATAATGCTAATTAAAAGAGTTCACAACAACAGCATTTGCACATGATGGCTATTTCTTGCTTTGTAGATAAGTTTGGGAGCAGTGAGATTTTTTTAATGTTATTTTAAAATCTCACCAAGGCTGAAAAACACAGTAAAAACTGTGAAGTATTATTGCCATTTAAAATCGCTGTTTTCTATGTGAACATATTATAAAGTGTAATTTATTCCTGTGATCAAAGCTGAATTTTCAGCATCATTACTCCAGTCTTCAGTGTCACATGATCCTTCAGAAATCACTCTAATATGAGGATTTGCTGCTCGAGAAACATTTATGAATATTATCAATGTTGAACACAGAAAACGGCTTCATATTTTTGTGGAAACAGTGATGCATTTTTTCAGGGTTGAATAGAAAGTTCAGAATTTATATGAAACATAATAATTTGTAACTTTACTGTCACTTTTTATCAGTTTAATGCATTCTTGCTGAATATAAGTATTATTTTCTGTTCAAAAAACTTACTGACCCCTAAAATCTTATATATAAGAACTTTAATTTTATAATACATATTCTACTGTTGTTTTTATTCGTTATTTGCAATGCATCTTGGTACTGTAGTTTATTTACTGTAGTACTGTAGTTTATTTGCCCATAACAATATATTAAGTACACTGATTGGTATCTTTGTCTTATAATTGGTTCAAGAACTCTTTGAAAACAAGTCCAGAAATTATATTATATTATATTATATTATATTATATTATATTATAAGGTTATGTTGTTTCAGCAACTTCTAGACTTTTTTTTTTTTTTTTTTTTTTTTTAGTGACAAGATTTTCAACTTTTGTGATTAAGTGATTTATTGATTAACATATTATGATTATATTTCACACTGAGAAAGCTTTTTTCTGTTTCTAATGTCTGCTCCCTTATGCCTGCTACAGTCTTGGTTTCGCCACCCACAGTCAACACAATGCCAACTACACTGGAAATTGATATTCATCCCCTCGCTGCTTGACTGAACATTTTATATCAAAGAGAAACCAGACTTTGATGTGTTACTGTGACTTGAGATCTAAGACTAGAAAGTGTCAAATGAGTCGAATTGTTCCGAGACGTTGTAAGCAGGACCGGTTGTGACGGGCTGTTGAGAAGCTCATCATCTGTCTTTCCCTGTTGAACGTTTGCTAATGGTGGTGCTCCTCTGGTGACCAAAACAAACACGTTTAGCCCTATTCGGACGGGATTAACTTTACAAGGGTAGGTGGAGTAGTGTAATTTCACCACAAGATGTCTGTAATATTAATGGCCAATTCGCACTGGATAAGAGATCTCAGTAAACTAGCAGAAGTGGGAGAGTAACTCGATTTACACACCGCCGTCACTCCTGTCGTCATGTGTGTGTTACGCTGCTTCCTGATATCATGTGCGCAAACACATATAACCTATATTTATATATATAAAACAGTTATGTCCGGTCGAACGATGTATTAATGAACTTCAGATTGGATTGTGTTGGTAATAGGCACTAACGCTAAAAGATGTTTCGTTCCTCTAACAAGTGCTGTCGATCTTCTCTCTGATCTGATGGTGTGTGTGAAACACTTGAGTTTTGCCACAGACTCGTTCCAGCGACTAGAACACAACTGATGCTTTATCAAGCGTCTCCATACTTGAAATATCGCGGAAAACTACTTTTAAACACGAAATATTTACGTACATATTTACAGCGGGTCTATTCGCACGGGATTAGTATCACCTGAGGTCATTTTTCTAGACCTTTTCACTGAAGGTAGAAGTCGCCGTAATCTTTACTGACATTGTCCGACATGATCACTGAGATGCACATTCGGACGGGACTAAAATCACAGAGAAGCTCTGGTAATAATTACTTTACCCCTCCTCTCCATGTTAAACTAGTCCCGTCCGAATAGGAAGACATCTGTGGTGAGCAGAACATCCACTTAAACATGTAACGTGTAATGCAGTCTTTATTGAATTATTAGAAACTTTGAAGATTTACTGTATGCGTAAATATACATTAGTTGTGCTTTCAGTCTACAATGGCCTCTACGGACTCTTTAAGTCAACATGAAGCACATTCATAGCCCATTTTACTTGAATGCCCTTGTGAAAAGAAGAGTGCTTTATCATGTTGAATGTGCTCTTGTAGTGCATTTCAGATTTTTAAGATATTTAAGTACACAGAATAAGTGTACTTGAAAAGAGTCCTCTTTCATGACTGTTTCTTACCACAGTTAAGTCCACTCATTTTGTAATAAAGTCAAATTAAAGTATTCAATTCAAGTTCAAGTAAGTTTATTTATTTGTTATATACAAATGTCAAAGACAATTTGTACATTGAAATGCATTTGGTTGAGGCTCGGGCATTCGGCAGTAGTGCAATATACAATTCAATACAATTTAGAGAGAAGAAAAAAAAGTAGATATTTATAGAAAAGTATATAAAATGCAAAACAAATATATGTTTGCTTTGGATATTAAATAATACAATGTAGTGTGTGTTTTAAAGTGCAAAAAGCTCTTTGTAAAAGAAAGGTTTGTGTGCAAATATGCAGTGCGTTTTAACTTAAAGTAAATTTTAAATCCTGTTTTAATAATTTTTAGTCACGCTTTAAAATAAAGTACACTTATTTTGATGCGTTGACTAATGTACTAAAGCACATGTAAAGTACTTGATAATTTTTAACTGTAGTGTTTTATTCAGTACATTACATATACAGCTAATATATTTTAAATGCATGATATTGCACCTTCATATCTCATTACTAGATTTCTATAAATATTTGTCAGTATACATTCAGCAGTAAACTTGAACCATATTTCAAAGACAATAGAATTATGAAATTGCATAACAAATATGTAGGTAATACCAACTTAAGTGGGTCAAAAAACACACTTTTAAGTTCAAATAACTGCATTTAATATCAATTTAAACTATAACGCATTTTAATTGAATTGCATCTTAATTTAATTTAACATGTTTAACATTTATTTAACATATTACCATTCATTTAACATTTAAATTGAACATGTAAAGTGCCTGGATTGATATTATAAAGACAAAGATTTTTATTTTATTTTTTAGTTTGAAATAATGTGCATTGATATTAAAGTAAATGGGGATTTTCATGTTCACTTTGCCTAAAAAGTCTTAGTGTCATTGCTTTAGATAGCAAATTAGCAAAGCGAGTGCCATTTTATCATCTCATGCAGTGACATTCAGACATTAAATGCGGCTTAATGTCCAAATACTTAATGTCGTCTCACAAACCCTGAAAAAAAAAACTGATTTAGTACCTTTTTATTGCAAAACCATAAAAAGAAATGAAAATGTGATGAGTCCATCATTAATGCAGAATGCGTTTAAGTTGTTTCACATCAGATCTGCTCGTATAGCCTGAGGAGAAAAATCTAAATCATAAACCCCACTTGAATCCAATGATCCAAAACTCAAGGAAATGTCAGAATATTTCACCCTCTAGATACTGCTTTTCAACCAGAAAAAAAAAGTGAGGCCAAAAGAACAACTTCAAAACATAAAAATATCATAGAATAACCCGTTTTTATATTGACAGGCGTTTGATGTAAACATGCATTAATGTTCAAAAATGTTCATGTTGCATTAATATCACAAGGTTTGAAATGCCATGAGGGTGATGAAATGATGATAATCCTCTGAGATCATGAGAAAGATATATTCAGTCTGGTATGTTTCAAGTTTGGTCAGTGTAATAAAATATATAATAAGAATGTGTGTGTGAACACAAGCGGGAGGTCTGATGTTCTTCCATCTCTCTGTCTCCACATTACAGGCCTAATGCTCCTCTTCGATTTTTTTTTTTTTTTTTTTTCTTAGATCTTTTTCTTTTAGATCATCACGATCCCACCCGTCCTGAAATGACCTGCTCATCTTCCAAAACTCTGTGCATGTGCATTTCTGCACGAGAAGTTTAGGTACCCGCAGATTGCAAAACTAATTTGCTAAAACGGTTCCCTCGAGTTTTGCTTGAGTCTCAATGAAATCTCAGGTCTCCAGCTGACTTCCTCTGCTGCTGCTTTCATCTGTTTTCTTTGACTTTTTTTTCCCAGCGTAGGTGCTCCGGCTGTGAGCGATCAAGTAACTTGTGATGTTGGAGAAATGCGTGAATGTTAATGTGATGGTTCACACTGGGGTCAGTCGGGTGTGCGTCTGATCCAGGATTCCTGAGTGGCCTAAATCTGGTATGAAAAGATGCATAACAGCCTAAATATAATGGGAGACTTTCAGCATGTAGCAAAATGACTGATCAAATGACTTTTTCTGTTAAACGGTCTATGTGTATAATTCAGAAGCCCTTGTTATTAGCGCCACTGGTGGCTGTTCAGTGAACTGCAGCAACACTTATTGCTTGTGCTCATATACGTACAAGACTGAACGTGATTCAAAGCCCGGATAAACTCATGGCAAAGATCTTTTTCGTTCTTTGTTTAGAAGTAAGAAGTTGTTTGAAATACCTTTGCAGTGATTTAATGAACATCCAGACGCCGTCCACACTGCTGAGAGCGACGGTTAGATGAATATGTAAATATGTACAACTATATAAACAACTAATGACAGCGGTGAGAAAACAGCAGTTCAGAAAGCATCTGATCATAGAGATGTGTGGATGTTTGAACCAGATGTGCGATTCACAGGCATCATGTCGACAGCTGAGGTCATTAAAAGTACACTGTTATGATAGTTTGATTATAAAGTATATTTGAGACTATAGACTATATAGATCTGGCTGTGTGAGATTATAGTTTAAAGGGACACCAGGCAAGTCTGAGTGTTTTTTCCCTATGAAGCTCCCCCTAGTGTCTGGTAGTAAATGCTTTCAAACACTCTGTCGTAAAACGAACTGTTGTCCCCCCCCCCCCCCCCCTCGCCAGGAGCAACCCAGCTGAGCAGAGGAACAGGCTATTTCAAAACCAGTTAGGTCTACCGAGGCAAGTAAAGCAATATTTTCTTTCCAACTGATGGCGATTTTTTTATTTTTTTATTTTTATTGTGTTGTCATGCATACTATTATTTTTACCGGGAACGAACGATATGAACAAGGCGAACTACTGCTTTGGTGTTTGTTTGTTTTTGGGAGAATGGGCATGAGCATAAATATATATATATATATATCGGAGGCTAATATTTGTCTAAAGTTATATTAGTAAGGTCTATAAGTTAATCTGGTAGAATGACGGTTTACCTTTGCTTGTCTAAGAAAACATCAGAACGTTTTTTCTAGCTCGATCATGATTGTGCAACATGTTTATTGCCTATTATCAGACGCGTTGACTTAGTGACATAAAATAAAAGTGTAAGTTACACAAATAAAACCGACAGAGGAACGGCCAAACAACTACAGAAATCAAACGTGTTTGCTAATGACAATGCTAACATCAAAGTTATAGTATCTAGCGTACTAGTAAGCCCGTAACAGACAGCAATCATAATAAAAACCTTTACAGACAATAGCAAACATCATGAGGTCGCAATTACTTGAAATTTAAATATTAAACACAGTTTATTCTAAAGATACTTACAAGTGCAACAGCAGGATCAGCATCCGTTTTGCAGGCTTCTGTTTCTCTCAGTTCTACCCATTCTGAAAAAGCCGGTTCGATATTTACTCGAGTCTGACTTGCTCGGTCAGTATCCCGTTTCCTCTTTCATTGGTCCTCCGACAAAGATTTCCTAGCTTTCTGCATCTTTTTTACAGCCTCAGCCATAACTCAATCTATCGTTGCCCTTTGCTTATAGCTAGCCGGTGCTTGCGAGACCTGATATCATGCGATACTTCCTGACGCCGACCCGCCGGCCCAAAGTTGCAAGTGAGTTTTTTCCGCTCTCGGGCACCAGGGGGGTGCGAAACCACCACCATTCAACTCGAAATAAGTAATATAACCATTCCACTGACTCCAAAGCTGTTCAGTTAAGGTTAAAAAGTTACCTAGAGCACCTTTAAACTCTTTTCTTTGTATGACACATTGACATTACAGTACAGAACAGCTCTTTCAGCATTATCCTGAACATTGTATAAGCATTTCACGTCTCATTGAACTGAGGAGAGTAAACGTCACATCCTTTTGAATTTCCCTGCGAAAACTGTCCTTCACATAAAAATCAGTCGACAGGCTTTCATAGAAAGTCGGGGAAGATCTCGTTTTTTATGTTTCATTACAATCTGTTCACACAGATTGCAATAAAAAAGCGACTAATGCATGTAAATTCTTACATATAGCTTCTTTAATCAACCGTGTCACACACTCCCTAAAAATAAAGTTTCCAAAAGTGGGTTTTCGCTGGGATGCCATAGGCAGGGTGCGAACTACGGGGGAGCTAGGGGGAGCTCGGCTCCCCTTAATAAGACATGGGCTCCCCTGAAAACGTGATTTGTGAAATTTTGGGGGGTCTCAAAAAATATTGACAATGTGTAATTTTGACGTGCAATTTCAGTTTTGTGTAATGTGATCATCGTGGATTATTATGTGTAAAATAGCAAAAATATCATTCATGCAGGACGGCGATTTAAACCTACCGGCAATTCACTTCAATAAAGATAACTATGCTATTCTTGTCATGAGCATCAAGGTGTGGTGGCGCTGCGGTGCAAATTCCACTCATGTTAACTCACAGATTCGTCGTAAAAAATATAAACGATGGCCTTGAAATCCATTCTGTGTTGAGGTAAGGCATGTTATTCCCAAAATGTGTTGTGGCTGGGTTGTTATAGGTCTGCGTGACTCTCGATGGTTTAGGCCTAATTGAACGGAGGAATTATGGTATTCTTCTGTAGCCCGACGAATTGTCAAAGACAGCCTTTACAGACTATTTATTGGTGGATGTTTGCTGTTTGACCTATCAATTCGGGTCGATAAAGTATAATAGAGTAACTCCTGTATAGTGATTTATCCTATATAGTGCTTGCATAAAGCAAGTAGTGCACTTTTGACTTGTAGCTGTTATCTGTCGTTCATGAACGATCCATTCATTGCGTCTGTCACGTGACAGATGAATGAAATACTCTGAAGGTAAAGTAATTATTTATGTTCGGTGTAAATTATTTTTGACTGCATTATAATGCTTTCTTAATTCAGAATATAATCAAGATTCCGTAGGTGGATGTGTTAAAAGTATAAAAGCCCCATAGATGAACGAAATGGCTCGAAAAAAGCTTCTTTCATTTTGATGAACGAGATCGAACAAGAGAGTCAGTAAAATGATTCGTATGGCACGCGCATAACCCCCCCCCCCCCCCCCCTTAAAAAAAAAAAAAACCATCAACAAAAGTGGGCTCCCCCAAAAGACACGTTATAGTTCGAACACTGGCCATAGGGCCCTTTCACACCGACCTTGTTTGGTCCGGGTTTTCGGACTTTTCAGTTTAATCCGAATCAAAATTACAGGTGTGAAACCTCCCCCGGACCACGATCCAGATCAAACACACAAAATTTGGTTAGACAAAAAGAGGTAGTCTCGGTACGGATCAAACTGAACAAAGGTTTGGTTAGTTTCTGGTGTGAAAGCATTTTCTGTATGGTTCGGACTTTCAGACCGTTTACAGGAAGTTCCGGTGGTTCCCGCGTAGCCTAAAACAACTGAAGAAGAATATTTATGTGCAGATCTGTCAGTCCTGCCCACAGCGTTTCTTCCGACACACACACACACATATTTTTCCTGCGTCCTGCCGGCGACGATAAAATGTTTGCTCATTTGGCGAATGTGAACTAGCCTGGAGTATAGCTGGAGCTGCAGGGAGTAATGCCCGTAATAATAAAAGTATAGTGGCAACGATATGCGTCTGTTCATTCATTCTTGTCAAAGTTACCCGCCGAATTGACAACACGCTGACGTCAGACACACGTCCGTTTACAAACCAATCAATGTCAAGATGCAGCCCACATAGATGATGACGACAGGACGCAAGTACGTCATGTAAAGTTCTTTAGTGCGCTCGCATAATTGCAATGTGAAACCAAACCAAAACTAACCGAATGTATACAATGTATCAAAACATGAACTTTGGTTCAGACCTTGGTGTGGACTTTCAGGTGTGAAAACGCCCATAGAATAGCCATTTCTGGTTCCCCAAAGAACCTTTTGAAGTTTAAAAAAACATTTAAAAACATTTTTAAAATCTAAAGAACCTTTTTCCACCATAAAGAACCTTAAGGTTCCATTGATGTCGAAGGTTCTTTAAGAAAAAGTGCAGATGCTACATAAAGTTGAACTCATTTTGAGGTCGGAGAATGTACAGTTTGTGTCTCCTAATTCCAGTTTATGTTAATTGATAACAAGGTGTCTGTTGTGTAGTTAACCACAGTGAATGAAGCGACAGGCACTTTCATACAGTAGCCTACACATAAATGAATTTGCATAACATATCAGCCGTGTGTTTACCTCGAGCACTCCTGAAGGGAACAAAACAATGTCTTCTTCAAAGCAGTCGCACATTAAAGACATCGAGTTAGAAACCTCCGCTTCATAAAACTGGCAACACGTTCTGTTCTGTTTGTGTGAGATGATTTAGCAGGGAGGATATAAAATTAAGATTCACATAAACACAATGAGTAGAATGAAACAGAATGGAGATGTGTGATGCTGTACAGTGGCACAGAAGATAAGACCACCGTCTGCTAAACTGCAGGAGAAATTGATTTTTATAGACGGGCATGTTTTGGAAAGTGTGTGTGGATTAAAGTGCAGAATTTTCATTGGCAATTTTCAAAACACAGTAAAAAAATACTGGAAAATAAAAAAATTCTTAATGATAACTGAATCATATGCATGTACACAAATGTTTTTTTTTCCATATTGAGATGCAAAAGAGTTTACTAACATTATAAGTGGACCTCGTGGGGAAAATGAAATATGACTTCTTTCATTTCCGTGAGATTGCCTGTGTTTCGCTCACGGCCATCAGACGCATTTATCCGTGATAAACTGCCCATTTCTTGGAGATGCAGTTTTAAATGGAGACCTTTAGGAAACATACAGTCCACATTCGTTCTGAGCAAATATATGAATGTTGTGTTCACCTAAATCAATTTGCGAGCATATATTGCATAGGCCTACTAGGTCGGCAAATACATATCTGTGTATTGAAGCAGATGTGAGCAAGAATTCATCATGTGAGGTTTGGCTCTCTTTCAGTTCGTGAGTTTATTGAATTAGTCTCACAGTATGTTTGAATGACAAAATCAGCGAAACAAAAAAATAACATAATTACATCATTTGTTTTGACTAATTAATTATGCCTATTTAACAGTTAACTATACATAATGTCACCACATTATTTTCAGATTTATAGCCTAAGTAGTCAAAAGTAATCAACTAATATATATATATATATACAGTGAGGAAAATAAGTATTTGAACACCCTGCTATTTTGCAAGTTCTCCCACTTAGAAATCATGGAGGGGTCTGAAATTGTCATCGTAGGTGCATGTCCACTGTGAGAGACATAATCTAAAAAAATAAATCCAGAAATCACAATGTATGATTTTTTAACTATTTATTTGTATGATACAGCTGCAAATAAGTATTTGAACACCTGAGAAAATCAATGTTAATATTTGGTACAGTAGCCTTTGTTTGCAATTACAGAGGTCAAACGTTTCCTGTAGTTTTTCACCAGGTTTGCACACACTGCAGGAGGGATTTTGGCCCACTCCTCCACACAGATCTTCTCTAGATCAGTCAGGTTTCTGGGCTGTTGCTGAGAAACACGGAGTTTGAGCTCCCTCCAAAGATTCTCTATTGGGTTTAGGTCTGGAGACTGGCTAGGCCACGCCAGAACCTTGATATGCTTCTTACAGAGCCACTCCTTGGTTATCCTGGCTGTGTGCTTCGGGTCATTGTCATGTTGGAAGACCCAGCCTCGACCCATCTTCAATGCTCTAACTGAGGGAAGGAGGTTGTTCCCCAAAATCTCGCAATACATAGCCCCGGTCATCCTCTCCTTAATACAGTGCAGTCGCCCTGTCCCATGTGCAGAAAAACACCCCCAAAGCATGATGCTACCACCCCCATGCTTCACAGTAGGGATGGTGTTCTTGGGATGGTACTCATCATTCTTCTTCCTCCAAACACGTTTAGTGGAATTATGACTAAAAAGTTCTATTTTGGTCTCATCTGACCACACGACTTTCTCCCATGACTCCTCTAGATCATCCAAATGGTCATTGGCAAACTTAAGACGGGCCTTGACATGTGCTGGTTTAAGCAGGGGAACCTTCCGTGCCATGCATGATTTCAAACCATGACGTCTTAGTGTATTACCAACAGTAACCTTGGAAACGGTGGTCCCAGCTCTTTTCAGGTCATTGACCAGCTCCTCCCGTGTAGTTCTGGGCTGATTTCTCACCTTTCTTAGGATCATTGAGACCCCACGAGGTGAGATCTTGCATGGAGCCCCAGTCCGAGGGAGATTGACAGTCATGTTTAGCTTCTTCCATTTTCTAATGATTGCTCCAACAGTGGACCTTTTTTCACCAAGCTGCTTGGCAATTTCCCCGTAGCCCTTTCCAGCCTTGTGGAGGTGTACAATTTTGTCTCTAGTGTCTTTGGACAGCTCTTTGGTCTTGGCCATGTTAGTAGTTGGATTCTTACTGATTGTATGGGGTGGACAGGTGTCTTTATGCAGCTAACAACCTCAAACAGGTGCATCTAATTTAGGATAATAAATGGAGTGGAGGTGGACATTTTAAAGGCAGACTAACAGGTCTTTGAGGGTCAGAATTCTAGCTGATAGACAGGTGTTCAAATACTTATTTGCAGCTGTATCATACAAATAAATAGTTAAAAAATCATATATTGTGATTTCTGGATTTATTTTTTTTAGATTATGTCTCTCACAGTGGACATGCACCTACGATGACAATTTCAGACCCCTCCATGATTTCCAAGTGGGAGAACTTGCAAAATAGCAGGGTGTTCAAATACTTATTTTCCTCACTGTATATATGAAGAGTTCCATCTGTGCCATCTGAAATTTTCTTCTAGAATGATAATTTTTATCAAGCTTGTATATATATATAAGTTAAGCAATTTCACTTAAATGACAATGCATAGGTAATTTTCTTTGCCATTTAAGTGAATTAACTTAAATATACGAGCTTGATAAAAATTATCATTCTAGAAGAAAATTTCAGATGGCACTTAGAGGCTTTTGCATCTGAACTCTTCATATATATATATATATATATATATATATATATATATATATATATATATATATATAATATACTGTATAGGGGTGAATTCAGGTTGAGTTCACTTTTTGCCATTGAAATAACTTGGAAAAAGTTCCCCAAATATATATTCACCCTATATATATAATATAAAATACTATCCTGTTTGCATATTCGTGAGCTGAATAGGAGTTTAGCAGTGATTTGCAGCTCATGGCAGAACATCAACCTTTTGTGTTTTGTGTTCATGAAAGCAGAGCTGTATCTGACAGTAAAGCTGCTGTTGTCAGGTGTCAAGGAACAGACTGAACATGTTCTCTGTTCTGCGCATCTAACTGAACTTTTGCCTCTGTTCCTTTAATCCCAGCATGCACTGGGGCGTTGGAAGGCAGCACAGGTTGCCAGTAGTTTCAGTTCAGTATGTAATGATCCTCAGACACCAGCGATGACCTTGATTTGCTGGAGCTCAAGGGCGTCTGATGCCCGAACACCGTCACAAACTCACAAACAGGACACAACTATTCATTCCAAAAGCACATTTCTGTCATCGTTTATTCGCCTTCATGTCGTTCCAAACACGTGTGACTTTCTTTCTTCTATGGAACACAAAATATGATGTTTTAAAGAATCTTTTACACATCCACATTTTCTTGACTTCAGTGAAACTACTTTTGTAATTAGGGCTGTGAAAAAATTAATCGTACTGTGTATAATTATTTTGTATAAATACACACACATGCATGTAGTTATTTAAGAAATATTTGCATGTATATATTTATATATAATTTGTATTACATATAAATATAAATGTTTTATATATAAATAAAAAAAAATTCTTAAATATATACATGCATGTGTGTGTATTTATATATACAAAATAATTATACACAGTACACACACATATATTATGTAAACACAAACTTTTATTTTGGATGCGATTAATCGCGATTAATCTTTTCACAGCCCTAAATTAAATGTAAAACATATACAGTCCTCCAGAGTTATTTTATTATCATTGTGATACTATTATAGTTTTTATTGATATTTTGAATTAGTGTTTATTGTTATATTTTCACGTTAATTTTAAAGTTTTAGTAATTTTGTAGATTTTTAAAATCCATCCATCCATTCTGTTGATCATTTTTGATTATTAATAAACTCCATATGGTGAACAAATATCTGGATCTTTAACCATAACACCTCATCGTTTCCCTTCACAAAATATGAATGCCATTTGATCATTTTGTCATGATAAGCGTTTAGTTTTCATCTTTTATTTTCATCTACACGTATACTTTATTTTCTTCTCTAGTTTCACAGAGAGACCTACTTTAATAGAGAAACCCGTTCACGAGACTGATGTTCAAAAACTCAGCAAACTGCAAATAAATCAAGTTTATAACAGGTTTATTCCGTATGAATCACACAATAATAACACTGATAAAAATGATTTTGTGGTGAAGTAAATGCTACAGAAAAAAACTATGTAATTTACATGAAAAAGTTCAGGCAAGAATTAAAAAAACTAAGTAAATTCTATATTAGCACTCAATTCAAGCGTGTATAAATGAAAGCGTAAATATCAATGTTATAAAATTAAGTAAAATTACTCAACTTTTCTGATACTGGTGCTCCCATCATGCACTGGGCCTTGAATAATTAATGAGGTTGATTTTTCACTGTTTTCCAGCAGTATTTACACCGTTTTATCATTGCTTTTGTTGTTAGGATTAGTAACTTGCCATTTTGTGACACTTAGAGTTCATTTTCTACTCAAAATGACACAAACACATTCAAACACAAAAACGCTCCATCAAATGTTAACGTCATTGTGTATTGAGGTCTCTGCGTTCACATAATGTGCATCTTCTGATATGTAGATATGGTATCTCACTCAATATCTATTGTATTATTTACTTGGATGTTTCTAAGTAAAACATATACTTTATAAGTGTGGTTTAATTCAATGTTATATTGTTTGAGGGAAATGTATTTCAAAGGAAACTTCAACTAGATATTACTCAACCTTTTACTAGGCAAGTTAAAATCACTTAATTTCTCTGTTACTTTCACCTAACTTAGTTAAGAGTTTACTTAATTCCATATGTGAAATTTACTTAAAAAAATATTCGTGCAAAAACTTGCCAAAGAAAAATTAAGTAATTTTTTACTTATTGTTTTTTTCAGTGAATGTCACTTACATTTGTGGGTCTCAAAAGGTTTTGCTTCACATTTAATCCAGGAAAAGTGACACATTGTTTCCATTTTATTCATCCATAAGCCTGTTTATTTTGCTATAATAACATGCATGATTAGTTAGTTGTCAGTTTTGTGTCACGACCCACCAGTTGAGAACCACTGACTTACATAATGATTCTATCATAGATTACTAGTTTGCCGAGACAATATTATTTCTCGCCTTGCACTTAGCGAAAGACCTCCTGCTCTTTAATTAAAGGTAATGATATTGTGTGTGACTCTAATGGAGGATGATGGATATGATGCCCTGGTGTTTGATGAACTGTGTGCCATATATAATTTCTAATAATTGCACCGATGCCGAGAGGATGGCGCACGCTGTCGAAATTGCTCGAGGTCACTTCTCTTGATGATAAAAAAAAAAAAAAAAAACAGGACACATTTTCCATAGATAATATGTGAGATTTGACTTTTTTTTCTTTCATTTTCACATCAGGGAATCCAAAAAGTGAGACTTCACAACATTAGATGCATGCAGCTTCTTTCTCCTCCCTCCATGCAAAGAAATCCTTGATCAAATTGGTGGTGTAAACCAAACGGACCCCTGCTGACGGTGAAAATAACAGTACTGGAACAAGCCGAGGTCCGTCCCGCCGCTGCTGGATTCAAGGGGAACATCTCAACCTGCTGCCAGCCAAAACAGGCCTGATACATAATAGACAACAGTACAGCTGGAGGAGAGGAATAATTCAGTGACCCAAGAAAATGTGGAGGGGAAAAACAGTAATACATTTCTGTGCTGAATTTCACCAGCCTTAACCTCGGGGGGAACGTCACAAACTGCATGTAGAGCTACTCCAGAATTAGAGAGAGAGAAAATATGTCCAATAACCAAGCAAAGGAAAGAGGAAACATAATTTAGACCATATTCAAGTAGCGAAACTACTTGTTTATCTTCTGTGCCGAGAGACACCGTGGCTGAAAACAGATCCATTTCTTCCTGGAAATCACTGTCAAATCGCAGTACTACTGTTTTAGATCATATGTCTGGATACCTGGAGCTTGGATTCACTGCCATCATCTCCCGGAAAAGCATCACACGCTTGTAGATTATGATGTTTATTGAGCCCATGTGGGAAGATTGCTGGACTATGATTGTTTCAACTGAAGTGTGAATGATTAATAAAAGAAAGCCTGAACACAACGTCCATTGAGGAAAAATCTTTATTCAGAGGCCATACAAATAGTGCTCAGTGCAAAGACAAAAGGTTTACGATATCACATCACAATCATAATCAGTGTCTATAGATTACGCACAGTGCTGGGTAAATCACTTACAAATTGTAAGCCATTACTATTACATGTAATCTATTACATTACACATTTTAGGTAACATAATCGGACTACTTTTGCCTCGTTTATCTCATAGATTTGAATATGATAATCTTGTACTGTAGTGATTTAACAATACAAAGAGAAAAACAAAATCTGCACAGAAATGAAGTGCATTAAACATTACATCAGGGTTTCTAAAACTGGGGTTTGTGAAGGAACTGCAGGAGGATTGTAAGTTGATGAAAAGCTAATTAATTAAGCCATAAAAAGTTAAACAGAAAAATATATATATATTTTATTAGTTCTGCTGTGTGGCCTTCCACAAAATGAATATGCATAACACTTTCTAAAACAGCAATAGTCTAGAAAGGACAAATTAAAAGATAGAAAAGGAATCATGTTATCAATTATAATGTAACTGTAGTCTGATTATGAGTATTTTAAATGCAATACAATCTTACATGTAGGCCTATGTTCAAATTTGTTTATTATTAGGATAAACCCCTTGAGATGTATCATCTCGTTTTCGAGGGGGTCCCAACATATAACACACTAATTACATAACCACAGAGAAGTGAAAAATCAAAACAAAACAGAACAAACAGCAACAAAAACAAAAACAAACAACAACACCTGCATATATTCATCAAAAATGTTTACAAACCACCAAAAGGCCAAGATGGCCAATGAAATAAGTAATTATGTCAAAACTATGTCATTTGGGGAATCTGATTATGTAATCCAGATTACATATAATCAGTTACATCTGAGCATCTGCCAAATGCATAGATATAATGTCCAAATATCAAACACTCCACATTTAAGATAAATCAGCAACCCTTTAATTTTATATTTTTAACATTTCTAATTTTATTTATTTGTCAAGTTTAGGGTTTCATGAAATCATGAAAATGTCAAATTATTTTAAAAAAATCAACACTTACTAAAAAATCTAATTATTTTATTTCTTTATGTGCATGTCACGTGACCATTAAGCTATGAACTATGAACATGTGAACATGTCGATAATTAAAGTAAATATCTTTGGTCAAAGGGGTTCGGCTGACAGAAAGCGTTTGGGTGTAATTTAACCTCTGAATGAACATCATGTTCTGCAGGTTCAGCATCTCCTTTTACCAACCATTTGCTGAAAAAGAAAACTGACTTTTTTTGTGTGAGTTTCAAGCCCTGTTTTGCGTGGAAAGTGCCAGCTGTCGTCGACAGGATTTGCATTCCTTTAAAAAGTAGATTTCTTCTGAGTGCTTTTCACTTGTGCTGTTCTTAAGGTGAAACTGCTTTCCTGGCACGTCCTGCCCACCATCTTCAACCTCCTACAATAGCTAATGTTTTCTTCCCTGGGCAATTACTTCACTCACACCCACTTATATTAATATTTGCATGGTTTTGATGCAAAAAAAGTTTAGGTTTTGATTAGAAAGTGCACGAATCAGAATCTGCATATAATTGTATTTTGAATTTCACACAATTTTTCACAAAAAAATATATTTCCTTATTTTGTCTTGTTTTCCAGTACATTCTTCAATCAAGATACATTTAGTAAAATGACTTGATATTCAGTCTTGTTTTCTGAAAAAAATTAATAAACAAAAACATTTGCCAGTGGAATCTTGTTTTCCCCTTGAGCTTTATTTTTCTAACCCCATTGGCATATTTCTTTCTTGTTTTAAGCATAAACTGGCTTAAAGCTGCTCTAAGCGATGTTGGGTTAGGCTAGCTCGACCCTCCCTCCTCCTCATCCCGTCCCCTCCCCCTCCCTTCCGTGCTTCCTGAAACAGTCATGAACCATTTAGAAAAAACAAACTGGATTTACTCCTGTCCATCAAAAACAGAGCCTCCTGAATGTCGGATTGGAAGCCCTTCTGCCGGCGGAGTTCTCGCCACCTTTTGAACGCTTTTCCGATGTAAATTCGGGACTTTGCGCGTTCCTTCTTCTTTGTTATTTGTTCATCGGAACGTCGTCTCTTTGGTCGTGTGTCGGCCATATCAAAATTCTCAAGAATATACATTTTTAATGTTAGTCGTTGTCGTTGTCTAGGACATCTCTCCTCTCGCTAACTTCCCTCTCCATTAATAATAAATAATTTTTTGTAGTGCACAATTTCCCATATTGATTAATATTAACCATATATTTTTCCAAGCATGCACACTGTTTATATATAGGCCTATATATATATATATATATATATATATATATATATATAAATTATTATTATTATTTTTTTTTTTTTTTGCTGATACTAGTCAGCTCTATTAAATAATGCTGGAATCACATTTAAAAAAAAAAAAAAAACAAGTTGCCAGCAAATTGCTGAAGACACAAGCGCTTGGAAATGTTATTTGATAGTGCATGTAGAGATTGCGGTCTAATTAGTTGAGCGCGAGGGGAAATGTGAAGGGAGTAATTAGACTTTGATGCTAAATTGTTGATGCAGCTTTCCCTGAAAATGTGAAGTTTGTTCCCCAGAGAGCATCTCAACCTGACTCGCGTGGAATATCAACCGCAGCACGTGTATGTAAAGGTGTCTTCCTCCTCCTCCTCCTCAGGTATAAGTGTTTTGTCATGTTAAATTCTGCTCGTCGCATCAGAACAAGGGTGTTTCGGGTTTTATTCGCCTTCCCTTGACCTCCTTCTTTTTCTCTAGCCCTGTTGCGGGTTAAAAGCGCTTGGTGCTGCTCATGTGAAATGAATGTTTATCAGTAAGCGCTGGTGACCGGCGGTTTCTACAGGAGATGCTCTGTTGGATGTGCGATTGGCCCGATGCCCGGACACTCTTCACCAGCCTCACTGCATCGCCCTGGATGTGTGAGGTCGCATTAGGAGGGAGAAAACAAGACACTAAAAGCCCATCATGCAGTGCACGCAGTGGCCATCAAGGGTTGATAAAGAAATGCTGCTCGCTCGGGGTACCTGGAAATGGCCAGTTAAGTCTGACAGGTCAGACATCATGTGATGGCCTATTATTAAATGATTGCGTCATGAAAAACAGTAAATTGGTTTGTTGCAGAGGGTGAGTTGTTATGCTTTAGGTTCCTTGTAGCCCTTAAAGTCTGCTGGGCCATTAGAAAGAGATTTTTTCAAAGAAAAAAATGGCTGAGCTTTTTGTCTTTTTTTGGAGCTTGACCCATTTCTCATTATGAAGTAAAAAAAAAAAACAGCGTAAAGTGCCTTTCGCACCAAGAATGATAACTATAGCCTATATATTATCTTCCACACCAGTGCATCATAACGTTTTATTATAAGCGCGCGCGCTGCACTTTTGTGGTCTGTCGCTTTAAATGCGCGTGCTCTTTAAAGCAGGATGGATTCTGATTGGCTGTCAATGTTTTTATCGTTCATCAGCTAGAAAAAAAAAAAATTCTAAAAGTGATTCCATGGTATAGTTCCTCTGTATCATTATTGTTATAGTTGTGGTTCATGTGGATTCTGATTATAATTATTAGTTTTTTACATTATGAGCGATTTTTCTAACTAAATCTTCATCCTTGGTGTGAACTGGCCTTAAAGATCCTTCAACAATTCTGTTTTAATGAACCAAGGACGATAATGATAAAGATATAGTTATAAAAAAACGCGTCCACACCACAACTACAACAATATAAGGAACAATATTGTTGGAATCAATTATAAAGTTTTTTTTTTCAGCTGATGAACGATAAAAACATTGACAGCCAATCAGAATCCATCCTGCTTTAAGAGCTTTTGCATTTAAAGCGGCAGACAACAAAAGTGTGCTTATAATAAAGTTATTGTGCGTCGATGTAATATGTAATATGCTTGTAATATTTGCAATGTAGTTATAAATAGTAATCATTATAGCTTTCGTTGTAGGTGTGAATGGGTCTTTAAGAAATAGTTCACATAAAAATGAAAATGATCCCATAATTTACTCACCCACAAGCTATTCTACATGTATTTGACTTTCTTTTTTCAGACGAACTCAATGAGAGTTATATTAGAAAATACCCTGGCTCTTCCAAGCTTTATAATGGCAATGTCAGAGTTTTTCAATCTCTAAAAAGTGCATAACTCTTATAAAATTATAAATATGGATATTTTTCTTACAAAAACCCATCGCTTCGTTTCAGAAGGCCTTTATTAACCCACTGGAGTGGTATGGATTGCTTTTATGATGATTGATGCAGTTTTTTTGGGCTTCAAAAACTCAGGCTCCATTCACTCCCATTATAAAGCTTGGAAGAGCCAGGATATTTTTTTTTTTATAAAACTCCGATTGAGTTCGGCTGAAAGAAGAATGTCATATACACCTAGGATGGCTTTAGGGCGAGTAAATTAGGCTATAGGAATATTTTAATTTTGGGGTAAACTATCCCTTTAAAGCTGTAATCATCAGCTCTGAGTGAACTATTGCCCTACAGAGGGGTGTGTTTCCCAAAAGCATTGCATAGCCGATGGTAACAAGTTCCTCTGATTTGTGTTGGTAAAGACGACTATAGTTGGCTTTAAGGAAACTCATCCCATGGCCAATAAAAAGAGCAAAGCATTTTGTCCATAAGAGTTATTAACAAGGAATCACAAATTAATGCTGCTCAAATTAATCTTGTGTTAGAAGAGCTTAAAGGTGCTTTAATAATTTGAGCACTAAAGCTGTGCTGCTGATTGTCTTTTTATTGGAACTGCAGTGTTTAATTACTCATTTCTAGTTGGCAAGCTGACTTTAACAGTATAGTGCAAACAATAATTAGGTCAATGGCACATTATTTTGGCCAGTGAACACCGAAATTGAAAGGGAAGTCTCTGGCAGTGTGTCTATTGTTCTTGCATTTCACAGATGCATGCAAGAAATCAATAGTAGCCTATTATGAAGAGGAATAAGAGGAACGTTATTGGCTTTTGGAAGATAGTACATGTTAACGCTACTAACTACACAAAGATGAATGAATATGCATGTTACATGACTACAGTTTTGCATTTTTCATCATACATTCACAAATTTCTTTTGATTTCTTTTTAATATACAAATTATAGAAAATATATTAAAAAAATATATTAAACTGTTATTAAAATCATGGAAGCCCAGTTTGCATTTACAAAGTATTACAATAATGGTTTACATGTTTATTATAAATTGTATTTGCATTTGGAAAATAAATGCAATTAGGTTATTTTTATAGAAATAACGATATTTCAACCAAGAGACCAAAGCACAAAAGTAAAGCAAAAATCTAGTTTTCCGAACTGTCTGTCACTAAATCAACACTGCTAGTCATAAAGAGCATAAATATCATTTGGCTTGAAACACGATCTCAGTTATGACGCAAACGCTGTCTTTTGAGTGAGTTTCGAATTGATTCATCGAGATTCGCGGAAATTAATCAAACTTACCAAGTCAAACGCCATTTTGCTACTTAAGTTTGAAACAAAGATGCAGTTGAATCACCATGACAGGGAAGGATTGCATGGTCCAGTGACGTGGTGTTTGCTGAACTTAGTATTGCAATCATCATCACGATATTTAGCATGTTGCTTTATGCATCATATAAATATTCCGTGAATATATCGGCCAGCCCTAGTTGAGTGTTAGAGTCCAGTCACTGATGGGTTAAACGAGCTCGCGCTGAAGGCGCATCATATCTGAGACAGCAGGAGGAAACGCTCGCTCGCGCTCCACACTTGCGCTCGATCCTCCAGCATCCTCCACGCGTCTCTGTCCAACTCACAGGAATAACCCACACCACTTCAGCTGTGCGTGGATGCCTCTTTAAACCCCGAGCGTCTCCACACACACGCACACACACACTGATTTAGAGCTGCTGATCTCCGGCAGGTCCAGTTGGATGCTGGACCCCGGAGCCGCGTCCGCGCGATGCCCGGCCATCACTGGATATAAATGACAGATCCAAGTGTGTGTGACTTCAGTGCGCCGAACCAGAGGCTGCATGGGAGATGAACGCAGCCGCCAAACATCAGCCTGATCTGCTCGAGAGACCCGCCAGCCTCCTGGTACCAACATGGGTAAGAAATCCAGCTCCAACTCAACTAATGTGCTGACAGATCGGAACAGGCACCTAGGAGCCATTACAGATCAGGTAGTTTTGGGCTAGTACGCATGCAAGGGGAAATGTGCGAGTATAAATGCAGCTTTTCGGTGTCAGGCGCGTTTAGATTAGAGTAACTTGCTTAACTAACTTTGGCTTACACTTTACAGTGTGTTTGTTACACGTTACATGTAGTTACTATAGTAATTACTATAAATTGTGCATTAATTACATAGAACTAACCCTAATCCTAAATTAATTATTATTACTCAGTACTTAAATGTATAATTAGCCTACACTGTAACACTGACACATAAACATAAATTGTAACCCTTTTTTGTTCTTTTTACAGTGTAATTATACATTTAAGTACTGAGTAAGACTGATTAACTATAGGACTGCATGGGTTAGGATGAGGGTTTGGATTGGTTGAGGGTTAGTTGCATGCTATACTGCATAATTTACTGTTATTACTGTACATGTAACATATGTAACAAGGACACTAAAATAAAGTGTTACCTAACTTTTTTATGATTGAAATCCAACACAATCTCATGGTAATATTTGTTGTGACTAATGAATTACATGGCGGAGAGGTTACACATGCTATTTCTTCAGATGCTCCTATTATATTAGTAAAAAAGAGAGAAACTATTATTGGATTTGAGTCAGTTAGAGTTTTATTTTATTTTGAGTGACACTTCTTGTCACATTTGAAAAAATGGTTGAGAATGACATTTCAGGTTCTTATGTGGTGAAATATTATTGTACGCAGTTGCATTACACATAACGTGTGACTAATTACAACTGACAGTGTGAGATGTGCAGTTGTTTTATGTTAAATATATTTTGAGTTGATTTTTTCTGCCATATATCTTGTGCATTTTAAAATGGTGCTTTGCAGATCTGAAGACAGCCAATCATTTTGTATTATTTGTACGACAACCCTAACATTTCTGAGCTCTCAGATTTACAGTGTGACTTTTAGACGTATAGGCTTTTCCTTGTCGTGTTGGCGTTGTTGTTTTTGGAATATATTGGCATTTCTGCACTAAAATAAATAAGGTGCAAAGTGAGTTCATAGCAGAGTATAATAATTAGGTTTTTAATATAAATGAGGTGTGGGAGAAAGAGGGCGAGATAACAAGCTATTAAAATATAATTTAAAATAACTGGAAAGTAATGTAAAAAAATCTCATTATTGCTTCAGCATTGGTGATTAAAAAAATAACAATACAACCATGCAGGAAATGTTGCATAATTGATAGAAGAAATCAAAGCAGATTTGAGGTGACAGTGTAATCTCAAGGCAGAATGAGTTTTTGTGCTATTGTTCCCGTTTGCTGTGGAGATAATGATGTGTGACAGTGTGGAGTGGCTTCATTCGCACTGTTCCTGAGGTGTTCGGAGATGCCCTCTCCCAGGATTTGCTCAGCCAAAGCTGATTGCTGCTTTATTTGTTTTAACACGTTCTGTCTGGTGCTGCGCATTTGTGGTGGGCATGTTCTTCTTAATTGGTAAATGGAGTCTTGCCAGTTGCACTGCGGGACCTTTATCAGATTGGAGGGATTTTCAGAGGTATCAATAAACGCTGGCTCACTGCTTTAGGTTTTGACGAGAGTTACCCCCAAAAAGCAGGCAGAGAGGCTCTGTGAAAGAGATTGGATGTCAGTAAGAACAGAAATCAATACAGATTTTTTCCTAATAAATGTGTTCTTGAGCTTCATCCAGTACAGTGAAATCATTCGTCTGATATCTGCTCAGAGAGAGAGTCAAAGGCAGGAGAGCAGAATGATGTTACTTCATTGAGGAACAGCACTAAAGCAGTTATTTCTGCTCTTATTATGATGATTATTGTGCTTCAGTGCAGCGGCGTTTGTATCTCAGAGGCTTTTAGGCTTCACCTTTGATCTGATCTTTAATCTCTCAGATGAAAACTGTGGTTATGTGATGAAGCGAGACTTGAGTGAATGATGAGTATGCATGACAAAGACAGCCAGATGACTGATGCAAACTTGCTCCAAACTCAAACTGTACTTATAAAGCACAGGTCTTGGTTTAGTAGCCTATTATGTTATGGATTTTCAGCTTGCTTTCATGTAAATGTCAATATAACAATGTGCAATGAATGATTACAAACTGTCATGCTCATAACTAGTGAGTAAACAGAACCCAAAAGCATCATTGGTATTGTAATATTTTAATCTTTAGAGGGTTGCTTGTATAATGTAAATGCATACAATGCTGTGCTGCTTTTACTTTGTGTTTTACCCATTTTCTAATGAAACAATTTTCCTGCTGATTCACTTGCCCGTAGAAAAGAAATGATGTAAATACAAATAAAGATGAGTAATTGTTGTAAATATACTAAATAATGCAAAATATATAATGCAACATATTATGCATATATACTAAATATGCATAAAATATATGCATATTTTTACTTTTACTTATGCAATAATAGTATGCTTAAAGTCAAACCATCAAACCTTGTAATATACATTTTACTTATATTACATATTATAAATGTAAGTAACAGTATGCTTTGTCAAACCATCAAACCTGGCAATACAGCATGTATGCATATTGTTATTTACTTATTATTACATATTATTAAGTAAATGGCAGCAAAAATACGCATACGTATTGCAAGGTTTGACAAAACATACTATGAATGCATTTTTTTTTTACAGTTATTTACTTATGTAATACTTATATACAGTAATATGCAACATAAGTAATATTGTAAGGTTTGACAAAGCATACCATTACTTATATTGCATATTATAAGTGAATAACAGAATACGCATACATATTGCAAAGTTTGACAAAACATACTATGCATGCATATTTTTACTGTTATTTGTTTATATAATATGCAATATATATCACAAAGTTTGACAAAGCATACTATTACTTATATTGCATATTATTATTATTATAAGTAAATAACAATAAAATATGCATACATATTGTAAGGTTTGACAAAATAAAACATATTTTTACTGTATTTAAATACAAAATATAAGTAATATTGCAAGGTTTGGCATTATATTACTTATATTGCATATTATTATAAATAAATAACAGTAAAAATATGCATACATATTGCAAAGTTTGACTGTATGCATTTTTTTTTACTGTTTTTAATATAATATAATATGCCATATAAGTAATGGTATGCTCTGTCAAACCATCAAACCTTGCAATATGTATGCATATTTTTGCTGTTATTTACTTACACTGTATAATATGCAACAAGTAATATTGCTAGGTTTGACGATACATACTATTACTTATTGCATATTATATAAGTAAATAGTCGTAAAAATATGCATACATATTGCAAAGTGTCATGATTACTGTCTCATGTTCCCCTGATTTGTTTTGGACTTATTTTGTGGTATAGTTTTGTTCTCATTGTTTTTGTTGTTTGACTTTGTGTATTTAGTTCCTGTTTCCTTTGTTTCCATTGCTTGCCTTATTATTTTCCATAAATACTCTTGTTAGTCCCCTTAGCAACTAATCACTTACAGCCCTTGTTACCTTGTGTATTTATACCCCAGTCTTTCTGTGTTCTTTGTCGAGTTTTGTACATTGGTGTGTTGTTGTTGTGCTTAGTTCTGTTTCCCTGGTTTTCTGGTTCCCGTGTTTGATTTCTTTTGTTATTATATTAATGAAACATTCTTCTTTTGGATCCTGATTACATCAGGTTTGACAAAGCACACTATACTTACAGTATACTGCATATTATAGGAGTATGCAAAAAATATGCATACATATGCATGTTTTTACTGTTATTTAGTTATATGCATACATATTATAAATATGTAAATAACAGTAAAAATATGCATGCATGCTGTTTTGCAAGGTTTGATAGTTTGACAAAGCATGTTATTTGTAAGCATATTTTTTTTTACTGTTATTTACTTACAATATAATAGTAGTATTCTGTCAAATCATCAAACCTTCAAATATGTATGCATATTTTTACTGTTATTTATTATGCGGTATAAGTAATAGAATGCTTTATGACAAAAACATAAAACCATGAGCTAAAACTGCAGACTTTGCAACTCTGGAAGCATCATAATTGTATCAAAAATATCTCATAATTTATGAAGATGATTTACATTAGGTAATTAGTCATGTAAGCAGATGTAAATTTCAGATTAACTCGCATAATCGCTATGTAACCGCAACCTCCACCTCAGCAAATGAAAGAGATTTGATTCAGATCCAACTCACACATGTGTCTCTGGAAACACTGCTGGAAAGTTCTCGTGTGCTTGTCTTTGGGATTTGGAGACTTTGCTAGTGCGCCTCATGGAGGCTGTGATTGGCACACAAATGTTATAACCTTAAAAGTCACAAATCTTTTATTCATGATCTGCAGGACCAGACTCAAGGTTTTGTAATCTGATAGCTGCAGCTGTATCTCTAACAGGTTTAGTCGTGGGGTTTCTTTATAGTCAAGTAGCAGACCTCTACTGGTATTCATAAACCGTGGTAATATAATTCAGGTTTTGACATCTTTAAGAAAAATGAGAGTGATGTTTGTCAGTGTTGTGTGTGTTGCTGCAGTAAGTGCCATGACAGGCTGTAATCAGGGCTAGTTAGATGCTCTCCGGTTGATACAGCGTTTTGTGTTTTCACTGACCGACTCGTGTAAAAGAGTCTCCTGTGATCTTCTGGTCTCTAGATACAGCTCGGGTGAAAATTGCTTCGTAAAATAACAGCACACCTCACCTCAACACACACGATTTGAGGAAGTTTAACCCTATAAAGCCTACTGGATCAGATTTGATACGCAGATTTTTAAGGCCCCTAAATGATCAACATGATCAAACCTGTTACACACAATCTACTGTACGACATGCCTTCTGCCGTATGATTGATAGTTTATAGTTTTTCAGCAAGTAAAAGCCTTCCTTAAGCTCGTGGTTCATATGTATTTTTGCTGTGAAATCTGCACTGATTTTTAGTTAGTAATAACACTTACTGGACTGGAGCATCTTAGGTTTACAAGATTATCTATGCATCATTTTTAGTAAAATGTGAGACTCAAATATGATCATCAGGCTTCTGAGGAAGGTTTATTTGTTCATCTCTCAGTCATCATTGTATTGCATTGCATGATATGTTTTAAAACTACTGAGATTTGATCATAAAACTAAGCATTTAAATATCATCTTACTAAGACATTATTGGCAGATATAGTGATGACTGATATTTAAATGCATTTTATGTTAGTCTCCGCCATACTGTTATTAAGATCTCATTGATTTACATTACAATCATTAGAATTTCATCTCACTTTTTGTCACCAAATCTGCACCAAATGTCATATTTTTGCTCAGTTTGGGCCTCTTTCCCTCCATATTCTCATCTATCATACTATATGAACCATAAAAGCCTGACATATCAAATATGATACTCGACAAAAACACATATGCAAACTTTTTTTGTGTGTGATTTTGTTCAAAGGTTCAATAAATGGTTCCATTAAAAAAAAAAGGATTTTGATCTGACTATTTTATTCATACAGTATGTCAGGCTTTACAGGGTTAATACTTGGTTTCACAAGCACTACTAATAATTCTATACTGAACATAATGAATTTGATGCACAGCGTTTCGCCATTTTCAGCTCTGCTGAAACACAAATCTATCGCGATCGGTCCCTGGGGCCGGTGATTTACTTCCAGCATGACACGACAGATTGTAACAGAGTCACAGCTGGGCAATTAGTCAACCTTAATATAAAACTGCATGTGACCTGTTGGGTGTCGTCGTTATCTGCGAATCAGCGTTTAATATCTCTGTCTTTGACATGAACACGAGCCGTAATACATGTTTGGCTTTTAAATGATCAGCCATTATTCTTGAATCACTCTATTAATACTGTCCTGAAATGTTTACTCACCCTGTAAAAAGACAGATCTTATTCACCACGTCTTTGTCACCGAGCCCAGCCTTGCCTTTTCATTTCCATTATGATTCACGACAGGTTTGAATTTTAATGAGCTCCATTTCATATTTGGAAACTTACCTCGCCTAAATGTTTCTTCATTCTTCACTGAGTTTGATGATTGCAATTTTTTGGAAAAAAAAAAAAGTGAGGATGCTGTGATCGCTGATTGTGAGATAATCAAGAAGGTGCGTTTTATTAATTACTCGGCTTTCATTAGTTAGTTATTGATGCAGAACTGGTCATATGAAATATTGAGTTCCATGCTGAAATTGGCTTTGACCTTTACTGATAATACTTACTGTGCTGAAGCATTGGGTGCACAGAATTATGTTTTTCCATACTGTGTGTGGGCTGTGAGGATTTACATAAAAACACAAAGGGTTAGAATACAAAGCAAAGCCTTTGTTCCCTGCAGTGTCAAAATACTGAGATGATATACTTAAGCTGAAGAGGATTCTGTCAATTTTGCTTCACTGTGTGGCCAAAAACATATTTGAGTGAGAGTAATACTATACTGTTCAAAAGTTTAGGTTCGTAAGATTTTCTTTTCTTTTAAAGAGATGTATACTTTTATTTGACATACTTATTCCTGATTTTTCTTTAAAAAAGTTTCATATATATATAAATATATATATAAATATATATATATATATATATATATATATATATATATAAATATATAAGTTTAAGTTTATTATTACGAAAAATAAATGATTACTTTTCAATATGATTAAATTGTACATGAAATTTATATTTTCCAAAACATGTTTTACTCTAAAAATATGAGAAAATCAAAGCCATATATTTAAACAACCTGAGTTCCAAATTTGAGGTTGATATCTCAAAAAATTAGATTTTGACCGCGAGCAATACAATTGTGACTATTTTTTCAGGACCATTTAACATTTTTGTGTTCACATAGCAAGTGCCAAAGCCTTTACCAAGTTTCGTACCATTCCGATGAAGTAAACAATTCTAAAAAACCAAAACGTAAAATTTTTCAGTCACAAGTGACCGAAGAGCACCAGAGGGCTAAGTAGCAAAAACTGTTTCTAACATTGGCCCTGTCCCAAATGGCACACTTCATATGGACTTTCGGTCCTGTGGACTTACAATGGCTGCCGCGTGCACGTGTCCGTTAAGTCCGTGAGACTGTAGGGTGTCCCATTTGTCATTTTTAGGCCTCAGAAGGGTGCTCGTGAGCACCCCCTTTGCGGTCGATATGCACCCTCGATGTGCACTTTTGCCACAGCAGACTTCTTCCCGACAGTCAAAGCGGCATTACATCACGAAAGTGCGGACTCGTAGGAAGACCACGAGTGCTTAGGGTGCTATATGAGACAGTGCCATTGAGAATGGTCTTGATTATGTTCTGTTTAGTTAGTTCCTGTCATTTCTATATTAGTTCTCGTTAGTTCCTATGGTTACTGATTAGTTCATCTTTGTCCAGCTGTTCCTGTTTAGTTCCCTCATTGTCCCTGTGTATAAATACTTCCTGTTTGCTTCAAGTGTGATGTTGGTCATCGTTAATGTTAATGGTGTTTTTCCTGAGTGTTTTCTGATTAGGGGCCCTATATTGCACCCAGTTACGCAATTGACCCGACGCATGTATCATTCCTATTTTGCACCCGACGCACAGCGGACTTTTCCCTCCACAGACGCACATCGGTAAATTAGGGAATGAACTTGCGCTCCCGGGGGCGGTTCAGTGAAAAGAGGAGGCGTGTTCCGGCGCAAACGTTCCCTGGTGCTATTTTGCAGTTTCAGAAAACAATTCCGCCACAGACCAGGAGAAACCTCGTCTAAAGTCAGTGGCGCGTTCAGATGCTATTTTAAGGGCGCATGCTTGGCCATAATGTAGCGTGTGCACAACACACACACACTTTGATTCTCTCATCTACACAGACGCAGAAGTTGCCATTTTTGCAAACCATACAGTACATAATTACAAGGAAAAATATTCCACACGAGGGAAATCGTTGTGTCCATGAAGATGTGAAAAAATAGGCATAAATCTAGCTTACACATTTACCCAAATTATATACGCCTGTTTAACCGAAGATAATTTGGGTGTGTTTCTCCATCCCCAATGTCACTTCTCTGTGTTTTACGGCCCTGACGAGAACGTCGGTCTCCTCGGCTGTGAACCGCTCCTGGCGTGCATCTGCCAAATCCGCCGTTATAATAGCAATCCGCCATGGAACAAGTGCGCCTGCTCTTAAAGGGAATGTGAGATGACGCTCTGATTGGTTTATTTCACGTTACGCCCAAACCACACCTATGAGTAATGAAGCTACTTCAGACCAACACATTTTAGATTTGAGATCCGCCCACAAGGTTACTTGCGTTTTGCGTTTGATACTTGTGTTTCAGATCGTTAAAATGGGGCCCTAAAGATTATTCTACATATTCCCCGTCTTTATGTATTCCGTGACTAATACGACCGTGACAATAATAATCATAAATGTTTCTTGAGCAGCAAATCATATTAGAATGATTTCTGAAGGATCATGTGACACTGAAGACTGGAGTAATGATGCTGAAAATTCAGCTTTGATCACAGGAATAAATTACACTTTATAATATATTCACATAGAACACAGTTATTTTAATTTATAATAATATTCCACAGTTTTACTGTATTTTTGAGCAGAAGAGACTTTCAAAAACATTACAAATCTTACCAACCCCAAACTTTTGAATGGAAGTGTATTTAAAAGTAAATGTTTTCTTGGCATCTTTTTGAAATTGATTGATAAAGGTTTACTCATAGCCTGGGAAAACCCAGACAACTTCCGGCAAATTCAGATTTGCTGGAGAAGTAGTCTGGCAAAGAGCTCATTCAAGCCCATTTCCATGCCGTCGAAATCGCGGCACCAATCAGAAACGTTGAGGCGGGCTTTACACAATGACGATCGCTCTGATTGGTTTTAGGTCTATCCAATTGTGCCCAGAGGCATTTGAGCGACGTCCGTTAAACTTTTAAATGCATTATTATATTCAAATTGCAAACACATGAGGACAGTCTCCATAAAAGACCCACTGGCAGATGAACGTGCTACTACATTTCTCTCCGAAACGGTAGGGAATTAAATTAGAGTTAATAGAGGATTTTAACTGTGACACGATGATTGACAGGGCAGTTTAAGTGACAGGATGCACGCGACAGATCCGTCCGATAAAGATGACGAAGTAGTATGTCCTAAAGCTTGCCTACTTTTTTGCTACACATTCAAAAGTAAATATCTTTTCTTCACAAAAAGAGTACATACTTTTATGGCGTAGTGTAACTTAGGCAAATTGGGACGCAGCATATGGCTTTACACGATGACGATCGCTCTGATTGGTTTTAGGTCTATCCAACTGCGCCCAGAGGCATTTGAGCGACGTCCGTTGGTGACGCCCCTTTGGAAATGATTTGTCTATGGAGCTTTGCCAGACCATAACTCAGTTACTACTGAGAATGGTCTGGTTTTAACCAGGCTAGTTTACTCATTTAATAAGTGAAACTCTTACTGTCCTCACTGAAACATGAAACTTGAAACTGTTAAACTTGAAACACGCAGATGATTTTATAGTTGTAGTTCATCTTCAGGGTCTTTTAATGAAAGCGTTTTGCTTTAGGTTTTACTGACTGATGAGACACACTTCACAAGGACGAATGACCATAGTTGTGTCTGAATAGACTGAAACAGATGCCACTGGCTATAGAGTTGAGGTATTTGATAGGCTTTGTAAGCGAGTTTAATAGACAAAAAAGATGAAAAAGGCAACAAAAAAAAATCTTTGGAGGTCTAATTGGAATTGCAGGGAATTAAAGAAAGTCTTCTAAATAGTTTATTTATATATTTGACAGATGATTAAATCTAAAGTGACTTGAAATGTGGATTTAGTATATCAGTACATGTGTTTCCTGAGATTTGAACCCACGACCTTGCTGTTGCTATCGCCATATTTATTTTCACATAAATGTAGAAAATAGTCATAATTAACACTGTGAGTCTGTCCAAACTTTTGACTAGCAGTACATTGATTATATCGGTTGTGTTGTTAGTTCTCTTGTCATCATGCAAAAGTGTTTGACTCAATACAGACACTGGTTTGGAACTTTTACAGCAAAAGTTTGGAAACATTAAGATTTTAAAATGTTTTTGAAAGAAGTCTCTTACAGTAAGTTCACCAAGGCTGCTATTTGATCAAAAATAGAGTAAAAAACAGTAGTATTGTGAAATATTATTATCATTTTAAAATAGCTATTTTCTATGTGAATATATGTTAAAATGTAATTTATTCCTGGGATCAAAGCTGAATTTTCAGCATCATTACTCCAGTCTTCAGTGTCACATGATCCTTCAGAAATTTTATTTTGCTGATTTTGTGCTCAGTTATTATCAGTTATTATTGGTGCTCAGTTATTAATAATGGTTCTTATTTTTATCAATGTTGAAAACCATTTTTGCATACTTAATATTTTTGTGGAAACCCTGATAATTTGGATTCTTTGATTAATAGAAAGGTAAAAAGAAAAGCATTTATTTGAAATAGAAATCTTTTTAAACAATATACACTCACCTAAAGGATTATTAGGAACACCTGTTCAATTTCTCATTAATGCAATTATCTAATCAACCAATCACATGGCAGTTGCTTCAATGCATTTAGGGGTGTGGTCCTGGTCAAGACAATCTCCTGAACTCCAAACTTAATGTCAGAATGGGAAAGAAAGGTGATTTAAGCAATTTTGAGCGTGGCATGGTTGTTGCTGCCAGACGGGCCGGTCTGAGTATTTCACAATCTGCTCAGTTACTGGGATTTTCACACACAACCATTTCTAGGGTTTACAAAGAATGGTGTGAAAAGGGAAAAACATCCAGTATGCGGCAGTCCTGTGGGCGAAAATGCCTTGTTGATGCTAGAGGTCAGAGGAGAATGGGCCGACTGATTCAAGCTGATAGAAGAGCAACTTTGACTGAAATAACCACTCGTTACAACCGAGGTATGCAGCAAAGCATTTGTGAAGCCACAACACGCACAACCTTGAGGCGGATGGGCTACAACAGCAGAAGACCCCACCGGGTACCACTCATCTCCACTACAAATAGGAAAAAGAGGCTACAATTTGCACGAGCTCACCAAAATTGGACAGTTGAAGACTGGAAAAATGTTGCCTGGTCTGATGAGTCTCGATTTCTGTTGAGACATTCAGATGGTAGAGTCAGAATTTGGCGTAAACAGAATGAGAACATGGATCCATCATGCCTTGTTACCACTGTGCAGGCTGGTGGTGGTGGTGTAATGGTGTGGGGGATGTTTTCTTGGCACACTTTAGGCCCCTTAGTGCCAATTGGGCATCATTTAAATGCCACGGCCTACCTGAGCATTGTTTCTGACCATGTCCATCCCTTTATGACCACCATGTACCCATCCTCTGATGGCTACTTCCAGCAGGATAATGCACCATGTCACAAAGCTCGAATCATTTCAAATTGGTTTCTTGAACATGACAATGAGTTCACTGTACTAAAATGGCCCCCACAGTCACCAGATCTCAACCCAATAGAGCATCTTTGGGATGTGGTGGAACGGGAGCTTCGTGCCCTGGATGTGCATCCCACAAATCTCCATCAACTGCAAGATGCTATCCTATCAATATGGGCCAATATTTCTAAAGAATGCTTTCAGCACCTTGTTGAATCAATGCCACGTAGAATTAAGGCAGTTCTGAAAGCGAAAGGGGGTCAAACACAGTATTAGTATGGTGTTCCTAATAATCCTTTAGGATTAAAGTCACTTTGATCATTTTAACACATCCTTGCTAAATATATATATATATTTTATATATGTGTATATATATATATATATATATATATATATATATATATATATATATATATATATATAGCTTACCCCAAACTGAAGCAGCATGATTCAACATTGATAATAATCATAAATGTTAGATCATAAATAATCTTAAATTATAGTTACATATGTGTTTTTGTTGAGTATCATATTTGATGCACCATACTTTTTTGTCTCTATTTATAGTGTGAGCAAAAATATGCAATTTGGTGCAGATGCTGATTTATATGGACAAAAAGTAATCAAAATGTAAATCAGACTTGTGATTTTTCTAAAAAATTATGTATGGATAATAAAGTTCAGTGCAGTAAGTGTTCATTTTGAAATGTTGCTAACAATATAAAAGATATTCTTATGTGTACATTATAAAAATCAGTAAAGATTTCACATCAAAAAGACACATTTGTACAATTAAAGGCCATTTATTTGCTAAACAAGTCTAAACTATCAATCAGACAACAGATGGCATGTAGTAGTTTGTGTGCAACAGGTTTTTCAGATCATGTTGATCATTTTTAGACATTCATGTATCAAATATGATACAGTATAGGGTTAAATGTGTTGCAAATGCTGTTTTCTCCGGGTTAACTCGCTGTGCTGCTGTAGTTGATGTTGAGAAGAGTAAATAATGATAATGGATCACCCAGCGTCACTCTTCTGCTCAGATTCTGCCCGAAAGATTTCTGGCTGATACGGTAATAAGGTCTTCAACGGCGTGGTTGAGATTCCCTGCCGATGCGATGAGAATCTATTGAGTTTATTCCAGCCTGCAGCTTCACGGTGGCCATCAGGGTCATTTGATAGATATGTGTGTCGTCCGCTGCCACTTTCTAGATCATCTGAAAGTCTGTGGCACTCGCTTCAACCTCAGCTCTGTGAATCACACGTCTTCGATATCTGAACAGTCAGGACAGCCCTTTTTAGTATTTTTGTCTTGGTTTTCAGTACAAATATCTAAACATTCCTTAATCAAGATGCAAAGCAAAATGTAACTCTTGTTTTCTGTAAAATGTATCAAAACTAACTTATGTTTATCATGCCCTTTTACAGTGTTGATTTTGTTTTTGGGCTCTACTAGAATAGTTTTTTTGCTTGAATGTTCAAAAAACATTATTTTCCTCATATTCTCCATTGTTGCAGCTCCTCTCTTCCCAGTCTGTCAGTAACGCTCTGGGTTGTGTTTCCCGTTAAACGCCGTAACTCGCTGCTTCACTACTATAGTACGATGCATCGCTGAAGAAATCAACTAGTTAGTCACGACACCATATTGTCGCAAAGTTCAACCACGTTGGTTCCACCACACAGGTGGTGGAGTAATAACTTCTTTTAATGAATCTGTTTGAGATTGAATTAACGCTAGATGTTTTGATATTAATTACAGACATGACATCTGAGGACTATTTCTCATTTTTCTCAGTTATTTTGCTTTATTTCCAGATTCAATCATAGGCTCGTTCTTGCATAGTAGAGCACGTTCACACATGCACACTCTTCAATAACGGTGCTTTAAATCTCTCGACAAACTCAAAGACGTAAATGCCATTTGTATGTATTCTAAATAAAAGACACAGGTTGCACTGAATGTCAGCTTGCTTATTTTACTCAAGATAAGGATTTATTGAGTCCACATGTCATGCAAACTAGAAACTCTGCTTCTAACCACAGGTCGAGATCTGTTGTTCCAAACACACAACTTTGCGATGCTGTTTGCGAATGTTCATTAGAACAATGCTTTCGGGAAACACAGACTCGTTGAACTATGCTGATAGTACTTGCGAACATAGTTGGCTAACGATGCTTTTGGGAAACGCACCCCTGTTTAGTTCCTGATTGCGGAGAGCTATAAAGCTCGAAGGGTAGAATTAGAAAATCAAACCGAGCTGGAGTACATAAAGAACACTTGAAGACTTCAGATGCAAAAGCCTCTAAGTGCCATCTGAAATTTTCTTCTAAAATGAGGATTTTTTTCAAGCTCGTATGTTTAAGTTCAGTAATTTCACTTTAATGACAATTAATAGGTAATTTTCATTGAAATAACTGAACATAAACATACAAGCTTGAGAAAAATTATCCTTCTAGAAGGAAATTTCAGATGGCACTTAGAAGCTTTTGCATCTGAAGTCTTCACTTACACAAAATAAAAAGGTGTAAAAATTTTACCTTTAGAGGTACAACAGCTTGTCACTGGGGCAGTATCCTTAAAAGGACATCTTTGTACCTTTTTACCACAAAAAGGTTCATAGTACCTTAATACCTTAATACTCTAAGGTACTAATATGCACCTTTTAGGAGTAATAAAGGTACAAAGATGTTAAAGGTACAAAGATTTTAAGGATACTGCACCAGTGACAAGCTGTTGTACCTCTAAAGGCAATTTTTTTATTTGTATCATAAAATCCCTTTGTGATTGGCAGATTATCTCCAAGTCTTCAGGTTTAATCCTGTCACCTCAACCCTGTCACCTGCAGATACATATTTTCAGTCTCTTGGAAGACAACCTGCCAATGCTAGATGAGCCAGACAGTTGATTTGTCCTGTTATTAGCACTGATCCAAAGCCTAGATAGCGGCTGCTTTCTAATGTAACCAGTGACCGACCTGGAATGTTCTACAACATGATTTTAGAATGTTGCTCATCTTAAATTTTGATCAATACTTTACAGTATTGAATAAAATATGAGATTATAATGTACATGGGATAGTAATGGAATGCAATGCAGGATTTCTTTTTTTTTTAATTCACTGATTCTGTGAATACATGACAATTACAATTGTAAATGCAAAAGACAAAAATTGCTGCACATTACTGAAGAAATTCATTGTGTTGAAGTGCTTAAATTGAAGGTCCAGCTGGACCAATTGGTCGAGCGCTTCGAGTGTGTTTGGGAAATGTCTGTCCCTTACCATAACCGCCAGTTTCAACACACTACTAACTCACTCAACCAGGCCCCGCCCCTTTATTCTGCGTATGCCTTTGGCGAGAAATATTTAACCCTCTGGTGCTCTTCGGTCATTTTTGACTTGATAAAGGTTTTGGCACTTGCTATGTGAAAACACACACACACACACACACACACACAATTATGGACATGATTCGTAAATGTTAAATTGTCCTGAAAAAAATTGTCACATTTGTATTGTTCGCGGTCAAAACTGAGCACATTGGAAATTAATGGGAGACAAATTTCATCTAGTGGAAACTTTTGGTATGTATTACCTCGTTATATCTGACTCCATAAATGAAAAAGGTTTTAATGATATCTGAGCATCATTAAAAGTGAGTGAATGTTTGATTATTCTTTTTAACTCTTTACTTATATTTCACCCGTTCAGGTTAGGAAACTATGTCGCTCAGAGGTCCTCACGTCTTCTGTTTAACGCGGGTCTCACGTACACAAGCTCATCAGTTTTGGTCACTAAACAGAGGTAATTGCTGTATTCCTGAGATGGTGCATTCACGCTTACACAATCAAAGATACTTTTATATAGCCCCCATTATTTTGCATACACTTGAATTTAAAGTAATGTTTACTTCAGTAGAGGTATGGCCACTTCTACAAATACAAGTCAACCAACTTTACTTCTCTTATAATAGCTTTGGATTGGCCATGCCGTGGTTTCCCACGTACACTTATCTAAAGTAACATTACATTAAAACAGAGATAAGACACACCCCAGATTTAGGTTGGCCAAGCAGCATTTGCTGTCCTAAACGGAAATTCACTTCTTGTCTTTGCAAAACCAAGTACACTTGAATTAGTGCCAAATATTAGTCGTCACTAATCTGACGCAGACTTGCGGGAACATACAAATCCGTTTAATCTACTTGGGAAAACAATTTCAGAGTCAGTCGGAATAAAATTAAATGTAACAATTTATTATGTCAGGTAAATGTATCATGCCAATTTCATAATCAGTTCAAAGATAATAAATACAAAACATCAAATGCTCTGGAATAAAGAGAAAAGATGCGAACCTGACATCAGAAGTTCACAGTGTGAATTTGCATTAATCACCGTCCAAGACCTACTGGGGACAGAGGTTGATTTACATGGAGCTGTTAACAAGATATCTCTAAACTCTCCACTCCTTATTACCTTTTTGGTTTACTTCTGTGGAGAATGAGACCTTTGTACCAGTCGCACTGAGACATTTCAAATGATACCAAACATGTATAATACTGTATGATAATTGTTCATATTAAACCATATAGATGTTTGGGTGAATTCAGGTAGGGATGGGTGAAGGGAAAGATGTGTAAATTGGGAGGTGATCAACTCAAGTGTGATCGTGTCTCGAATGGGAATGGTAATATAGCAAGAGAAATGTTCATTTCCTTTGTTTTCTCAGAGAGTAGCCGTCTCTTCCAGTTCTTCCAGTTTCTCCAGTCTTACACCTCTGTCCATCATGGTCTCCTAATCATCCCCATATACTGACTGGCTTCATTACTGTCTCCTCTCCACCAGTAAGCTGGTGTGTGGTGGGCGTTCTGGCGCAGTATGGCTGCCGTCGCATCATCCAGGTGGTGCTGCACATTTATATTCGGTTGAGGAGATTCTCCCTTCTAAAGCGCTTTGAGTGCTGAGAAATGCACTATATAAATGTAATGAATTATTAAAAGCACATTTTTTGAGATATCAACCTCAAATTTGGAACACAACTTTTGATTTATGGCTTTGATTTTTAGAGTAGAACATGTTTCGGAAAATATATATATCATATAAAGAAATTATAAAGAGTATTTTTGTGCATTTTTTCATAATAATTAATTTAAACTTCTATAACTTTTTTTTACTTCAGCAATAATCTGCCAAGTGTTGTCTTTAAAAAGAGACTAAACTCAAGTCTGTGCTCCGAAGCATTCAATAATTATGACAGTTTAAGTTGGAAATTTCATTTTCAGGTCTATGCTCAAAAAATGGTTAAGAGGTAATTTTTTTTTTTTTTAAGTAATTTTACTTCTCAAGTAAATGTATCTTGATTTAAGAAGTTTAGATATTTGTGCTGAAAAATGACAAAAATACTGAGTGAGAAAATATTTTTTTGCAGTGCATGCACTGTAAGGGTTGTGCAGCTCATTTAACTCAGATATTTCCCTTTCAAATGCTTTTACGATTGCAAGAGGTACAGGCTTCAAAATCTTCTGCCCAAAAGCGTCTATATCGACTACGCCCGTCCTGTTGTCTGGGGAAAATACAATATCCGTGTGTCTGTGTTCCAGCCCTGGAGCGGTGTAACATCGGCTGTGATCTGATCTCCAGACAGCAGTTGACCTTCATTCTTCTTCTAATTATTATCTTGATTGAAGCTGTCCAGTGGCGCTCTCGTCCGCCTTTGTAGTGAATTTAAATTAGAGGCAATATTTCACAATTACAACGGCAAACACTTAAAAGTAATCATCGTTTGAAGCAGATAATTGACCTTAAAGGCATTCAAAATCACAGATCCAACAAATGTAGTTTTGTCACTTGATAAGGTCATTTTCAGACAGGAGTAGATGGGGTGGGCGGCATGACTAAAATCTTATATCATGCTATGAGTAATTCTGGACTGTGCTGATGGTATGCATGGCTTTTGTTTTGCATCCAACAAGTTCATAAAATAAAAAGAAAGTAAAGTAATTTAAAAAAGTTCAAATGTCTGCTAAATGTAAAGGTAATATTAATTGTATTTTGGTACCACTTAGCTAGTTTTTTGTGTGTGCTATTTTCATGATTTGTCCTGTACACTAAAACCTCCATTCAAAAAATATAGGGTCTGTAAGATTTATTAATGTTTTTTAAAGAAGTCTCTTCTGCTCACCAATGCTGCATTTATTTGATCAAATATACAGTAAAAATGTGAAATATTATTACCAAAAAAAAAAAAAAAAAAATTACAGATTGAAAATTGTTTGCTTTTAGATTTCTTCAATGAACTGAAGGTTAAAACTGAAATAGTTTGTAACAGTGTCAAAGTCTTTAGTCACTTTTGATCAATTTAATGCGTCCTTAAGACTTAAGGTAAGCCTGGTTTTAGCATCTTTTTGGCGTCAAAAATCATGCCGTAACTGGTGAACATTTATCATTACCAAAACTTTTGAAACCCAGTGAAACAATAATATGAAACAAAGAATAACTTTCTTGAGACCCCCAACCTTTTGACTTAATTTGTGTGGTTTTAAACGCCTCCATAATTCACACCCTGCCAATAACACGTCTGACATTTAACTTTTGTAAAACTGATTTGTTGAGATACATTCAAAATAGGGTTGCTAGAATGTGTGATTATGTCTCTTTTATTAAGTTTTTATGCAATTTTATAAAAGCTTTTTTATCACAGCAACACATGGCATCTTTTTTTATTGCTTTCTTCTTAAATGGTGCATTGGATGTGAAAAACATCTTCAGACGGTTGGACACAGTTTGTTGAGTTTTTCTGAGTTTTGAAAACTTTGCTTTTAAAAGTTTGACAGAAATCACACCCTTTAAAGTTCCTCCTTGTCTTGTTTGGGAAGCGTCCAACTCTGTATTTTCTCCATGTTTCTTTGACGCTCACACTCATATATGCATATACATATACATACACACATATATATATATATATATATATATATATATATATATACACACACACACACACACACACACACACACACACACACACACACACAGCATACTGTACCACAGAATCTCATTAATACCATTGCATGCTATATACTGTTATACAGCCAGTCCCAGTAGCTTTCTGTGGGAATTATTCTAGAAGTTACAAAAGCAAGTCTGTACTTGATCACTGATTTCAAACAACTATGCATTTCTCCTGGGTTATTCCTGATTCCAGATGGCCTTCGGTGTAGAAAACATGAACAACACAGGCTAAATATTAAAATGCATCTTCAGTGTAGTCTTCATATTGATGTCAAATTTATTCATATTATATCGTGCTAGGGAGTCATAGCCATAGTCTCATTTGTTTTGGCACTTTTTCTTGAAACAAAATGAATTGTGAAAAGTAGTGGTTGACTGATACATCGCCACGGCCGATATTCGGCATGTTTTTATTATCGCATCGGCACTTTAAGTTTTTCTCTTCGGCCAATATATGTCGAAAATCGGACTTTTATTCTAACAGTGCATAGGACTTTTATTTTGAGATGAGAATGTCAGCGCCTAAGCGTGTGTATATATATGTATATATGTATGTATGTGTGTGTGTGTGTGTGTGTAATTTCATAAACCTTGCAAACTTTGGCGAATACAGCTGTGAGATCCTTTGAATAGTCTGCATAAAAACGGACTCTGTATGTATTTTTTAACAATTTCTTTATTTGTGAAAAATTCTTTAATTGGATTACATAATCAAGAAGCTGCCATCTTCCAATGCCAATGTTTATTTTACATTATCTTTTATAAAGATTTTTTCATGTTAATGTATAAAATTATTTCTAATTTAGTAAAAATTTTAGTGTTTTTTTACTATCTTACTATCTATATTGGTCATGTTTGCATTTGCTGAAGGAAGTGTGAGTGCTGTTTGCCCGTGTAAGGTGTTACTGTTGGGGCTTTTTTGATGAATTTTGGTTGGAGAAACTGTATTTTTCCCAGTGGCCCTCGAGGGCCATCATGCAGAGGTGACTCTCAGCCAGATCCTTCGGCCAAATCTGGATTTCAGTCTCCTACCGAACCATCAAGCCGTGACTACCACAGTTGTGGCCTTGATTTCTCCAGAGACATTAAGGCATTCCCATGTACCTGTGTATAAATAGCAAAGAACTCACCTTTACTGAAGCTTGAGCGCGTGCAGTGGCAGGGAGGACTCAGTCTCTTACTCCAAACTTTGATTAATTATCCTCTCCCTGTAGAGCTAACGGGAGACTCACTTGACCTACATCCCGGTGTCTCCAGGGAAGGGAGAATCGGTCTAGGTGCCAGAGAGAGAACTAGGCCAGTACAGAGAGACGGTCGGTGGGTCTGTCAGAACCAGAGTCGTCGTCACAGGACCAACAAACACATGCAGAGTATAGAGGATTTCAATGGGCTTCATTTCCTCTAATATCCTCTTCATTTCCTGAAATATCAAAAATGTGTATTTTGAGTGTACAAAATACAAGTCACTCCCAAGCCTGTGATGGTTCACATACTGAAAACATCAGTAATGTTTTAACTTCTTTTAGCTGTAAGCAAGAATAATGTTCTGTATTTTTACCAAAGTGGTAGACAATGTATTATAATCCTGCAATTTTTGCAAAACTGCTGTTGATAAGGCCCGTTCACACCAATAACGATAACTATGATGTTCTGTCATGAAACTCTAGATGGCACAGATTGATGAGTCCTTAAAGGGTTAGTTCACCCAAAAATTAAAATTCTGTCAGTAATTACTCGCCCTCATGTTGTTCCAACCCTGTTAGACTTTCGTTCATCTTCAGAACACAAATTAAGATATTTTTGATTAAATCTGAGAGCTGTCTCACTCCTCCATAGGCTTCTGTGTAATTGAGATCTGCCATCCCAGAAAGTTAGTAAAGACATTGTTAAAATAGTCTAAGTGTCTACAGTGGCTCAACCTTAAGTTTATCAAGCGACGAGAATACTTTTTGTGTGCAAAAATAACAACTTTATTGAATTATTAATTTTCTTCTGTGTTTCTCTGAGTGAGTTCACGTAGTGTAACAGCGCAGCGCTTCTGGGTTGTACGTCAGAACGGAGGCTCACTATTGGCCAGCATCACACACATGACCAGCCTACGTTCTGACGTACAACCCAGATGCACTGTGCTGTCACTATTTTGGACTATTTTAACGATGTCTTTACTAACATTTTCTGGGATGGCAGATATCAATTACCTATCAGCCTATGAAGGAGTGAGCCAGCTCTCAGATTTAATCAAAAATATCTTAATTTGTGTTCCGAAGATGAACGAAAGTCTTACGGGGTTGGAACAACATGGGGGAGAGTAATTACTGACAGAATTTTCATTTTTGGGTGAACTAACCCTTTAACTCAATCTGCTTGCAATAACATCAATCTCTATAGGGCACAGCTGATTGGTTCCTGCTGTATCAGTAGCCAATGAGCTCGCTGCTCAACCTTCAAATACTTGGTCACAATTCAAATTCTTAGAACACGTTTCAACAGCGTGTGTGTGTTAGCATCTTCGATTACCTCACACACACATGCACTGAAAATTTCAAAAAACTTTTAGCCTTTTCTGTTCAAACCGGAGTCAGACAATGATGGAGAGACTCGAGAAGAAGTGACAACATGTAGAAGCAACAGGACATTTCTGAATGGTTAGTTGATGAATTTATGTAGCTTATGTGTAGTGATGTTCTAGTCATTGATTAGCATATTCTGTCTTGATCATCTATAAATCGTGTTCAGGGGGCGGGGTTTATGTAAATTCTAGGGTTGGTGATGTCACTAACCCGGGAGGAATGTCATGTAGTCTCTACCAGCCGTTTGTTGTAGTCCTTAAAAAATGATTTCTTTAAAAGCAAATATCTCCCTTTGCTCTGAACTTTGAGCGTTGTAACTTTGCAGATGTTGTTTATGGTCAAACATCAACATCACACACTAACTAAAGTTAGAAAAGTGAAATCATAATCAACCACCCAAAGCAGGGTGGATTCTGATTGGCTGTCAATGTTTTTATTGTTTAACAGCTGGAAAAAATCATTCTGAAAGGGATTCTAACAATATTGTTTCTCTGGGCTGTTATCTTTACAGTTGTGGTGTGAACTTCTAGAACTATATCTTTATCGTTATAGTTATTGCTAGATAAAATTATGTTTTGACTACTTTATTTTGATGAGCTTAAGTAATGGTAAAACATATGACTTTATCATTTTTTTACAGGGAGCAACACGTTTTCTTTTACTCTCATGAATCTGCTGTTATCTGCTCTGTAATGTATGTGTTTGCCTTCAGGGCTGATGGGAGAAAAACTGGTGAGAGAGAGAGACAGACTGGTGTCAGAACGAGTGAAGACACGTACCTTCATCTCAGTGATTTTTCTAGCACTCCACTTCGGTTTTTCTCAGAAACCATCAGGAGGCGATTCATTGACTACCACTATTGTGGCCTTGAGGAAGAAAGTGATCCTCATGGCAGATTTCTCTGGCGATGTGAAAGTCACAGAAACCGTGATGAATAAAGATTGTAATTGATTCCATTGCGAAAAGTATTTTTCCGCCACAGGAAAGATCCTCCAGGGACTGTTTTGTGGGTTAAATGAATTAAGCTGCTCTCTACACTCATTTAGTCCCTGTGCCGGTTCTCTGAGAGAAAACTCAAAAGTAATTGAAAGATCCACAGGCGACTTTTCTGTTGCATTATCTTTCAGTGGAAGACAGTGCCAACTTCTCAAAGTGGAATCAAATACTGCGAGAAAAATAAAAGCCCAACATTTTTTTTTTACATTAATCTCAGTCTCAGTGCTGTACGGCAACAGTTCACCTGAAAAGGGGACGAAAAAAAGTTTATTGCACATGCTTGGACTTGGATCATTGTGCATAATTCAAATACAGTATTTTTAATGTTTTTTTAATGGCGACGTACTATGGCAAGCCGTTTTAACTTTTATTAATTTCCAGGATATGAATTCTTTATATCAACAATTCAATGTTCACTAGTTCAAATTATAGTTATTGATATCAGGAATTAGATTTATACTAGTAACAATGGCAATTTTTGATATCAGAAATTACATTTCCACTAGTAACAATGCTAATTCTTGATATCAACAATTACATTTTTACTAGTTAAAATGCTCATTCTAGATATCAAGAATTTCAACTAGTAAAAGCTATAATGTAATTGTATTTTCACTAGTGAAATGTCACATAGGCTGCCATTCAAAATCAATTTTTGATATCAAGAATTAATTTCTTACTAGTTGAAATTCCAATTTCACATATCAGAAATACAATTCTTACTAGTAAAAACCTTTATTTTTGATATCAAGAATTCAATTGTCACTAGTTGAAATGTCTATTCTTGATATTAACAATTGAATTGCTACTAGTAACAATGTTCATTTTTGATATCAATAGTTCCATTTTCACTAGTGACAATGTTCATTTCTGATATCATGAATGTGAATTATATTGATATCAGAAATACATTTTCAGATATCAAAAATTTACATTTTTACTAGTAGCAATTCAATTGTTGATATCTAGAATAGACATTTTTACTAGTAACCAAATAATTCTTGATATCAGGAATTCACATTTTTACTAGTAACAATGTAATTATTGATATCAAAAATAATATTTCTTCTAGTAAGAAATACAAAGCTGATATGTGTATTCGGAATTTCAACTAGTAAGAAATCAATTCTTGATATCAACAATTGAATTTGAATGGCAGCCTATGGTGACATTTCACTAGTGAAAATACAATTAGATATCAAGAAATATAGCTTTTACTAGTTGAAATTCAGTTCTTGATATCTAGAATGAGCATTTTAATTAGTAAAAATGTAATTGTTGATATCAAGAATTAGCATTGTTACTAGTGGAAATGTAATTTCTGATATCAAAAATTGTCATTGTTACTAGTATAAATCTAATTCCTGATATCAATAACTATAATTTGAACTAGTGAACACTGAATTGTTGATATCAAGAATTCATATCCTGGAAATTAATAAAAGTTAAAACGGCTTGCCATAGACGTACACACGGCAGCTAAATCCGGTTGTCAATTTTAGTGCTGAATCCCATAAATTATGCACTTAAATGATGGGAGTGACTAACGTGCATTTTTTTTTTTTTTTTTGCTTATTTTTTTCAACAGACAAAAACCGGACTTGCCCTTTTGTACGACAAACACACAAGTAACACCTACGACGTTCGCTTAAAGTTAACGAAAGAGCTGATAATCGTACAGAAGCAGGATGTGGTGTGTGTAAACGGCGGCGACTCGCACTTAAATGTAAGTACTGAGTCTTTGCCTTCGACTCGATCCTGATTCAAACACACTCGGGTCATTTCATCATTGTTTAAAGTGGCACGTTTCTCTTCATTGGGCGTCACAGTCAGCAGCTGAAGAGTGTTCTGTTGCATTAGACAAGTTTTCATTACATTTGACATCGCTGTCAAGAAGCACACGCCACTTCTTTGTTTGCTTTGCAAGCATGAGATGCATCATCATCATTCATAAATGACATCAGTGGCATAAGGCTACGGCCGCTATTTCAGAAATTATGCTGTCAATACACAATGGAAGTCATTAAATGTGCACAATGCATGCTGGAGAATCCAATATAGTCATAATCAAGAGAGTTTTAGAGCATATTTTATAATCCTAGTTATATATTTGGATTTATAACTAACCTGCTTCGTCATTTAGAGTCACTTTGACCCAGAAACACATTTTGAGTTTTAGGCACTAAAGTAAAAAGGAAAGTCTCAGCTTTCTAATGGAATAAATAATGATCTTTATGAGGTTGTTTAAGTTTTGGCCATCATAAATCTTGTTTGCAATCCTTTGCATGTTATTAGAATTAGATGAGTGTTATGAAGTGGTTTCCGTCTGAATTGACTGTCCTATCCCCACAGAGATTAGTGAAGTTCACTACAGTCTCGATAAAAGTTTGACATTTGAAAACATTTGAAAAAATTTAAACATCAATAGTCAAACATTAAACATCAATAGTTAAATGTATTTATCTATTGCCTGATATTACCTGTATTTAAAAGTTGAGATTTTGTTTTTAATGTCAGGCAATAAAACACATCAACAGTAAATTTCATTTATTTTTTAATTTTTTTTTATGAAAGTTGAGACTTTTTGAAAAAACAGTAAACAAATCAACAGTAACATTTATATTTATTGCCTGATATATTACCTGTATGTGAAAGTTGAGATTTTATCTATTTATGAAATTTGAGACTTTTTGTCTTTTTCAATGTAATAAAAAAAAAAAAAAAACCATTAAACACCCTTATTCATCATATTATTTATTTCCTGATATTACCTGTATTTGAAAGTTGTGGTTTTTGAAATCTTAAAATCTTAATGCAATTTAAACATTAAACACATCAACGGTCTTATTTATTTAACCTGTATAAACTTCAAGTCAAGTTTTGCCATATGACCACTTCTTTAATTATTTGTTATCTAGTTGATGCCATGAATATTTTACCAACTAAATTCCCCTTTTTTAAAGCACAGAACTGTTGTACTTCGAAGACAGGTGACTGGAGGTCTCGGTCTGAGTATCAAAGTAGGTCTTTTGCTTCTTTAATATTGTTCATTGACTTTAAAGAGCTTAACTAAACACGCTCAGGTGGTGCACTCATATCTCCGCAGGCCAGATAATCATGGCACAATATTAGTCTTAGAGATCAAAGAGGAACCTGAGCTCAGCTCTCATTAGATTTACTCACAGTAATCTTTAATGAGGCAATAGATTTGTACTTTTGAACAGTGTTGGTAATAGACTGATGTGAGATGCAGAGGTGAATTACCTTGACGGCCCTTCATGCATTTCAGGGGGGAGCAGAACATAAAGTGCCTGTGGTCATCTCGAAGATTTTCAAAGATCAAGTAGGTAAGATGACAAGAGTTCCTCCCATCCGCTGTAAGGCATCTGTAGTCGGAGCGCTAGCAATAACTCGCAATATTTGTGCTCTGTAAAAATGACTGTTTGAGGGGGGAAAAAACTATTTTTCTATGTTTTTCTACATCAAAATTTCATGTTTAATTCAATGTTGTTACTTGTCATTTCTTTGTAATTGTTTCTAAGTGAAAATAATTGTTTCTAAATAAAAATAATAATAATTTCTTACTCAGTATTTTTGTCTTGGCTTCCAGTATAAATATGCATTCTTAAATCAAGATAAATTTAATTAAGAAGCAATTTGCAAAGATATTAAATCTTGTGTTCTTATAAAAATGTATTTGAGTTTAAGCGTAAAACAAGAACAAATATCTGCCAGTAGGGACAGAAAAATATGTTATTATTTTCAGCCTCTGTGTAAAATGATCTGTTTTTAAGGAACTTGTCAGTAAGGCTCCTTAAAGGCTTGTCAGTAAACAGCCACTGTTATGATTGGCTTTCGTTATTTTATAGGAAACAGAATCAACACACACTCAAACTTATAGTTTGTGCTGCAGATCCAATACACTTTTCTGCTTCATCTTTCAACAAAAGTTTCTTTGCAAACTCTCATTACGCTGTGCCTCAGTCAAATAATCTGAACAAACATATAATCCTCCTTTAAAATAAACCATCCAGTTGTTTCCGACGCTGGGATCCTTCTGAAGTCTGTAGAGAGACACAAACCAACTGTTTAAACTGGACGATCACAGCGAACGTTCTTTCACTCTTCCATTTGTCCTGTTGTCGACAGACTCAAGCGTGTGGAGTCCGTCAGAAACTTCATTTTGATAAATTTTTCAAAAAACAAGACTGAGGGCCCTATCTTGCACCCAGCGCAATTGACTTTGTACACCAACGCATGTATCATTCCTATTTTGCACCGGACGCACAGCGGACTTTTCCCTCCACAGACGCACGTCGGTAAATTCATTCGGGGCGGTTCAGCGAAGCGTTCCCTGGTGCTATTTTGCAGTTTCAGAAAACAATTCCACCACAGACCATGAGAAACCTAGTCTAAAGCCAGTGGCGCGTTATTCAGATGCTATTTTAAGGGCGCATGCTTGGCCATAATGTAGCGTGTGCACAACGCACATACACTTCTCTTGCTTCTCTCATCTACACACAGACGCAGCAGTTCTCATTTTTGCAAACCATACATAAATATAAGGAAAAATATTCCACACGAGGGAAATCATTGTGGTGTCCATGAAGATGTGAAAAAATAGGCATAAATCTAGCTTACACATTTACCCAAGATATTATACGCCTGTTTAACCGAAGCTAATCTGGGTGTGTTTCTCCATCCCCAATGTCACTTCTCTGTGTTTTACGGCCGTGACGAGAACGTCGGTCTCCTCGGCTGTGAACCGCTCCTGGCGTGCGTCTGGCAAATCCGCCGTTATAATAGCAATCCGCCATGGAACAAGCGCACCTGCTCTTAAAGGGAATGTGAGATGACGCTCTGATTGGTTTATTTCACGTTACGCCCAAACCACACCTATGAGTAATGAAGCTACTTCAGACCAACACATTTTAGATTTGCGTCCCGAGATCCGCCCACAAAGTTACTTGCGTTCCGCGTTTGATACTTGCGTTTCAGATTGTTAAAATAGAGCCCTTAATATCTTTAGCTCATTTGCTTCTCAAGTAAATGTATCTTGATTTAAGAATGTACTGGAAAACAAGACCAACATACAAGATACGATTTGTTTAATTTTTGCATTATTTGCAGTGTACGCCAAATTAGTCCCAGTGTGTAAAATCTTGTAGTGTACTCTCTTCTCTTGTTGTTTTTCATTTAAAATAAATGCACTGCACAGCCTAAATGTAGTCCGTTTGATATGTGTATAATTAGCACTTGCTCACATCACAGTTTTTTCATCGCAAGTTTCTGACAGCAGCTGCTAACGTGTGATTAGAATCTGATCCTACGGTGTTTGAGAACAATATAGCTTTGTTTCGTGCCATACAGTTCAAATGTAATTTTAATCACGGCTAATTACTGTACAAGTCTTTATGCATGTGCGTTTGCAGTTTTATTGGTTTTTATTAGCTTCCCGCTGAGATGCTTAGTGTAGAAATAGATCCACCCTTAGAGCTGCTCGATATCAGAAAGCTTGTGCAGTTTCATCTTATTTGTTAGAACCAGAGGCGGACAGAGTACACAGCTTCATTACTTGAGTAAAAGTACAGATACCCCTTGCTAAATTTTACTCAAGTACAAGTAAAAGTACTACAGTCAGATGTCTACTTAAGTAAAAGTACTAAAGTACTTGTTTTTAAAAGTAAGTAAATTCTTACTCATGAATATTCACCATTTTTCATCCTGCCACAGTGCTTACATTGGTAAACACAGCAAACACTTGAAGCGAAAACTATCATTAACTTTGAAAATTGAAATAGTCTGGCGAGGTGGGGCCACGGGTTGGCACATTCCCGGTATGCGATATTTTTTTTCCCAGGATGGTAGGGGAAGACTCATGAATATTCATTAGGGAAGTCATTCCTGATTGGTCTGATGACCTACCCCTAACCCCACCCCTAAACCTACCCATCACTGGGGGTCTTATGACCTCCATAACCCCGCCCCTAAACCTACCCGTCACTGGGGTTAAGACCAATCAGGGATGACTTCCCTAATGAATATTCATGAGTCTTCCCCTACCATCCTGGGGAAAAAATATCGCTCCCGGGATGGACCTGCTGCGTCTTCATCCATTGTTTCGTCCATGGTTTCGTCTCTTATCTAAATCTGACCATGGAGTTGACTTTGGCGGAAAGCTGAAGGTGATTGCTGATAGGCTGTCCCAATCAGTGGTGCCTGCACAATCCAATCACATTTGAGAGGGTTTCCGAGATGTTTCTTTTTTCCTTTTCTTTTTTTTTTAGAAGTAGTAACGGGTACTCGCGGTTATGGATAGAAATGTAGTGGAGTAAAGAGTACAATATTTGCCTCTCAAATGTACTTGAGTAAAGTCATGAGTACTCCCCAAAAATGATACTCAAGTAAAGTACAGATCCCTCAAAATTGTACTTAAGTACTGTACTCAAGTAAATGTAGCCTACTCAGTTACTGTCCGGCTCTGGTTAGAACGCATCGAACTAAAACCCAGATTTGTGTGAAATTCGTCCGAAAGCGTTTCACGTCTTTGCTAATGCCAATGCTAGATTGAAATGCTCATCAAACTCAAATCCTGATTGCCATGTCATCGCATAAGCACTATTAAATGAGTAATTATATCCCAATCTTTCCATTAACCTCTGACTGGACGGCCCGGGGCCTCAGCCGATCAGACTGGGATGCTGTTTATCGGAGACGCCGTGTTGCAGGTTAGTGTTTTGGGCTTTTGCACGCTCTCGTTCTTTACGCTGCTCTCGGGGTCAAGGGTGCGTGTTAGAGCGGCGTTCTCTCTGCATTTTAATGATGCTTCCCTCTGATTCATTTTCTCTAGCTTGACTGGAGGTTTAACCTTTATCTCTCTGTATGAATCAGAGGAACAGCAACAGAGACACAGAGAGAGAGAGAGAGCAATAAATAGAATATTAGTTCCTGTGGTGCAACTATGTCAAATGGTTTTATTTCATTTTGAATGTTACAAGAATCTCTGATGCTCTTTACATACACTCACCGGCCACTTTTTTAGGCTCACCCAGGGCCTAAAATAACTTTTTGCCACACCTGCCAATATCCGGTGACTTTAGAAAACTTACCGACCATAAATATATATTTTTTACCGGGTATGAAACCAAATTTTTAGATATAATATAATATGATATCTTTTCCAGTTTCGATACCACAACTAAAATTACTAGCCTAACTAATATACATTTAAAACATTAGACATGTAAACAGTAACAAATTAAGAACAAATATTTAAATTACAATCAAAACAACAAATAAATACAAGATAACAAAGGCACAAATGAAATGCTTTTCAGGTTTTTCAGGTAGGTCTAACAGTAGTTTTCAGGTACAGAAATGTAGTAATCAAATGTGAAATAACACTAGATAGCCCTCCCTGTATAAATTAAACATCCTTATTAATTAATCCTTATTAAAGTTACAAAAGTTATTCAGTCAAGAGCAGTGTGGGATTTGTTCTTTGTCTTTTGTTGTTTGATTAACATTAAGCACACAGACAGCTGCAGGAATATTAGGCTGCTGTCCCTTTAAGAGCGAATGCACCGATCTAATATACTGATACTGACACACGTGCGTTTACTTTCTCAACTGTTTATGTTCACTTAAGACATAACCGACTATGTTTATTAGGATACTCGCTATTTTTACGTAATTTTGTATGAATTTGTCCACTCAAGGGCATGAAGACGTGAAAGAGAGCTCAGTTTAGTATTCACACTTAGACGCGGCTTTCTGGGCGCGCGCTTCGGATGTTTGCACACACTAAACTTTCCACACAACGCGCGACTTCTTGTCAAGGCTTAAACTTTCGTGACGATGAAGCGCTAGCTCGTCAATCTGCTCACGTTTGTTTACGTTCATGCATTGTTAAAATTCATAAAAATGTTACCGGCCAACTGGCGATTGACACCATTTCATACACTCACCAACGCCGATTTTTACTTGCATTAGGCGCTTGGCGAGTTCATTTTAGGCCCAGGGTACACCTGTTCAACTGCTTCTTAATGCAAATATCTAATCAGCCAATCACATGGCAGCAACTCAATGCATTTTAGGCATGTAGACTCCAAACATTTGAACAGTAGTGTATTGTCTGAAAAATATACACAAAATATTTTGCTAAATAAAATGTCAGGTTGCATTAAACTAAAGTGAATTTGGGATTAAATGTTGTTATTTTTAATGCAAATAATGTCAGAATGCAAAAATGTTTTTTTTTTTTTATGTGACCCGAATATGTTTTTAGCTTTATTTTTTAACATGATGTCTAATGTTAATGTGATTTCTGCTGAAATCTGCTCTTTTCTCTGCAGGTCAATGGCATTAACGTGGAGAAGTGTACGCACGAGGAAGTCGTGAGTATTCGATTGGCTCTTTCATTTGTGGTCTTGAAATGCCATTGATGCAGAATTAATGAAAAGTGCATCAGATGCCGCTGAAAGCGTTTATATCAGTATAGCGAACGCTTGGATCCTGACTGTAAGGTCTCAGCTATAACTAATTGATAGTGAGTAGATTCACCACACGCAGAAACACTCACTCACATTGGCAGCTTTCCTCTGACAGTCGGAAGTTGAAGGATGAGATTAGTGATTTCACTCAACAGCCACAGACTAACTAAGACAAGCTGCCATGATGAGCTTCTGTCCGAGAGAAGCTGACAGAAATCATCCTGTAGGACAGAAAAATCACACACGAGGCTCATCGTCTCAGTTTTATTCTCCTAGAGATCAAATGGAGGCTCTTGCTTAGATGTTCCTCCTGAGAACGTCTCAAGATGAGCTCAAACATTTCTCATCAAATTCCTCCAAAATCAAATGATCTAAACATGCTATTCATTTTCACTCTATACTCCTTTTTCGCTAACATGAACTAACGATGAGCGATATATTCTTACGGTATTTATTAATCTTTGTTAATGTTGTTTTATAAAAATTCAACTGTTCATTGTTTGTTTATGTTAGTTCACAGTGCATTAACTAATGTTAACAGAACATTTGATTTGAAGAATTTCTTAGTACATGTTGAAATTAACTTTAAGTATTAGTTCAGTTCTTTACATTCACAATGACATTTCAGTGTCGCCTTGTTTTCATTTCTGTCTTTTTTTTCCCTTCAAAGTTATTTTAGGAGAAACACCTGAGACAAAGTTGATGCTTCATTGAAGAATAATTACAAATCTCCTGAGTAATGAAAGAACAACACGAGTTTTCCTCTGGGGTGTCTTTACACACTGGAGGTGGTAGAGCTTGTTTGAGATGCGAGACCAATCTCAAGAGATGATCGTCAAAGATGAGATTAGTTGCTGTTTATGAAACTGGCCACTGTATAATCTGTGGACCAGTGGAAAAAGTATGAAACCGTACAACTTACTGAAATGTATCATGTAATTGTTTAGTTGCAGTGTTTCAAAACTGGAAAGACGTCAATAAAACAGCTTGTAAACAATATGTAACTTAATGTTACATTTACCTCAGGAAAGCCGTTCATTGTCCATAAAATCGATTGTTACAGTGTAGCTACAAAAAATAGAGAGGAGCATTTTCATGAAAATATGCACTTTATATTTTTACTTAACATGTTCTTCGTTGTTTCGTCTTCCACAACAAATTGAAACATAATTGTAAAGGTTGATATAAAAACTGCCTTATGTGCAATTTGAATGTTTATTTACAACTCAGTTCTTATTTGATTTTGTTAACACTATTTCATTTAACTTAATTTATTTTGGTGCATGCTAATTATCATTGACGGATTCGACACGCTCGTAATTCTGCATTTTATAATCTAGTTTTAAAACAAAATTGCTTGTTTAAATGAATGTTCTGGTTTCGACCTCTAACGATTAATGTCTGTGTGTGTAAACAGGGCTTTAGTTGAGTTTTTGGATCGCACACACACACACACACACACAGACAGGGTTTCTTGGCAAGCTCTTGGTTTCCTCTCTGTGGAAATGTTGCACAAGTGTGTCATGTTCTCATCAGAGGAAAGCTCAGATATGTTAAATGAAGTAACTTTTCTTGCTGTGGTTATGATCAAATGAAGTCTATAAGTCGACATGAAATCAGAATTCCTTCAAAAGTCCTTGCATTCAGACTTCTGTTATGAAACATGCTTTGCAGCTTCACATCAATTTTTAATGGAGAAAATAAATTTCACCCTTTTTTTTTTCTCGTCGGGTTGTAAAATGTGTTGTATAAAAGGTGTTATTTAGAAGCCACTAAATCCTGTAATGTGTTAGATCAGGGTTTCCCAATTCTAATAATTCATTAAATTATACAAATGTAAATTTAAAATACATAATTTAAAAATAAAAACAATCAAATAAAACATTTTATTTTATTTATTTACTTTTTATAATTTGTTCACATTCATGTCATGTGACCATTACCCTACATCAGAGAAGCGTGAACATGCAAATATGTTGTTAAATTATTGAAATTTAATAAAATGTCAGGAGGACTTTTTAGAAAATACACTAAAAATGTATTTTTGAAGATTAAATGAGTACGCTTTACAAGTTTATACAGTAAATGAAAATGTGTTGTTAAGTTATTGAATTATTAACTTAATTTCAAGGGAACTTCAAGAACATACTGTTAAAATGATTTGTTTGAAGATTATTGGAGTACATTTTACAAGAAAATACTCTTTCTGTCTTTCTACTTCAAAATTTCTTTGTAATTTTGAAATTTACTAGCAATTTATAAATGAATATTATTTCAACGCAAATGTGTTGTTAAATTGTTGAAATATTAACTTAAAATCTGAAAATACACTAAAAATGTTTTAACATTAAATGAGTATATTTTACAGGAAAATACTCTTTCAGTCTTTCTACTTCAAAATGTCTATGTAATTTATAACTGACAATCGTTACAACATGCAAATGTTTTATATATATGTAATATACTTAAAATCTCAGGGGGACTTAAAGAAATACACCGTATTATATATATATATATATATATATATATATATATATATATATATATATATATACATATATAATAAAAATCTCAGGGGGACTTAAAAAAATACACTGTATTTCATTGCAATTGTGAAATGTAGCACAGAATTTATTTTCAGTGTATTTTAGGTCAAAGAGGTTCTGATGCCAAAATAGTTTGGGATTCGTATGATGAAACCTGAAGATATACGAGACCCTGCCGGTGAACTGTTTGTCAGAGGAGCTGTTAGTCCACCTGAACCCAACACTTGATGGTCTGCCGCTCCAGCCGAGAGTCTCTTACTGAAATAATAACTCATGAGAAATCTCTAAAAGAGATTACATGCTGATTGCACACAGTTGATTTAATTCAAATGTTGAGGCTCCTCAACTCAATTAGGTGTGAAACGGTCATTGAAATGCAGTTCAGAAGTCTTTCCTCGAGCACATCTTCTCATCACGACGTCAGAAGGATAATTTCTCTCTCTGCCTCGTTGCAGGTTCATCTTTTACGAACGGCAGGGGACGAAGTCACCATCACTGTACGTTACCTCAGGGAAGCGCCGGCCTTCTTAAAACTCCCATTAGGTAGGTTTGGCCAGAACACTTCACATCTACTAAACTCTCTGCTACTAAACTTATGAGCTGCCGTACTGCGCCCTTCTTAGGAAGCATCCTAACGGAAATGCAACCTCATTAGTGAGGGATTGTGATGCTCTACATAATCGGAAATGCTGCATTTTGCATGCAAGACTCACAATTGATTCTGATAGCTAACTATAAAAATACACAAATAATGCATAAAAATTGTCTATTTAATCAGATAGCCTATTTTAATAGTTATGTAGTCAATATTGATTTAAATAAAAGTATTTTTCATCCTCCATTTTTTCACTGAGCTTGTTGTAATGCACTCTGGGAGTGTCTTCTCTGCAAAGAATACATCTGATGCTGCCTTTGTATTTGTCAAAATTAAGGATTAATTGTTAATGTTGCTTATGCAATTTAGTTTATATGCATTTTGTGTGTTGTTGATGAAGAATCGGCATGAATCTTGCCAGATAATGGCGCTAATGTAACTGGTTTGTAACAGGCTTGTGTGACCAAACAACATTTCCCATCATTCTCTGAGAATGATTATATAGGCAAATACAGCATCACTTACCAGTGTGATTTTAGCATTATTTATATACTATTATACTTTTTATTAATATTTTGAATTAGATTTTAGTTTTCAATGTATTTTTTTTTTTTTTTTTAAGTTTTAGTAATATTGTGCCTTTGTCATTATTATTAGTTTTCGGCTTTTTTAAAATATATTTCATTTATTTTTAATTTCACTTTCAGTTTTAGTAATTTTAGTACAAAGTATACTAGAAAAAGTCAATACTTCAAGTTATTTTTTAGAGTATTCATCTAATATTTATATATTTCTATGTAAATTTATTTCAGTTCAGCTTTATTTTAATCTGAAAAAATAAAATAAATAAAGTTAACCAAATAGTTTTTTTTAAAACAGAAAACATTTTTTTTAATTGTTAAAAAGATATAATTTCTTAATGTTAAAAATATTTAAATTCTATAAAAGATTTTTTATTTTTTTTCAGCTTTATTTCAAATATTTCTTTAAAGATTTTAAGCGTTAAAGATTTTTTTTTAATTATTAAAATCATTGATTTTTTCATGTTAAAACTATTTTTTTTTTTTTTTTTGGTTTTTCATCTATACATGTAAGAAAAATCTAAACTATATATATATAATATTTTTAACAATCTTTTTGACAATTTTGAAAAATCTTAATTCTTTCTTTTAATTGTCAAAATAAATATATTACTATTATTTAGTTTTTTTTAGGTTTTTAAATATACATATCAGCTTTAAGCTTTATTTCAACTATCATTTTCTTAATATTTTAATAGTTAAAGATTTTTTAAAGACTTCTTTTAACGATTTTTTTTTTTTTACTTTTTTTTAACTTAAAAAAATATGTTTAATGGTTTTAGTTTTAGTTGAGAATAGCAACACTGTAAGTTACACACTTGATGCACAACCTTTGCACAACTGCATCCTGCGCTTGTCGTGAAGTGACAAAGAAAATATGAATTGGTCCAAGACATCCAATTATTGCAGACTAAAATGGCTTTAAAGCACATCACATTGCACCTAGTGAGTAGGAGTTTGAGAGTCAGAAGTGAAGGCAGGTGAATCTCTCGGGACTGAACTGAAGATATACTGTATCTTCAACAGATAGAGCTTTCAGAGCAGCGTCTCTGCATGAAATGCACTTTTTGCGCTCTGCATTTTCCAGTGATGCCCGTGTCAGAACTCCTGCGTCTTGTGCATTTCACACTCACCTTAGCCATAATCTCCTGTGACTTTAGTGTCCATGGCATCGTGACAGCCTAGAAAGCGGCTTGCCAAGCTAATGCACGTCATATCTCTGGGATTTAGAAGTGCAGCGCCACCAGAGTCGATTTGCACACAGCATGAGCTCTGCTTTATATAGAATATATACTAATCTGCCCTGTTTCCTCAGGTTCACCCGGACCGTCCAGCGGTCAGAGTAGCAGAGCGTCCTCGCCGCTTTTCGACAGTGGTTTGCATTTAAATGGGAACTCGAGCAACACGGTAAGTCACCTTTTGTATCGTCGCGAGCATCACTTCTGTTAAGGAGCTTATTCATAATCCTCGAAAGTGAGACGGATGACAGAATCAGGCTGGAAATGCCTTTCTCAGATAGAGAGCTGGAACTGACTCCATGCACTTCAGCATCACTATTATTTTTGCTCATAATTAGGTTTAGTGATTTGAACAAACCCCTGTACACTACAAAAAAAAAAAAAAAAATTCTTACTCAGTATTTTTGTCTTGTTTTCCAGCACAAACATCTAAACATTCTTAAATCAAGATACAATTACTTGAGAAGTGAAATAACATAAGATGTTAAGTTTTGTTTTATGAAAAATGTATCAAAATGAAACGAGTTTATGCTTAAAACAAGAATAAATTTCTGCAAGTGGGGTAACATTTTTTTTAAACTTGTTCTCCTTTTAGAATTAAGTTTATTTTTCTGACCCCATTGGCAGCAATTTGTTCTTGTTTCAAGCTTAGAGGGATAGTTCACCCAAAAATGAAAATCCTCCCATAATTTACTTAATTTACTTATGTGTATATGACTTTCTTCTTTCAGCCAAACACAATCGGAGTTATATTAAAAAATATCCTGGCTCTTCCAAGCTTTATAATGGGAATGAATGGTCCCTGAGATTTTGAAGCCCCAAAAAGCACATCCATCCATCATAAAAGTAATCCATACGACTCCAGGGGTTAATAAAGGCCTTCTGAAGCAAAGCAATGCGTTTGTGTAAGAAAAATATCCATATTTATAACTTTATAAACTATAATCTCTGGCCTCCGGTAACAGCCGTACGCAAGTCTAGTTCCGGCGGAAGAGTGACCTCTGACTAGAGGTCGACTGATTGATCGGTTTTGCCAATTAATCGACACCAATAGCCGATTGCTGGAAAAATTGGTTATCATCAAAAATCCTGGGGTCTGCAGTACGAGAGCGGTCTCTGGGTATATTTTATGTATAAAAACACCTTATTTTCCTCATATTCTCCATTGTTGCAGCTCCTCTCTTCCCAGTCTGTCAGAAACGCTTTTTTTAGTTCCTGTCTCTATGAAGCCCCTCCTTCTGAAAAGCACACTGTGCTCTGATTGGTCGGCTGGATCAGTGTGTTGTGATTGGTCGAGCGCTTCGAGTGTGTTTGGGAAATGTCCCGCCCCTTACCATAACCGCCAGTTTAACACACTACTAACTAACTCAACCAGGCCCCGCCCCTTTATTCTGCGTATGAATTATTTAAATGAGGAATATTGTGACGTGTTTGTTCCCGGAAGAAGCTCAAGACTACAATGGAGGCGTTTCAGGAGTTCAGAAACACTGACACTGATATAGAGAAGAACTGGAGCTTTTTCATGCTCAAACAGCAACATTACACACTAAAGAAAGAGAAACATGTAAAAGCATAAGACCCCTTTTAAATGCAAACAAGTGTAATTATCAACATAATCATATGTCTGAATGTTTGAAGTCTATCAGGTAAAACATGAGCTTATTGATGCAGTTCAATCAATCTGCTATGCTATTGTATTCCATCTGCCACTCCTGGTCGGAGGCTTCTGTTAATATTTAGTTTATACATAGTTACGTTTCAACTAAGTTTAATGGTGCAACACAAAAATATTTACTAGTGTGTAAGTTGTAACTTATTGCCCCTTTAAACCAAACCAAGTCTAGTGCATCAGGCCCTAAAATATCATTGAGACTTGAAGGTGTAGGAGTCTTTTACTAGTGCTAGTTCCCATCCAAAACACTGTTGTCCTAAAATGAAGCCTCAAGTGCACCGACAGCCCGTTCAAGCAGCATATAGAGGTCATGTATCTCATTCTGACCTTCAAAGATCATTGTCAAGTAAAGTTAATACAGTGCGGCAGCCACTGGACCTGACGGAGTGAGGATATCTGAAAGAACACGCTGCGTCTCATTAAGTCACAGGTCACTTTCTTATTCAAACCAGAGAGCAAAGGTAAGGCAGACGTCTCACTCGATCTGCTCACAGACTACAGGAACTCTCTGAGATTCACATGCATCACATTAATGTGACAGTAAGACTCATGTCAGCAGGTGAAGCTTCAGACCTCTGCAAGTGAAGCTCTGAGATCTGCATACAGCCTCTGAAAATCCCATTCACGCCTCAACGCAATGTGAGCGAGGGCTGAAGATGTGAAATTCAATCTCTGAGTGCTGACAAATCAAGATTTCGGTGTTGGATGCGACCGAAAGGCAGTCTATAAATAGAACAGAGCTCAGAAATGTTGCTGATTATAGTCATTGAATAGACTTTTGCTGCTACCGTGATGCTGTAGAGCAGGAGTTCTCCATTCTGGCCTATGAGGTCAAGCCTAATCAATCAAGATAATCAAAGTCTTTAGGGTAACTAGACATTTACAGCAGGAGAGTTTGATCAAGGTTGGAGCTAAACCCTGGAGCTGAACCCCTGCTATAGAATGTTCTGGGTGTTTGCCAGGATGTTGCTATGGGGTTGCAATGGGATGTTCTGTGTGGTTGCCAGGACGTTGCTATGGGGTTGCTCTAGGATGTTCTGGGTGTTTGCCGGGATGTTGCTATGGGGTTGCAATGGGATGTTCTGGGTGGTTGCCAGGATGTTGCTATGGGGTTGCAATGGAATGTTCTGGGTGTTTGCCAGGATGTTGCTATGGGGTTGCAATGGGATGTTCTGTGTGGTTGCCAGGACGTTGCTATGGTGTTGCTATAGGATGTTCTGGGTGTTTGCCAGGATGTTGCTATGGGGTTGCAATGGGATGTTATGGGTGGTTGCCAGTAGTGCTGGGCGGTATGACCAAAAATCCACATCACGGTATTTTTCTAAATTACACCGGTTTCACGGTATATGACGGGGTTTTTTTTTCGAAGCATGACTGGGTGTAAAACACATTTTTCACGGAGTGAGAGAGGAAATACTGCAGTAGATTGACTTAGAATGCTCTATTTTACTGTCATGAGTGAATATTGTAGAAAAAAATCCACACTAGTATTAATACAGGTTTGCAAGGCTGTTTACAAAGAGGTGCCAGCAGGAGGCGCTTTAGGAGCGGCAGAAATAGCGGTTTCCCCGGTAACGGCTGTACACAAAGCAGCAACGCTCATAAACGCTGCTTTATCAGGAAAGATTCAATCATAATAACAAAGAAACTTTTCTAAAGACCGTCAGTTCACTTCAGATACATTCATATAAAAACACCTGCGCCGCGTTTTGATTTTGAAACGTGCAGTGCTCATGTTTATTCAACAATGTGAATGCCGACCACAAATAGATTTTCCAAAAGGCTGTGTTGATATTGTGAACCAATGTATGGGAAACACTGTAATATAATTTGACAGCTATCAATTATAGTTTAACCTATCCACCTTCAAAGTCACGCTTAGTAACACGTGCATCACCACAGTGCAACAGTGAAAAAGGACCCTCTCAAACAGTGTCGCGCCGCGTTCCGATCGTTCCGATAAAGCGACGTACACCGGTACAGCGGTATTTTAAAAATTCATATCATAACAAAAATAAACACCGGTATTCGGTATGAACCAGTACACCGCCCAGCACTAGTTGCCAGGACGTTGCTATGGGGTTGCTAGGGTATTCTGGGTGTTTGCCAGGGCGTTGCTATGGGGTTGCAATGGGATGTTCTGGGTGTTTGCCAGGATGTTGCTATGGGGTTGCAATGGGATGTTCTGGGTGGCTGCCAGGACGTTGATATGGGGTTGCTATAGGATGTTCTGGGTGGTTGCCAGGACGTTGCTATGGGGTTGCTAGGGTATTCTGGATTTTTGCCAGGGCGTTGCCATAGGGTGTTAACCAGGACGTTGCTATTGGTTTGCTATAGGATGTTCTGGGTGTTTGCCAGGACGTTTCTATGGGGTTTCTAGGGTGTTGTGGGTGTTTGGCAAAGTGTTGTGATGGGGTGTTCTGGGTGTTTGCCAGGACATTGCTATGGGGTTGCTAGGGTATTCTAGATGTTTGCCAGGGCGTTACTATGGGGTGTTCTGGATGCATCCCATTGCATCCTGTTTTCCAGGATGTTGCTATGGGTTTGCTATAGGGTGTTCTGGGTGTCTGCTAGGGCGTTGTTATGGGGTTGCTAGGGTGTTTGCTAGGACATTGCTATGGGGTTGCTATAGGATGTTCTAGGTGTTTGCCAGGACGTTGCTATGGGGTGTTCTGGGTGTTTTCCAGAGTGTTGTTATGGGGTTGCTATAGGGTGTTCTGGGTGTTTTCCAGAGTGTTGTTATGGGGTTGCTATAGGGTGTTCTGGGTGTCTGCTAGGGCGTTGTTATGGGGTTGCTAGGGTGTTTGCTAGGACATTGCTATGGGGTTGCTATAGGATGTTCTAGGTGTTTGCCAGGACGTTGCTATGGGGTGTTCTGGGTGTTTTCCAGAGTGTTGTTATGGGGTTGCTATAGGGTGTTCTGGGTGTTTTCCAGAGTGTTGTTATGGGGTTGCTATAGGGTGTTCTTGGTGTTTGCCAGGATGTTTCTAAGGGGTTGCTAGTGTGTTCTGTGTGGTTTCTTACTGTCTCAAGTGAAAAGACTCTCTGATATTCTTATGGCTTGCGTTCCTCCTTCAGTGTAAGAATAGAAGATGTTTCTACCATATTTTAAACAAACCTTTGTCGCTACGCATGAGAAATAGTTATGGTGATGTTTGCCTTAACATACAACACAGCGGTCACCATGGTGTGTTCAGACCAGCTCATTTATCAGTTCTGTGTAAATGAGAGTGCGTTCCAGGAGCAGAAGAGTTTGTTTTAATGAAGTTGTCCTAGAGGCATCCTTTTCCAACAAAAACATGGGAAGAATGCTGGAGGCCTTTTTTCCTAGAAATATACTTCATTATTAAACATTGAATGGCAGCCAGTGTATCCAATTACCGTAAACAGATGAATTCTTTTCTTCTATTGACTCTCTCTCTGTCTTTGCCAGGCATGGAAATGTGCAAAAACATACGCAGGGCTCTCCTGACTGCTGAGTCGACAATATTTGTGCTTTTTCCCTGTGTTCTTCAAATTAGTTTTTTTCTTCTAATCCTCTTGTAGTGGTTGAGCTGGTTGCCTGCAGGTGATTATAATTCTCTGAGCTCGTCGTCTCCTCCAGGCTGCTGTGACATTGAGCTGATTGACAGTGTTTCGCTTTCATCGGCCGACGGGCTGCTGCTTTAGCATTTTTTCATTTACATGCCTGCAAATAATTAGTGTAGCAGTTTTTTTGCCACTGAAAAAAATAAAAAAGGTAAATATAATACTTTATTAAAAAAAAAAAGAAGTAATACTAGTAGTTTGGTTGTACCAACTTTACTTGAATGTTTACATACTCCACATATTTGTGCTGCGAAAACGGTCAAACTACTTGTTTTGATAAGGTATTTATGTAATTAAAGTGCCCCTATTATGCTATTTTAAAGTTTCCTAATGTTGTTGTGGAGTCTCCTACAACAGGTTTACATGCATCAAAGGTCAAAAAACTGTTTAATTTCCTCATAATATACATTTGTACATCACCACATTTTCAATGATTCTCAATCGACTCGTCAGATGAATCAATCTCTCTAAATCCCGCCTTTCCGCGAGGTACTCTGCTCTGATTGGCCAGACAGCTCAGTCTGTTGTGATTGGTTTACCGCATACAGCGCGTCGAAACTGCCCATTGCCATAACAACGTCAGCTGTCCTGAGGCTTCCTACACCGTAAACTAAAGACAGTAACGAACAATGACGTCGATTTAACCATATCAATCCGAGTGTGAGTCCAATGATGAAACACTGGAAGAATTAGTTATTGAACCCGAACCTCCATCACAAGGACAACTCAAGCAGGACTCAGTGTTTCTCAGTGATACGCTACTCAGTTTGAGGTACATTATATGAGATGTTGCAACTGTAATTCCTCACCATCAGCATTAACAAGTGCATGTCCATCAACAAACCGATTATTTTACTTGTACTAATTTATTCACAGAGTATTTTTCTAATATATTGCGGTGAATACGTGGAAACTGTATCAATAACAGTGCATGTATGCAATGTATACATTAGCCGAGCTCTAGCGTGAATGACTGATGTGTATACATAAACGTAAAACAAATCTTGCTCCATGATTAATCTTTCCTCAAAGCAGTTATAGGTAATAGTGGCCCACAACTGATTAGCAGAAGTATTTAAGTAAGACAGTTATAACGTGAGTTAGCCAGTTAGCAGGAGACCTACACAATATAAAACTCAAAACTAAGTATTTTGAACACCATCTTTCAAGAGCAAGCGGTTTGCGAATCATGCATTGAAATCCGAGATTTGAGAAGTCGTCAGTAAAATGATGGGAACACAGCAAAAGTTTAGGATTATACTGCTGTGATATCGTGGTAAAGATTAATTTTAACCACTGATTCTTCGCATGCTCATCCTTGGGCAGTGAAAAAAAACTGGCTTTACCTTCACATTGTAGAGCACAGCGTCTTCTCGACATGATGCTATCCAGTATCCACAGGAATCAGCTGCTGGTTTGAGGTTCAAGTTTTCCCTGGTGTCTGCGCGCGCAATAAGTGGGCGGGCAATATGCTAATGTTTCGTCATGACGTCACAACGAAACGGCTTATGACTCGTTTGAAAAACAATTCATTTCATTGACTCAGAGTCGACTCTTACATTTGAAAGACAATAACTTTATATACGGTGAACTTTCAGATTTAAAACTTTGCAGGATGTTTTCATTCACTTACATGAAAGGTCATTTTCAAAAATCTATAATAGGGGCCCTTTAATGGTGGATTCGTGTGCAAATATAGGATCTGTGCTTTAAGCCTTGCAGTGCAGCCTAATAGACCTGTCTCTAGTTATTATATTGTAAATATTAATGAAACAGCATTAACAAGAACAAAAAGAAAAACAGCTTAAAGAAGCCTTAAAAGTGGTCATCTATCTATCTATCTATCTATCTATCTATCTATCTATCTATCTATCTATCTATCTATCTATCTATCTATCTATCTATCTATCTATCTATCTATCTATCTATCTATCTATCTATCTATCTATCTAATGAGATATGACAATAGTATTTGGGCCTGTTTTTATCTGGGAAATAGTGTATTTTGTCTGTTGTTGTATCTGGAGGTTTATGAAGAGCTGGTGTTTGGCTCCTCGTGAGAGACACTCTGTCAGTCTCATCCATCCTGACACGCCTGCGATATTTCATTCAGTGTCGTCTAGTGCAGCGCAACATGAAAGTCAAATCAAGTTTAATTACCCAGCCTCGGCCTGAATAAACAGCAGAGAGGAGAGTATGAGTGGAGAAAGAGCTTCACATGTAATTGATGATGGCTTGAGAATTCAGCCACAAGTGAAAGAATCCAGTCAGAGCTAATTATGCTGAAAAGTGTCTTGTACAGGAAAAATAACTCTGAAAATGTCAGTAGTGCTTGCATGTGCAATTTAAATTCAAGTTAGTTTTAGTAATTTTATTGTGTGTTTTGGTAATTTTTCTTAATATTTAAAGGTTTGCATATGTTATTTATTGTATGCATTTTTATTGTTCTGGCAGGTTGATAGTGTTTTTTTCAAACTGTCTAAAGTGAAAAGAAACTTCTACTGTAGGATACGTGAAAGGGTTTTAAAAACACTTCAAGTTGCATTTTCCCCTCTTCAAGTTTTTATATAAACCTAAAATATGTTGCTTCTAGAAGCAAGGTCAGGAACACCTCAAAAAATCTATATCCTCATCTTAAGCGCACTGCGCCTGTACTGATATGTTTTGCAGAAAAATATTATGATTTTGATTTGATACTAGGAGATTTATAAGCTTACCGACCTCACCGATTATTTGCATCCGAGAGATTCACGCATGTCATGCATAATATTATGTTAATGCCGATATGACTTATGGGATTTTGCTGTTGAAGTGAGTCACGTACAAATGTGACGCACATTTTGAAGACTATAAACTGTGGACTTGACAAGCGTAATCTGTATGGGTTCCCAGCAGCGTTTGCAGCATTAGGAAGCTGACTTTAGTGTTTACAGTGGCTGAAACGTTCTTCTGCTTTAGACTTTCATCGTCTTTCTGCCAAGTTCCAAATCTTAGTATTTTTGTCTTGTTTTCCTAATTAAGATACATTTACTTAACAAGCAAAATTACAGTTTATAAGTCTTGTTTTATGAAAAATGTATGCTTAAAACAAAAACAAACATCTGCCAGTGGAATCAGAAAAATAAAACTTGTTTTCCCATTGAATTGAGCACAACAGTTGGGTTCCGGAAGTCATCTCCATAGGGAAATAGATTTTTAACGATAAATTATAAACCTTTAAAGACAGACTGTGGGCTACGAGGTTGTTAATCAATGGTACTTGCTTCTATTAGCCTGCATTATTTCAACTTAGATTTAAAATAATCGTGCTTAATAGCAGAATGTGATGAAAAACTATATTTCCCATGATGCTGTACAGAAAACTCACTAATCAGAGTCGAAACAAGCAAAAAGTTTTCTTTAGCTCCGCCCACTCCCATGAATCAATTTGATAACATTTTTTAAATGAATAGTTTTATATTTCTCTATCATTTTGTAATTTTATTATGCAATTCGCAATGCATCATGGGATTGTGGTTCTTTCCCTCACTAAAACAATTAGGTACACATTAGGTCTTATATATTTTTATTGTTGTCCGATTTTCAAACACTTTTCTTTTTTTGCCTCAAATCAAAGTTCGTAATTTTGTGATTCTCCTCATAGCTGGTTGGTTTGGTTCATGACTTATAACGCTTTAATAAAGACTTTTTTGAAAGTCCTATGGGAGAAATAAACAGAAAAAAAAAGAAAAAAAGACTTCTGGAACCAACTTTGCTGAAAAAGTGGATGGGCAAAAGTCTACTATTAAACCTCATTGGTAGATTTTTTTCTTGTTTTAAGCATAAACGCTTTAATTTGATAAAAAAAAATGTGATTCTTAAGAAAATATATCTTGCTTTAAGAACCTTTAGATATTTGTACTGGAAAACAAGACAAAAATACTGAGTAAGAAAATATTTTTTGTGCAGTGTTCTCGAGGTGACTGTAATCCTCATTCATTTGTAAAATACTGCAGGATACCGTTGAGCCAGAGTTATTATCGGTGTAGTCGGAGCGCGGCGGACTCTTGGTTGTTATGAGGCCGCTGGCATCGTGATCAAAGTGCAGCGGATGATGGCACTAAAGCGAGATGTTTCTGCTCTGCCCTCTCACTCTCTCCCTCTCATTTATTCCATCTAGGCCCCGTCGTCGCCCTCCTCACCTTCGGCTAATGAACCAAAGTATGAGAAACGCTGGCTGGATGCCGTCTCCCTCCCTCTCTTCATGGCTCGAATCTCTCGACGCAAAGCTGGAACCGATAAATTAAGGTACGGTAATCCGCTGCGCCGCTGCACGAACTGTACGGTTTGACACGCGCCCGCTCCCAATGTTGGTTTTGCAAGCATTTTTCATTTAGGTGAGAGGATGTTAAATCCAATATCTATGCAGCGGCATGCCGTGTCTGGAAAGGTCAGCGATGCAGGACCAGCGAGAGGAGCGCAGGTCGACGAGAAGAAGAAGTGGCTCTGACTTTACTCGGCTCAGCTGCCATTGAAAGCGGAATGATAGCGGATCACATAGAGAAAAGACGTCTATAAATAACCAGTTTAAAACTCTCAAAGGTTGTGATTGCAGCAGGTGGAAAGCAGAGAGATTCGTTTCTCATCCTTTAATTAGGCAGAATGCATAATCTGTGCATTTGCTTCGGGAGTTTTATTTCCGACAACTTTGATTTTAACCCTATAAAGCCTGCTGTATGATGTTTGATGCACAAAATTCTCAGGCCTGAAATTGATCAAGATGATCAAAACTTGTTGAACACAATCCGCCACATGCCTTCAGTCGCCTGATTCATGTCGACATATTATTAGCAGATTAGGGCTGCACAATATATCGAAATAATCGAAATATCGCAAATGTATAAATCAGCTTGAAATAACTGTTGTCATGAACAAAAGACAACGAGAAAATCACTCACTGCTCTCGGCTGAATAACTCTTGTAGCTTTAATAAGAATCATTATATATTTAATTCATACAGTGAAAACTAAGCAGTTTTTTATTTTTACATTTGATTATTCAGTTTCTGTTGTTAAATAACCCTAATGTAGGATAACCTGAACCCCTGAACCCTGTGGTTTACACTGATGTTAAAATAACACTTCTTATACCACAGTAAAACACTGATGTTCACTGTCAGAAGCTGTAGGGATGTGAAAAAGAAAAGAATGAAAAAGAATGTGAAACGCTTATGTAGGTTATATAATTTTAATATATTTTAAAGATAATTTAAGTTTATTTTACACACTTTAAGCATTATCGTATCGCATATCGAATATCGCATTATTTAATGAGTTATCGCATATCGCATTTTTCTTCAATATCGTGCAGCCCTATAGCAGATAAAGAGGGATGACTGATATTTAAATGCATTTTATGTCACTGGTCTGTTATACCGTTATTAAGATCTCACTGATTTACATTACAAGCATCATAATTTCATCTTTCTTTTTTGTCATATAAATATCAGCATCTGCACCAAAATACATATTTTTGCTCAGTTTGAGTCTCCCTTCATATTCTTACTATATCATACTAAATGAGCCATAAAAGCCTGATGTATCAAATATGATGCTCAACAAAAAACATATGCAATTTATTTTAATTCTGTCTAAAGTCAATAAACTGTTCCATTTAAAAAAAATAGATTTTTCTGACTCTCATTTCAGGCTTTCCAGGGTTAAAAACAGTATGTTTTGCTGTTATTGATTTGTTTTTCTGTACGTCAACTTTACTATGAAGTAGAACTTTTCACAGAGAATGACTCCTCGATTGATTTAAAGGATTTTTGAGCGAGTGCATGCATTTTTAAACATTTGCAGCATCTAAAGGTGCATTATGATGGTTCAGCTGAAGGATAGGAAGTTTTATTATTTTAATACTGTACGTTTTGGTGATACTTTATAACTTTTCAACTACACATCAACTTACTCCCATTAGAGTATTAGTAGACTGTTAGGTTCGGGTTATTAGAATAAGTTGACGTAGTTACCTATAGTCAGTATAATGTCTATTGAGGAGCATCAAAATAAAGTGTTCGATATTAAAGGATTAGTTCACTTCAGAATTAAAATTTCCTGATCATTTACTCTCCCCCACGTCATCCAAGATTTTCATGTCTTTCTTTCTTCAATGGAAAAGAAATGAAGGTGTTTGAGGAAAACATTCCAGGATTTTTCTCCATATAATGGACTTCAATGGGGTCCAAAAGTTTGAAGGTCCAAATGTGAGTTTCAGTGCAGCTTCAAAGTCTCGACACGATCCAGCCGAGGAATAAGAGTCTTATCTAGACAAACCATCAGTCATTTTATAACAAAATAAACATTTATATACTTTTTAACCACAAATGCTCGTCTTGCACTAGCTGTGATGCGCCACACATTATGTAATCATATTGAAAGGTCAAGCGTGACATAGGAGGAAGAACAGAACCAGTGTTTACAAAGCCAACGTGCAAAGACTAACCCTGCGTCCCAATGTGCATACTATCCACCCTATCTGTCCTAAATAGTTTTGACAATTACTAATGTCACATACTATTTAGGGTGGATAGTATGCACATTGGGACGCAGGCTATGTCAAACACCATTTACAAAAAAAAAAAAAAAGGTATAACGGTGTCGGACGATTTTGAAGTGGAAGACGTGGACGTGCAAGACTAGCAATTGTGGTTAAAAAGTATATAAACTTCTTTGAAATATTTTTTTTTTATAAAATGACTGATGGTTTGTCTATAAGACTCTTATTCCTCAGCTGGATCGTGTCGAGACTTTGAAGCCCCCCCCCCCCCCCAAAAAAAGTTGGCAGCTACGTATGATACTAATACTCTAATGAATGCTAGTTGAGTTGCACAGATAGTAGAATGTCTAAAGTGGAGCATCAAAAAAATTGTTAGTTTCACCTGGGATTTCACATCCCAGTACAATTCCCACAGAGCATCCCTCTTTCTGAATGTAAGAAAGATGCTTTCAGATTTCACAACACTGTTTTTGCGACAGTCTCCTGTGAGACGATGAACGCCCGAAGCGTCTGTGCAACATCTCGTCCCTTTCCTTACGCTATTCTTCTCGTCTTCGTTATAACCGTCTCTCCTCGTATGCCGATGCCGCTCCGCAGACTAATAGATTTTTATTGTGTTCTGTCACTCACACGGGCGGCTTCTTGGTTTCAAAGCACTCGGCTACAGTCTGCTGGTAGTTCAAGCAGAACATCACATTCTCCAGGCAATTTCTGTCTGAAAAAGGCCAAGCGATGAATGATCTCACACATGGTTGGCATTAATTGAAATCACACCATTTATTGAATTGCTTTATTGGAAAAAGTTCGAAGCTGCTAAAGATGCGTTCAGTCTTTTAAGAGCAATGCTTCTGTTTAGTAATAGAGCTTAAGTCTTGCTCTCACTTGACATCATGATTTAATGCATTAGAAATGTTTATCTTCAGGATTTGTGTTGCCTTTGCATTTTTCCTTCATAAGCAATGCGTAAAATCTACATGCTAAAGGCCACATTGGAAATGATTGCTCAAAAATATGTTTTGATCCGACAGTCACTCTCTGTTGAACTCAACTGACAGCTATCATTAAAAAGTCAAAGTGTAATTCATCTCCGAACACACTCCTGATATTAAATGTCAAAGCCGTCCCATTATATACAATTGATGGTGGAGTGAGCGTGACAAACGTCTTTTAACAAATGCATTTCATTCCTCGCAATTTGTATTGATAGCTTTTGACATTTAAAACAAACGGAAATAACCAGATCACATAATCTGAACTGACGGCTGTGTTTGAGCCGAGTCTTTAGATATACAAAGACTGTGCATTTGTATTACTATGAATGTTAGAAATGTGCAATGTGCAGAATAAGCCCCGCCTTCTAAATAAAAGAGCCAATCACTGATTGGTAAAGTCATTGCATCACTACAGCAAATAAAGTTTTATTTATAATCTATTGATATTGCTGTGGGATTTGTAGACAGTCTGGTCTCATGGCATGAATATTTAGTTTATTTAGTTATTATTTTTTACTTATTAGAGCTCACATGGAATTGTAAATCATCTGTGACTGAAATGCATGATCCAATCCTCTACAAATTCTGATAATACTTGTCGATTTAGTGTCTGTACTTGCAGTGTGCAGTATATCTCTGATGTCTTATTCATTTCTTCATCAATATTATAATAAACATCTGTGGCCTTGAAGATTTGATCGGGAAATGTTTCGTTCTTGCATCAAGAACTACGGTTTATTTTACAGTAACAATGGCTCTGTTCAGAATAGAGTCCTCGTTGACTGATGATATGTGCTCTAGTTTGTGAAAGCTTGTGAAATTATATACAATAAATGGTTCAAACAGAAGTATGCTTGTGGCAGAATCGATGATTAACTATTATTATTGTTAGTAGTAGTAGTAGTATTTTTTTTTTTAATGTATTATTTTTTAATGCATTATTATTAGTAGTAGTAGTATTAGTAGTAATAATGCTTTTATTTTTTATTAATTTATTATTTGTATTTAATTTATTATTTATTTATTATTTACTTAATGATTATTTTATTATTTTATATATTTGTTTAAATATATTAATTAACAATTTAATAATAATTTATTAGTATTGTCGTTGTTGTTGTTATTAGTAAATGTTTATTACTTTATTCTTTTTAATTTATTATATATTACAGAATATATTTTATTTAATTTTATTAGTTTTATTTTATATATTCGTTATATTATGTTATTAATTTAGTAATCATTTATTATTATTATTAGTAGTAGTAGTAGTTGTAGTACTTATTTTTTATTAATTATTTTTTTAATGTATTATCATTGTTATTATATTATTTTTAGTAGTTGTAGTAGCAACACTATTTATTTATTTTTTATTTACTTTATAGTTTTATTATTTTATATATTCATTATATTAATTATTTAATAATAATGTATTATTATTAATAATAATTTACATAAATAAATACACTAATAATAAACAATAATAATGGTAAAATCCATTTCATGCACACTGATAAATCTGCATGCTGTAAAAAAAACGCTTTGATTTCTGTCATAGTACGGTATGCCAGAGTTGTAATTTTATCAGCAAATTTAATATATCATATTCTTTTTTATCCTCCTCCTTTTCTTCCAGATCGAACAGTTTTGAAGTCATTGCCTTAGATGGAGTTTGCACGCACGTTCTTCAATTTTGCACGGCGGGAGAAAGCACAGACTGGCTTCAAGCAATATCAACCAACATCAACGATCTGACGCAGGAGAGCGTAAGTAACATGCGTTATGAGCTGAGGCGATGGTGTTAGTGAAACTATGAGACGTGTGAGGTGTGTGTGAGCTGGATACACCACGACTGTAGAGGACAACAGAGATGAGCACTGATGAGAAGTCTATCAAGCCTAATGCTCATTCTTCATGCGTTGACATTCTGCTGCACATGCACTGGACTTTATGCCAGAAACGTGAAGCAGAAGACCTTTATGACAGTTCTCGGGTTGAAATATGAATATGTTACTGGAACTTTGCTGTGTTCAGACTTTCTGCATCTTACGCAAAACATTTGCAAGAGAATGCAAAAGATATTTTTTCTTCCCGTCTTAAGATGATATACAGTCCACCATATCTATACATATATTACTCTTTATTGGTGAATCTTACAAAATCATGCCTGGGTTGTGTTTCACCTCAAGATCAAAAGAGAACATTTAGAAATTATATTTTGAAAATAAGTATCTGATGTAGTCAAGCCTATTTTTGGTGCAAGTTTTCTGTACACAGTTTAGCTTTATTAAACTTATTAAAGAGCAATTTTTTTTATTATTTCTATTTATTATTTATTTCTCTCTGTTTTTTTGCCTTGTTTTTGAGTCATCTCAAGTCAAACTGAGTGGAAACAATCCTGTCTTGAAGCAATCATTTTGTTATTAGTAAATATCAATGTATGCTTAAAATTATACACTTCACAGATGTACTTTACAATAAAAAAAACACAATTACTATTATTAGTAGTAGTATGTTTATTATTAGCATGATTTTATTTATTAATTTATTTAGCATTACAGTATTATTCATTAGGAAAGGATTAAATTTGCTTCATTGCCTTCAAAATAATAAAACAATACAGAAAGTATTTAATGTTTTTTTTTTTAAGGCATCATTTTCTTTATCCATACTATTCATTTAGTTAATTATTTATTTACTTTCATTTTGTTATTGTTTGGACAATTAAGCCATTATTTAAGCTAATGTCATTATGCATATAATACATATAATATAATACTGATAATATAATAAGTGTTGTAGTTGTATTATTAAACTGATATAATATATGATATTCAGTATTATATTATATTATATTATATTATATTATATTATATTATATTATATTATATTATATTATATTATATTATATTATATTATATTATTATAAATATTTAGTTAGTTATTTAGACGGATATTTGTAGATATTTTTTGTGAGATTTCACGACACTCCAAAAACTTTTACTAATAATGCAAAAAAAGCCTCATAAAGGTCTATTGAGTTTCTCCAGATTCATGCTTTCTTGGACGAAATTCATAAGTCATAATTCATAAGTCATAATGCTGCTCCCAGAACCAACCTCTTGCCTAACGACCTCATTTCCTGTGCGTTGTGTTAATTAGTGCGCTGATGATCCAGTGGGCTTCTGTCACACAGCTGCCTGTTTTACGTCACCTAATGATGGAGACAGAGACTGATTGCTAAACGTTCAATTAACAGCTGATTGTGTGTGTGAGAGGGAAGCGGAACTGTTATTGTGGTGACCTATAACCTATAAATAGAGCGAGTGACACATGCTTGAGCAGCGAGGATGATGGGAGATGAGAGTTGTTTGACACATTCTGACCCGCGAGCGGATTATTGGCTGATAAGTCGACTTCGGCTGATTCACGGTTAGCCAATAGACCGTCAATCACAGCTGACTTATTTAGAGAGAGAGCAGCCTCCAAAGCTGAGCGCTGTCTGTGCACTTCATGTTTGAACTTACAATACATTCTCATTATGTAGGTGTTAGAATACATGTTTTAATGCATTATAGGCCCATGCTTGCTTTAAGAATGTCAATTAATAATAATACTTGCCTATTCATGGTTTACCAGTGTAATGCATGTTCATAAGATTTAGTCATAAGAACATGCATTATAATGATTTATGAATATTTTTTACTGCATTATATATACTTTTGTACTGAATATATAAGTGTTACCACAAGGTTATGTCAGTCTGTATATATATATATATATATATATATATATATATATATATATATATATATATATATATATATAATTTCAAAATGTAAAATTTCTAAAATATATAATTTAAAATTTTAAATATATAATTTAAAATTTAGAATTTCAAAGTTAATTATTAAATGATCAATAGCCAGTCATTTCATTATAGTTGTAATTAGTGATATTAAATAATGAAAATATAATCCATGATAATATAGAACTGAATATCATATTATATCAGTTAAAAAATAATATTAAAAATAATATTAAAAAACTTAGGAACCACTACAGCTCACCTACTATTATATTATATTATATTATATTATATTATATTATATTATATTATATTATATTATATTATATTATATTATATTATATTATATTATATTATATTATATTATATTATATTATATTATATTATATTATAGTTGAGCTAAGTAATATTGCTGAGTAATATTGCTGTGTCAGGCTATTCACATATGATATATAAACATAGAATAATAATATTAGTAGTATTTATGTATATATTTTTATAATTTCAAAGTAATTCACTAAAGAATAAAAAGCTGGTAATTTCATCATAGTTGTAATTGATGATGCATATTAAATAATAATAAATATACAGAGTGAAAAAAATACGATCATTGATTTAGAAATGTTTTCATTTGTTTCAGATGAAGACGGCGAATAAATACGGTTCTCCTGATGATCAGGTAGGTCATTTGTACTAAATCCTAGGATAGAAAGTAATTATCCTTATTGTACGAGTTCTTTTACAGCCTCAGAATATGTCATATTCACGACAATAACACATCTCACTGCGATCGTGTAACGACCTCTGGCTCTTTGTTGCATTTTGATTAGTAATTCATAAGCAGCGGAGAGTAATTCAGTCATATTTACTCAGGAGAAATCCAATACTGGCAGAGGAACCCCTGCCGATGTGTGCTGAACACACACACACACACACACACAGACGCTGGGATCCGTGTGTTGAGTGGGATTGGTTTTCTCCTGCAGATTGTCCACATGGGTTGGGTGTGTGAGCAGGTCCAGGCCAGCGACTCCGAGTCCACACACAGCTGCAGGTTTCTGGCGCTGAGAGGATCTTCTCTTCTCATCTTCAGGAGTCCTCCGGTAAGTGTCAAACACTGCCAGTATTCAGTCCTGCAGAGACGCTCGTGGACGTGAGACAGTCCGGGCTTTCTGGACACTCGCACCATTGTTTGGACAAACAGTTCTACCACAAAACCAAGCCATTAGTGAAGCTACTGTAAGGTTGCTGTGTCGGCTATTATTAAACTAATAATATAGTATTATAACACACAAATACATACATATACGTATAATATAATAATAATATATATAATATAATATTATATATAATATTTATAATATAATATAATATCTCAGCTTAATAATAAGTAAAATAATAATAAATTAAATATTTTAATAATAAATTAAATCTTCCTCTCCTGTGTCTACATATCCATAGTATGCATGTATTTGTGTGTTATAATCATATATATATATATATATGAAGAGTTCAGATGCAAAACCTCTAAGTGCCATCTGAAATTTTCTTCTAGAATGATCATTTTTATCAAGCTTGTATATTTAAGTTCAGTAATTTCACTTAAATAGCAATGAAAATGACCTATTAGTTGTCTTTTAAGTGAAATTACTGAACTTAAATATACAAGCTTGATAAAAATGATCATTCTAGAAGAAAATTTCAGATGGCACTTAGAGGCTTTTGCATCTGAACTCTTCATATATATATATATATTCAGTAATATTGCTGTTTCATGGTTCCTAATTTTTTTATTAATATTATTATTATTATACCTAGATAATAAATGAAATTCAGTTATTCAGTTATCCATATATATATATATATATATATATATATATACATATATATACAAAGATTAATATAATATCATAGGTACCTGAAATATGAATGGAAAACTCACTGGCCAAACTCTATAAATGTGTTGTTGTTTTTTTTTATCCTTCTGGAAAAGTCATTGAAAATCATCTTACCTAATACATAACATGTGAACTTGATCAGGCTGGAAACTACACACTGCAAAAACAGTCCATGTAGAACGGCAGAATCATATTCTGAACATACCCAGTGTCTTATCGTCCAAAATATGACAACATTACCTGTCCTTTGGTGGTCTCAGACTCGGGACATCCATTCTAATTATATATAATCAATCTATTACTTTCTAATGGACTGTGGCGAGGAAAAGCCATTACCGCGGTGGCCTCACACACATACGTTATTTGTGACAAATGTTTCATTTTTGCCATTAAGCCTGAAGACACGGGTTTCATCAGTTATGAAATACTACCCTGTACTTTGTGTTGGCAGTGTTTTGTGTGCTATTTTACTGTCTGCACTTCCTAATGCAATGAGATATTCAGCTTCAGCGTCCTCTACGTGACTCCGTGATTGGTGCATTAACGTTATTGTAAGTGGTTTGGATCAATTTTGTGACCAAAATAACACTGCACTGATATTTCTTTGCCATTTCATTAAATGTGCATTACTGAATTTAATAAAGGGAGAACTGCAAGGAAACATAGCATTTAACATGCCTTAAAGCCAAGAGAGACGTTCAGCAAATTCATTAGCATCTCATTATGTTTCAGATTTACGTGTGTGGTGCGCAGAGAGAACAGACTGTTACATAAGCGTTATGTCTCTCTAGGTCATGAAGAGGTAATTACTTCAAACTTTTTAATGCACATGGATTTTAATGGAAATGCCAGCGTTGAAATTAATTCTGACGGCTAAAAACAAGATAAGTAACTGCTAAGATGACCAGTGAACCTAGCGATCTGGTGAATCAGTATCTCGTGTGCAAATGAGCGACACCAGCCGCATCTTTGAGTCGTTGAGTGTGGGACTGTGGCTTGTGTTAGCTGTTGGTTAACAGTCTTGAACTGAAAGAGTGTAAGTTGGCTTGACCCAGAGACCTCCTCATTGTGCTTTAACCCCAGGTTATTGAAGGAAAGGACTAATCGCCGGCTAACTGTGGATGTGTTGTTGTGTAAATGTGTTTCTGTGTGTCTCTATCAGGTCCTGGTGTCGGACTGGGCTCAAGCAGAGGCTAGTTTTCACCTCTGTGAGGTTCTCTTTAAGGTCCATAAGGTACAAAAACTCACGCATGGCTTTATCAACAGATGCCAGTTGCTCTGAATGTCTTGTGTTTGTCAGTTAAAGTGAACATGGATGTAATTTCAAAATGTACTTTCCTAAATCATATTCAAAGAAATAAACACTTACGTTTAGCAAAGGTGCATTAAATTGATCAAAAGTGACTGTAAAGACATGTATAATGTAACAAAAGATTCTGTTTCAAATAAATGCTGTTCTTTTGAACTTTCTATTCATCGAAAAAAAATCCTGAAAATAAAATGCATCACATTTGCTCATGAATCTGAAGCAGCACAACTGTTTTCATCATTGATAACAATCATAAATGTTTCTTGAGCATCAAATCATCATATTAGAATGATTTATGAAGGATCATGTGACACTGAAGACTGGAGTAATGATGCCGAATAAATTACACTTTACTGTATATTCACATAGAGAACAGCTGCTTTAAATTGTAATAATATTTCACTGTTTTTACTGTATTTATGATCAAATAAATGCAGCCTTTGTGAGCTTAAGAGTCTTCATACCAATTCAAAACTTTGAATAGAAGTGGATATGTTTATATTTTTCATTTAACCACGATTTTTTGTGTGTGCTGTGGTAGATTTTTCCCTAAACCTAACTACGTACCTGGAACCTAATCACCTGCGTCTACAGTCGACACTTAATAAATAAATTTACCCTGGATGTTTTTACACAGGACACTCAAGCGTCTCCAATCGATACTTAATCTGGCGCATCTACAATCGACACCCAATAATCTTTATACTCTCTAGCTCTTGCGTCTACAGTCGACAACTGGCCTCGAGTTCCTTACTTGTTCCCCTAACTAACTAACTTGCTGCGCAGCATTAATGACAGACAGACTCCAGCAAATGTCCTTTAAATGCTTTAATCACGGCCGGGGGATCTCAGAGCAGTTCTCAGAGAATCTCCCAAGAAGAAACAAGGAGGATCTCAGACAAATTCCATTGAGAATCCCTTCCCTGGAAATCCAGAGTTCTCGCGAGAGCACAAGTTGAATTTGCTCAGATTTGAATTTGTAATGATGCTCATTAAATATGCCCTTGTATCCGAGCTGCACCAATCACATCGGGTTATCTGATATAGGCGGGCCCGAGGTGAGATGACGACAGCGCTGTGACGTCCAAGTCATTAGTAAACATTGCAAGATGGCTGTGGATGAACACCAGTTGTTTGAAACGGCTTTGGCCACTACAATGATCGAGTTAGACTTGGCTTTTTATCTAAAAGAGGAACAGAAGACGCCGCTCGAATCGTTCCTTTGCAAGAAGGCTGTTTTTGCTGTTTTGCCGACGATACGGCAAGAGTCTAATCTACCAGTTAGCTCCGCTGATAGCTAAGCGTATGGGGCTCGTTGTGATTGGTCGTAGTGTTATCCAATTGCATGCAGTGAGATTTTCAAATGCATGTTTGGTGCCGCCCCTCGAGCTGGCCGATTTTCATTAGTTGATGCCAGACCATTATTCTTTCAGATTTAGGTCTGGATTTCCAGGCTAGAGAATCCCACCAGCAAACACGAATAAAAGTTTTTATAGAATAAGGGGTATGGCAAAATGACATGAAACATTACTTAATTTCCCCACAATCTGATTGGTTCTTCATAGGCAAGCCCTCTTGCTACGTTTCAAGTTTAGACATCTGTCTAGTTTCATTTCCCATATTTGTTATTTTTACACACACACACACACACACAGACACACACACACACACAGACACACACACACAAAACCAAACAACGTTAAAAAAACAAAGAACAGAACGTTTTAGTGCATTGTGTTTCAAAGTGTTAGGCCTAAAAAGAGAAAGTAAGGTTAGATGTTAGAGTTATGATTAGTTTGATATACAGTTTACTATTTTATTCATTAAAAAATCCATCACAGCGGGCAAAAAAACCCCTGATTTATCTGCTTCACATTCGACTTTACTTCAGATCTGTGTTTTTTTTTATAGCTATGGATAGCCGAAGACTGCTGGATCCAGACCAAGTTTTATATGGGTCTCCAGCAGGACGGGGATCTGCGGGACAGTGAACCCTTCTGCTTCAGTGTGCTCGTGGGACACGGCCAGAGCTTCTGCTACAGCGTTGAGCTGGGCTCAGACCTGGTGCTGTGGGAGAAAGCCTTTCAGAGAGCCGTGTTCATGGAGGTGCAGAGAGTACGGGTGAGTCCCGACACTATTTTACCAAAACCCACACGGTTTGTTCACCCAAAAATGAAAATTCTGTCAGTAATTACTCGCCCTCATGTTGTTCCAACTCTGTAAGACTTTCATTCATCTTCAACACAAATTAAGATATTTCTGATGAAATCTGAGAGCTGTCTCACTCCTCCATAGGCTTCTATGTTATTGAAACTTGCCGGCCCAGAAAGTTAGTAAAGACATCATTAAAATAGTCCAAGTGACTACAGAAGCGCTGCGCTGTTACACTACGTGAGCTCACTCAGAGGCCCACACAGAAGAAAATGAAGAGTTGAATAAAGTTGTTTTTTTTGTGGGGGGTTTTTTGCACACAAAAAGTATTCTCGTCGCTTGATCAACTTAAAGGGAAACTCACGCCAAAATGCAACCTAGGGTCTTTTTGTGAATCTACCCGAGGCAAACTTTCGTTTAAAAGCATAATTAGGATGGAAACGTCACTTTTAAGATTGACCGTATTTTCGTTTTCGGTCAAATTGCCTTTTGAATGGGAGTGCTTGGGGCACGACTATGATAGCATCAAAATCGCTATTTTTAAAACACTAAGAAGGCTCGACACAACATGAAACTTTGCTGGAAGTGTCACCAGGGGCTCTACACATGAACTCCAGCATTGAGAACAGTGTTTGTGTACACAGAGTTTACTAAAAAGAAACTTATTTAAAAATAAAAAATACATTAAATTACCATTGTAACCAATGAAAGCATTGCACTATTCCTGCCAGACATCCATGGTTACAGTTAGTGTTGCTACATTACTTTAACTCCTTGTCCAAGCGCTTGTTCTATCCAGACTGGACTATTGTAATGCTCTCCTGGCTGGTCTTCCAGTTTGCTCTGTCAAACCTCTGCAACTGATCCAGAATACTGAAGCGAGAGTGGTCTTTATCGAGCTGAAGAGACACACGTCACTCCTATCCTCACAAAACTGCACTGGTTGCCAGTTGCCGCTCGCATCAAATTCAAGTCACGGACTTTTGCCTACAGAACAACCCCTGGCTCTGCTCCCTTTTACCTAAACTCATTAATTCAGCCTTACGTGCCATCCAGAAACTTGTGCTCTGTAAGCGAACGTCGTCTTGTGGTGCCATCATCTCAAAGAGCCACAAAATCTCTTTCTCTGACCTTTACCTGGACTGTTCCCAGCTGGAGGAATGATCTGTCCAACTCAGTCAGAGCTGCTGAGCCCGTGGCCATTATCAAGAAACGGCTGAGGACGCATCTTTTTTTTGCGGCAACACTTATCCTCATCCATTAATACTAACACTTTTTCTTCTATTCTAAATCTATTATCTTTATAAAAAAAAAAAGTAAAAAAAAAAAAAAAAAAAGTACACATAGCACTTGCATGTGTGACCCTGGATCACAAAACCAGTCACAAGTCGCACATATATATATTTGTGTGTGTTTGTGTGTGTGTGTATGTGTAGCCTTTTAGATAGTTGTTCTCAACAATAAGGACTTCTGATTTGTAGTTGCCAAAACACAATTTTTAATGTCAAAAACACACTGCCGTTCAAAGTTCAAAGAAATTCATAAAATGCCAATTTAAAGTGTTTTGTTGCTTTATTCTTACTATTGTAATACAGTAATAAAAATCATCCTGTTCAGGCACAGTATCAAACAACAGTATTTGTACTACTGAATTTTAAAGAATTATTGTCTCAAAAGGTGATTTTCATCAATGCATTACAGTAATACGAACGAAGCAATGCTGTAAACTTTTTTTGCTTTACGGTAACATGAATGCATTTTTTTTATTTAAAATATATATCCTGTCAATCAGTGTTATGGTGTTAAAATGCCTCTTCAAGAGATTAAACACAAAGAAAGCGGTATATGACAAGTGAAGCATTGATTTCTGCATCTGTCAGCAATGCAATGCATGCGAGATCAGGCGCACGTGTGTGTGTGTCTGATTTGTGCGTTTCAAATGTTATTACTGCTTTAATTAAATTCCTCTGAAGACTCTTTTCTGTGAGACCTCTCCTCATTGAGCCGTTAAATTACCTTCACTATACATAAGCCTAGCGCATCTCTGGTGTCGCCATGAACTCCTGCAGGGCAGCTATTATGAAGTATATGCTAACATAAGTTCATGGGATGAAGGGGATTTAAGACTCAGCAGCTCCGGAGACTTGCCGTACTCAAATTTAAGTCATTTTAAATACCACCCGAGGTCAAACTCAGAGCGTCAGTTTCTGCGGTATCCGAACGACCCTCGAACGAAGCTCTAGCACGCAAGTGTGAATTACTACGAGTGTTTATTTATGGCTCATGAGCATTATGCTGGTTTATTTCTCTGCCAGTGGCGTGTTGGTTTCTCTGCAGTGTTTAATCAGCGCTGATTCGCTCAAACTTTGGCTTAGTGGAGCAGATTAGTGGCTCTCTGGATAAACTGCATATCATATTCCATGCAAGACATCAAAATCCTCATCTAACACTACGCTAACGTTTCATTTGAGGCTAATTGAGGGAGTAAAGGCCACATAAAGGCCTAATAGCAAACGCTCAAATGGCCCATCGTGACATGCTGCCAAGTTCTGACAGCCAAATTTACCACGTCCGTTTGATCTTAATTCCGAGGGCGATTATTTCCAATGGCATTTTCGTGTCCTTGAAAGGCCCAACATGAGTGTGTGATGTATTTCTTTGTGAGCGTCATAGAGTGTCAATTCAGATGAAATTCGCCCCGAGATTACAGCTCGCGATGGGTAATGTGATGAGTTTGACCTTTGGCTGCACAATATTGGAAAAAACCTGACATTGTGATATTTTGTTTTTCTACAATATGCAGTGTATTGAATTGAATTCTAGAATGATTTTGTTGGGGATTGCATCTGCATTGAAATTAAAATTAGTTGAAGGCTGAAAAATGACTTTTTACTCTGAAGATTTTTATTTGAGTGTGAACCGTCCTTTTAGGGCTGAACAATGTGGGAAAAACTTGAAAAATGTTTATGATTCACAAAATTTGGATGTTCACATGCCATAAAGTGAACAGAGTAAAAAATATATTTTTTTTCTTTTCTTTTTTTTTTGTTAATTTGTTTTTTGACAAATTCAATATGGCTATAACATAATAACAATTGTTTATTGTTATTAACAAATAATCAAAATAAATATATTGTAATATATATTGCAAATATATTGTAATAATACTATGGTAAAATAAAAAATAGTATTTTATAAACATCATTATCTTTTATAATACTGCTGAAAATTACAATTACTAATGTTTATGTCTTAATTTCTGTAACTTTTTCTAAACATTAAACCACTCAACCAGTGATATTTATGTATCACTGAGATACTATATAGTTTTTATCAATATTTAAAATTTCAGTTATGATTTTTATATTTTGCATTTTCATTTTTAGTAATTTTGTATTTTTAATTAAAAAAATAAAAAAATAAAAAAAAGGTTAAAGAAGTTTGTTGTGCGCTCTAATTAAATCACAGCCTTCGTGATGTGAAAATCGCACAAAGCCATATTTCATCTATTTCGATATACAGTATTGTGCAGCCTTACTTTACTTAGTTGTTTTGGGAGGATTGGTTCTTCTAAATTGTAAACGAGTGTGTGCTAACAGGAAGTTGGCGTTCTTCAACCTAGCAATTTAACATGATAGCAAATGGTTTAACTTGCATTTTAAAAATTTTAAGTTCTTATATTTATCTAAAATGATTTGAAAAAAACGTCTGTGGAAATGACAGCATGTCTCTTGCGCACACAAGCCAAAGATTTCTGTCTTGCATATCTATTGATATCAACTCTGATGTCATGTGGAAAAATGTCATGACTTTAATCACTGACATTTACGGTGTGCATTTGAAGATGCTTTTATCCATTGCATTTAACAGTATGAACTCTTTTGGTTCATGCATTCCCTGAGAATCCAGCCCATGACCTTGACGTTGCATAGACCATGCTTTACAGCTTGAGCCTTAATAAATCATTTGCACTGGAAACATTTTGTGTCTTCTGTATGTCTTAATGCGTGATTTATGTCGTTTCTTTCCGCCACATAACTAGCTAAATTAAGATAATAGTTTTTAATTTGTTAATTGATTGACCCTGTTTCATTAAGAACTGTGAATACTTTTCATGTTGATTATATTTCAGCAAATTGCACAGAATTGGTCTTATTCATGAAACACAGACAATTATGTGTGATTCATTCATAATTCAATCCTTTTATAAGCATTGAATTGATTTAAAATGTCATTATGAAATAAGATTTTTTATGAATTTGCTCTGTTTTTTGTTGTTGTTTTTTTTGCTAATATAAGTATTAGCAACAACATGCTGTGATTTGACTCATTAAGGTCATTTGAAAATGTTTCCACTAAATCCATCAAAACGTTTATGTGATCTCAGGGTTGTAGTAAATGTCTAATTAAGGATTTTGAAGCAAAACACTTGGTGCATTTTCCCCAGTTTGGAAAGAAGAGGGTCAGAAAGCAGCCCTGAGCCTGAGCTGTATTATTCTGTACCCTTAACCAGACATTTATAAATAATACAAAGGAACGAAGCTGTCAGAAACGATTTCAATCACTGCAATGCTGAGATACAGAAAGGGCAACATGCAAAGCTCCCAAATTCATCAGCGTGGCTTTGCAGAAGACCTTCAGTCTGTAACGCGCTGGAAACACTGCGCTGGTTCTCTGCCACTGTCCGTCCAGAACGCTCTGATCCAGCTCAAAGCCCCGAAGCTCATCCAGAACGCTCTGGTCCAGCTCAAAGCCCCGAAGCTCATCCAGAACGCTCTGGTCCAGCTCAAAGCCCCGAAGCTCTTCCAGAACTGGTCCAGCTCAAAGCCCCGAAGCTCTTCCAGAACGCTCTGGTCCAGCTCAAAGCCCCGAAGCTCTTCCAGAACACTCTGGTCCAGCTCAAAACCCCGAAGCTCTTCCAGAACTCTCTGGTCCAGCTCAAAGCCCCGAAGCTCTTCCAGAACTGGTCCAGCTCAAAGCCCCGAAGCTCATCCAGAACGCTCTGGTCCAGCTCAAAGCCCCGAAGCTCATCCAGAACGCTCTGATCCAGCTCAAAACCCCGAAGCTCTTCCAGAACGCTCTGATCCAGCTCAAAGCCCCGAAGCTCATCCAGAACGCTCTGGTCCAGCTCAAAGCCCCGAAGCTCTTCCAGAACACTCTGGTCCAGCTCAAAGCCCCGAAGCTCTTCCAGAACTCTCTGGTCCAGCTCAAAGCCCCGAAGCTCTTCCAGAACGCTCTGGTCCAGCTCAAAGCCCCGAAGCTCATCCAGAACGCTCTGGTCCAGCTCAAAGCCCCGAAGCTCTTCCAGAACACTCTGGTCCAGCTCAAAGCCCCGAAGCTCTTCCAGAACGCTCTGGTCCAGCTCAAAGCCCCGGAGCTCATCCAGAACGCTCTGGTCCAGCTCAAAGCCCCGAAGCTCTTCCAGAACGCTCTGGTCCAGCTCAAAGCCCCGAAGCTCTTCCAGAACTGGTCCAGCTCAAAGCCCCGAAGCTCTTCCAGAACACTCTGGTCCAGCTCAAAACCCCGCAGCTCTTCCAGAACTCTCTGGTCCAGCTCAAAGCCCCGAAGCTCTTCCAGAACTGGTCCAGCTCAAAGCCCGAAGCTCATACAGAACGCTCTGGTCCAGCTCAAAGCCCCGAAGCTCATCCAGAACGCTCTGGTCCAGCTCAAAACCCCGAAGCTCTTCCAGAACGCTCTGATCCAGCTCAAAGCCCCGAAGCTCTTCCAGAACGCTCTGGTCCAGCTCAAAACCCCGAAGCTCTTCCAGAACGCTCTGATCCAGCTCAAAGCCCTGAAGCTCATCCAGAACGCTCTGGTCCAGCTCAAAGCCCCGAAGCTCTTCCAGAACACTCTGGTCCAGCTCAAAACCCCGAAGCTCTTCCAGAACTCTCTGGTCCAGCTCAAAGCCCCGAAGCTCTTCCAGAACTGGTCCAGCTCAAAGCCCCGAAGCTCATCCAGAACGCTCTGGTCCAGCTCAAAGCCCCGAAGCTCTTCCAGAACGCTCTGATCCAGCTCAAAGCCCCGAAGCTCTTCCAGAACGCTCTGATCCAGCTCAAAGCCCCGAAGCTCATCCAGAACGCTCTGGTCCAGCTCAAAACCTCGAAGCTCTTCCAGAACGCTCTGATCCAGCTCAAAGCCCCGAAGCTAATCCAGAACACTCTGGTCCAGCTCAAAACCCCGAAGCTCTTCCAGAACGCTCTGGTCCAGCTCAAAGCCCCGAAGCTCATCCAGAACGCTCTGGTCCAGCTCAAAACCCCGAAGCTCTTCCAGAACGCTCTGGTCCAGCTCAAAACCCCGAAGCTCATCCAGAACGCTCTGGTCCAGCTCAAAGCCCCGAAGCTCTTCCAGAACGCTCTAAATATAGAGTTACAACTACGATTAGAGTTGTTTGCATAAAATGCACCGTGAACATTCACACATTTGCCCTGTGATAGGCTACAATTCGCTCCGTGCACAGCGACCGTTGACGTTCGAACTTGAGTGTGTGGGCCAGTACTTCCAGTGAAAACTTACGGTGATCTGACAGCGAGAGCGAGAGACAACAGCGACCGAGTTCCATTACCACAGAGATATTTTTTTTTCACAATGAGTATTCAAGAGAGGTGACTTGCCTTTCAGACGGTGACAGCCTCAGCACTTCATCGTTGTGTGCCGTTATGTACCATTTCGTCATGTTACAACAGAGAAGTCTCATGCATTCCCCCTTGACGCTGCGGTACGGGCTGAGTGGATGCAGAAGATCCGGAGGGATAACTTCAACCCGACCAAATTTTTAAATGCATATGATTTTCACTGTATTTCACCTGTGCGTTTCTATGCTTTTTATTAGCTACTGCATTTATTTTGTGCAAGTGAGATAAAGACCTGTTTCATAAATAATAATAATAATCTGTCTGGTGTTTATAAGCAGCACATACAGTATTGTACTACGTGTAAAATATACACAAACTTACCTATATTAAATTGTTAGTGGTACCTACAGTAAAAATGTAAATGTAAAATATGTGATGATAATATTGATCGAGCAATGATGTAAGTAAGTAAAAATGCATGCAGAATTGAGAAAATAGTATTTATGGAGATAAACTGTAGCCTATCACAGGGCAAACTTGTGAATGTTTACGGTGCATTTTATGCAAACAACTCTAATCGTAGTTGTAACTCTATATTTACAGTAGGCATAACTGTCATTGCGTATGCATATATGAGTCAAATACAATCTTCTGTTGTATTTCATTCATTAATCTGACTATGCATCCGTGCATTTAATTGCCATTGGCTCGTGTGATAGTAATATGGATCTTAGTAGTATTTTAAGTGATAAATGATTCTATAAACAACTATAAAAGATACATTTCGGCTTTCTCCGTCTCCCTGCACCGGGCGTAATGCGAAACCGGAAGTGTCTTAGCACACCCTGGCTGATCCGAAATCCAAAATGGCGGCCACGTGCAACTAGCGAATTCACACTGTCAAAACTGTTATAGCCAGGATGATAATCAATTGACAGCACTAATATGTGCATAAATATACATAATATATACAGAACCAAATCACAAAACCAGTCTCGAGTCGCACGGGTATATTTGTGGCAAAAGCCAACAATGCATTGTATGGGTCAATCATATCGATTTTTCTTTTATGACAAAAATTATTAGGATATTAAGTAAAGATCATGTTCCATGAAGATATTTTGTAAATTTCCTACCGTAAATATATAAAACATTTATTTTTGTGAGTGAATGCAGCACAATCGTGAACATAAATGGACAATTTTAAAGGCGATTTTCTCAATGTTTCGATTTTTTTGCACCCTCAGATTCCAGATTTTCATAGTTTTCATACAAACGTTATTCAGTTTTCATTATTAACTACGACTTTTGCCTCAAACTTTGAATTTACTGCATATTAATAGTTAGTAAGGTAGTTGTTGTTGTTGTAGTTAAGTTTATAGGATTAACAAATGTTGAATATGGTAATGCAGAATAAGGCATTAATATGTGCTTTATAAGTACTAATAAAAAGCCAATATTCTAGTAATATGCATGCATATTTAATACTGAGAATTGCTCGCAAAAGTTATTTGATATTACACTATAAAATGCTGAGTTATTTGGTAACACTTTATTTTGATGGTGCATTTTGAACATTGTGTTGACTAGAAGTAACTTTGCAACTACATGTCAACTAACTCTCATTAGAGTATAGAGTAATAGACTGACAGCTTAATATCTGCAAACTCTTCATTTATGATGGTCCTCCAACAGACATTCTACTGACTATAAGAAACTTTATAAATATAAGTGAAACTGGTTATTTCAACCCAAATTTGGGTTACATATGAACAAACCCAATCGAATGGACAAAATTTAACCCAATGGTTGGGTTTATCCATATTTGACCCATATTTGACCCCCCCCCTTTCCCACACACACACACACACACACACACACACACATTTTATAGTGTGCCTAAAGAGAACGTTTGTGCAGTGAATGTTGAGATCCCTGACACTAGTGTTTCTTTTCTAAACAAACACGACTAATTACTGTAAGGTGAAAGTGACTTTAATCATTCATGAACAGTAGTTGCAGACCCAGCGGTTTGTGTTCATCACTCTGCTCAATGTCATTGCCCTTCATCAGTTAGGCCTTGATTGTCCAGTTCTCATTTAGGATGATGTGATTCCGGGCACTGAGAGACGGATGGGTGTTTTAAAGAGATGCATTAACGCTCCATGAGCTTTGGTGCACATCAGCCTTCAAAGCCACTTGAGAAAGCAATAAGTTCATTATGCATTTGTGAGCATGATTGCAGATTATCCGGACGTGCTTTTCTGGGATGAGACGGGCTGAATGCTGGACCTCTAGTGTGTCAAGCACTTTTTCACATCATGAATGAACAAATATCTGCTGATATGAGACGCTGTCCTTCGGGATTCCACTATGGGTGACGGAGAATGTGCATTGTGTTGTTAAGTACAGTCTGTAATGCATGCATTGTTGCATTTGTCCAAAACACAGCAATGCATGAACTGCATGGATGCACTTATAGAATGTTTGCATTTTCATGATGCAGTGTAACCAAAAACAGAAGCGCTTAAAAACCAACGGGCCTTTGTTTGTCCAGATGTTGTAGACATGCATCTGTTGCAATTCGTTAAGATCAACAAACACAACAAAGGCTTAACACGTTTTCATTTACAAGCAGAAGTGGCTTTTTTGAGTAGTTTTAAGAAAGGTTTTGTGTGAAGAACAGTGTTGTTCTGGTGCATTGCAGCATGTTCCCCTGTGATCTTGCATTGAAGTTCAATGGCTCCTCATTATTTTAGACCAGAAACATATTTAAAGCAGTTACACATGCATGCACAAATGGCAAATGCATTACAAGCATGCGATCCTGTTGTACAGTAAAATGAAAACAGAAAATGTAAAATTAATAAAAAACTATAATAGTATGTCATGATACTAAATAAAATAAAACACTGGTTGTTATTCGGGTAGCTACATATACTGTATACATGTTGACTTTAAAGGGGATACATTTTAATCCCTTTTTTATTGCCAATGTCTAATCAGCTTGCAACAAAACTTAAAAATTAGACCTTCCCTGACTTCCCATGTAAGCCGACTTATTTTTATGTGAAGAAATCAAAAGGATGTGACGTTTTAGGACCCATGAAATGTACATATTATACAATGTTCAGGATAATGGCAAAATGGCTATTCTGTACTGTAATGTCAATGTGTCTGGCAAAGAAGAGGGATTCATTCTAAAACTATAGTCTCACACAGCCAGATCTATATAGTCTATAGTCTCAAATATAGCTTATAATCAAACTGTCGACATGATGCCTGTGAATCTCAGAGCTGGTTCAAACATCCACACATCTCTATGATCAGATGCTTTCTGAACTGCTGTTTTCTCACCGCTGTCATTAGTTAGTTGCACATATTTACATATTCGTCTAACCGTCGCTCTCAGCAGTGTGGACGGCGTCTGGATGTTCGTTAAATCACTGCAAAGGTATTTCAAACAACTTCTTACTTCTAAACAAAGAACAAAAAATAATTTCACTGTGAGTTTATCGGGGCTTTGAATCACGTTCAGTCTTGTACGTTACGTGAGCGCGAGCAATACGTGCTGCTGCAGTTCACTGAACGGCCACCGGTGGCGCTAGTAACAAGGCCTTCTGAATTATACATATAGACCCTTTAATTACGTTGCTCTGCAAGATTATCTTCAAACTGCATGTTAGTAGTTCACCTGAAATAGAAAACTGATTGTAGAAGACAATAATATAATAATATATGATGACGTTCAACTTACAGCAATGTTCTTGTGTGCATTTCAAAAAGCAGCGATGCATGGACTTGAGCTTGCATCGATAGAAGTGTTTGGGTTTACATATCTTCGTAGAGTAATAACTTAGATTTCTATGAGATGCAGCTTAATTTATACATGAATCACCCAAATATTAATGTGTTATTTAATGTCTGTCCAGATGTTTTTGGAGATGCATCTGTTGCAGTTCATTAGATCAACCAACACAACAGCACATGTCTGTCTGGCAGGAGAAGTTTGCTGCATTTGTATCGTGCTGTTGTGTCTCTTCGCTCGACTTGACAAGGAAATCCTCGACAAACCTCACTATGTGTTTTTCAGATCCCTCTAGAGAAGCTCTCCAATTAGCGGCGTGTATTCTGTGCTTTACATGTGACAGCAGACGCTTACGTGAGGCGACAGTAAGCACTGTTAATCCGCTTCGCTAGCGTTTGCTTTCTCTGGCAGCTGAATTTCATACGCCTCTTAAAACGCGACCGCATATCTGTGCCATGAGTAAACGGCCTCTCAGTTCCAGCAGATGTGTCCCGTGATGAGTTTGAGGCCAAAGGTAACAGGGAGTTTGGACGTCTTTCAGTTTGGAAAGTTTAAAGTGGTATAATGTGCTTTTCACAAGATGTAAAATAAGTCTCTGATGTCCCCAGAGTGTGTATGTGAAGTTTTAGATCAAAATACCCCACAGATATTTCTATATAGCATGTAAAAATTGTCACTTTTTGAGGGTGAGCAAAAACGCACAGTTTTTGTGTCTGTCCCTTTAAATGCAAATGAGCTGCTGCTCCCTGCACAGGGGGCGGAGCTTGTGTCCTTTTACCTCACACACACATGCACTGAAAATGTCAAAAACTTTTAGCTTTTTCTGTTCAAACCGGAGTCAGACAATGATGGAGAGACTCTAGAAGAAGTGACAACATGTAGAAGCAACAGGACATTTCTGAATGGTTAGTTGATGAATTTATGTAGCTTAGGTGTAGTTATGTGTAGTTTATGTAAATTATAGTTGGTGATGTCACTAACCCGTGAGGAATGTCGTGTAGTCTCTACCAGCCGTTTGTTGTAGTCCTTAAAAAGCGATTTCTTTAAAAGAAAATATCTCCCTTTGCTTTGAACTTTGAGCGTTGTAACTTTGCAGATGTTGTTTATGGTCAAACAGCAACATTACACACTAACTAAAGTTAGAAAAGTGAAATCATAATCAACCACCCCTTTAAGAAGTGCATCTTGTGGTTATCAGGTTCATATTCAGAGGTCGGTGTGTTGGGCTCAATTAGATCTCATAATTCTGTGAGCTGTAGGGTAGAGTTTAATGCACAAAAATAATAAGGACCCGAGAGAAATCTCGGCACGATAATTCCCATACTCCTTCCATATTAGTCAGAGCTGTGTTGACGAACTTTAATGGCTTCTTCTCTGGCTCGACAGATTGCTTGATGATGTTAGAGAATCAAAATGTCACTGCCGGGCGTCCAGGAAAACTCGCTCTCCTCCTCCTGCCTAATTGATTTCAAGAGCCACTCACTGTAATACTGCGAATATTACTGTTACATTTCATGCATATTTAGCTACAAATGTTTCTTTATTTGAGGATTTGATTTGAAAATGCAGATCAGGCGGAACAGACGGCTGCGGTTCTGACACTCGGCTGGGATTTGAAATGCCTTTGCATTTTAAATTGGATCATTATTAATCGTTTTTTGTTCATTTAATTATGCTTCTCAATCAGTTTTAGGACAGATGTGTTCTGTAATCATAATCAGTTATGTTAAGTATTGTACTTACAAACTGCTTGATGTAATTTTATTTGGAATAAAAATTATGTCTGAAATATTCTTTGATCCACTTTATAGTTTTATTTAGTATTTGTGATGTTTTGAGTTTTAATGTAAACATTTACTCAATTTGAGTGATCATTAATTTTACATTTACATGTATGCATGTGATAGACGCTTTTTCCAAGGTGACTTCTGAATTCTAGGGAATTGTTTTTTATTTATTTTTTTGCTTACATTTTTAATAGTTTAAATATTTTATTAATATAAATTATGTCTGAAATATTCTTTGATCCACTTTATAGTTTTATTTAGTATTTGTGTTTTGAGGTTTAACATTTAATATAACATTAACATTTACTCAATTGAGTGATCATTAATTTTACATTTACATTTATGCATTTGATAGATGCTTTTTCCAAAGTGACTTCTGAATTCTGGGGATTTTTATTTTTATTTTTTTCTTACATTTTTAATAATTTAAATATTTTATTAACATAAATTTTACTATAATTTATTATATATATATATATATATATATATATATATATATATATATATATATATATATATAAGCCTATTAGTAGTTTTTATTCATTTAAATATTTAAGTATTTTATTAATATAAAATGTAAAAAAAAATATAAAAGTTTATTTTATTTATTTTTAATTAAATATTTAAAAACATTTATATATTATTTTTTGATTATTATTATTTTTTGATGATCCATGTTTAAAGCCGTTGAATTCTTTCCAGCTGCTGAAATGTTCGGACCCAATGATCTTCAGGCGCTGTGCTTCAGCTCGGACCTCTATAATGTGATTTTGAGGGTCATTGTGTTGGGAATACTGATGCGATGCATCTCTATAATCACATTGACTAGAAACAAAAACTTCCAGGAATCTAATTATAGTAAACAAATCACTGAGACTCTCCGGTTCTCCGACACATTTACACGAGCCCTTCAGATCTTCGCTTCCTCTCGGTCAGTCCATTAACAGATTCGGACTCTGGAGTTCAGGTGCATGCGTAAATCCTCTTACTCTCACCATAGCACAGCACTGCAGAATTACTGGGCTGGGTATTGACTTTTTCCCTTTAGAAAATAGATTATTAGACAAGTTCTTCTATCTTAGTTTCTTCTTTGTATTAAAAGCGCAGTGTTGGGCAGCCGTTTCCATGGCAACTGAGCCGTACCTGTGCTATTCCCGGGAATATATAATGCATGTGAGATCAGGACCGTTGAGAATGTTTTTTTTGTTGTTTTTTTTTTATATAGAGAGAAGCGATTTAAATATGAATGTTGTGTGTGTTGTTTTACAGTGTTTGAGCTTTTGTGTAAGTATTCCTCTTGTTCCTCTGCAGTGGAAGAGCTACATGTGCAGCAGTCAAGGGAAGATCCTGAGCTTCACAGTCGACTTCGAGTCGGGCTTCTCCTGCTCCGAGAACATCTCAAAGGTGAGGAAATCAAAGCTTGCTGTGTTCGCTGCTTATTGTGTTTCTGAGCTGAATCCTGACAGGAGTGAACTCAGAATAAACTGCTTTTATCTTGCGCTCAGTGTTTCAGGTAATTACTGTTCTGCTCCTTCCTATAAGCTGCTTTACTCTTATTAGCAGAACACACTCGGGTCACTCCTGGCACTTAATAAGGAATCTTCCCGTTTTATATATTTTTAAATTATTATTATTTATTTATTTATTTAAAAAATATTTTTTTATCTATATCAATTATGTATTTTTAATTTCTAATTTATTTATTTATATATGTTTTTTTTTTTTTTTTTAACATTTTTATTTATATCTATATTTATTTTTTATTTATATATATATATATATATATATATATATATATGTGTATATTATATATATATATATATGTATATGTTTATTTGTATTTTATTTCGTTTTTTTCTATCCAAAATGTTTCAAACAAATAAAATAGATATATATAAATATCTACAATTTAATAGGTTTTTCCAGTGTCTTAAAAAAATCATCCTTTTAGTCTGTAAAATCCCTTTAAATAGCAAAATCCAGTTCCACAATGACATCATCGTCATCCATGAAGTGACATCATTTTGGGGGGGAAATCAGCAGCACCGTCTCAATGGATCTGATGAATTCTAGGACATCTGTGTCACTCTCAAAACATTCATCTCAAAACGTTTTTGATTGTGTTATTATAGTTAACTCAAATTGAAACTAAAATTAAAAACCATTAAAAACTTTATTTAAACTTTTATTAATGGAAATAATTTTTTTTTATTATTATTTTATTTTATTTATATTTAAAACTAAACTAGTTTAGACATTTCTCATTGTAATTCAGTTTAATTTAATGTACTAAAATAAACTATATAAACGTATTTTTAAAAATATATAAAGGTTAAAAACTGATTCAAAATATTAATAAAAAATAGCATCTCAGTAATTCTAATTAAAGGGACGGTTCGGAGTAAAATCAACCTAGTGTAAGGATGTAGTGTAACGACGCCTAGTTCAAGAAATGCACTAATATTTTGTTGGTAGTACCAGTTTGCAACAATTATTAGTTAACACTTCGGAAAAAATAATAATTCGTTGTTACACTACATCCTTATGCATCGCTTTCTGCCAGGACTTTTACGTGCTTTTCCCAAACCACTGAAGTGACGTCGACGTCCGGGTTAGCGGTAGCATGAGCCGTCAGGCAAGTGTTATTTAAATAAACTCCTGATGTACTTACAAACTTTCCAATGCCTCGTTTTATGAGTACAGAACCTGTTTGTACTACTGTAGAAGTTTGGTGCCATTCTGGGCATTATTAGTGGGGTAATTTACCAGATACAGCCTTGGATCCATTAGCGCCTGCACTAAACCATCCGGCTGATATCTCTAAATAAGCTCTAACTTTAATAATGTTCAACCAAGGGAAAAAAGGCTTCTGGGGGGTGTTTGGCTCGAGGTCATGGTGCAAAGGACCCTGGGTTGATTTTACTCTGAACCATCCCTTTAAGAGGGTAATCCAGTACCCGGAAAGCACACCTTCTATGGGGGCATCCATTGGTTAGCAAGCCATCACCTGCTGTTAGCATGCCATTGACTCCCATTCATTTTGGCGTCACTTTGACACTTTGACTTTACATCTGAGGCGTTTAAAGACACTATTTGTCCATTGTTTATTTCTAAAGAAACACGAGAATGTATAAAAGGCTCCATTACCTTGTATCTTACACTATGGCCCCTGTTTAAACAGTATTCTGATTAAAATAATTAATCAGAATACTTAGCAAAAGTTTCTCCTGCTCCTAGCTCATGGACACCTCCTACTCACGCTCTCTGTCTCTGCAAGATTCGGAAGGGAATGATTCAGATTTCTCTCGGCACAGCTACTAGAAGACTTACAGCTGTCAGACGGGTTGCTCACGTCACGTCTACGTCGTCAAGCTCAGTTTGAGTCTGCAGTATCTCAGCCATCAGGAAGAGAGTGCTTGACTTCACTGGTCTCCGTCGAAGTCTGTGTCCATTTCTTTTACTGTCTATGATTCTAATATAACACTGGTTTTGATCAGATCCGTATTTTCCAAAAATAAAAATAAAAATATGAATTTTACATTGACATCCTCATGTAATCCCCGTATATAGATCTAGTTTCCTAAATTATGACTCAATGCTATTGATTTTGGTAATGAAGAGTCCAGAAGGTTGTGGTTAATGAGTTGTGATTGACACAGAGCCGCTGTGTGAATAGAGAGGAACACGGGCTGATTTCAAGGCTGACAGGCCAATTAAATTGTGCCGTCTAAATCTGGCATGTATTGTTCTGGGTTGGAATAGCAGTGTGTGATTTGCACAGCAGTCAGAAGTGTGTTAAACGTGCTCGTCTTCACTGCGCCTGATGACGTGTGTGTGTTTAACCCAAACCAGTCCCACTAATGAAAGTGTTCTCAGTGTTCAACTCAAGGCCTCGTGTCAGGCATCAAACTTTGCTTCTTTTGAAACATTAGAGTTTATTATATTCAGTTATTGTTTGTTCCATTCAATCATGAGTCCATATAAGAGCTTTCTTTATAACACAGATCTTCACTGCGCATTATTCAGATTTTTTCCCCATTGGTTTGCATGTTGTCTTAACATGAAGGTTTTTTCTGAATGTTTAATTAGCAGTATCAGAACAGCAGATGGTTTTGGTGTCTCACACACGCGCACACACACACACACACACACACACACACACACACACACACACGCACACACACACACACGCACACGCACACACACACACACACACACACACAGGCACACACACACACAAAAGTCATTATTGCAGCTTTGTTATTGTGCTAAGGATGAAGAAAGAACAGAGAGACTGGACTTTATTTAAGAGAAATCTTCATGTGTGGAGTGGACTAATATCAGCTAAAGAATGAACATTCGTCCTTCAGCGCAAATAAATCATCATCCAGTGTTGCTTTTAAAATGCAATTCATACAGACAGTGACTTTTTTCAATTCATGAATTTAATTAATTCTGATATTTTTTGTTTAAAAGGCTTAGATGGTGTAACCTGAAGGTTCAAAAAGGTTGTTTTTTTTTTCAAATGTTTTTATCTCTTTTATGCTCAAGACTGCATTTATTTGATTAAAAATACAGTAAAAACAGTAATACTGTGAAATATCATTTAAAACCACTGTTCTCTATGTGAATACAGTAAAGTGTAATTTATTCCTGTGATTTTCAGCATCATTACTCCAGTCTTCAGTGTCACATGATCCTTCAGAAATCATTCTGATATGATGATTTGATGCTCAAGAAACATTTATGATTGTTATTGCATGTATTTTTTTTACATGCAATAATTGAATGCATTTTTTAACATGCATTTTTTTTTCAATGTTGAAAACAGTCGTGCTGATTCATATTTGTGTGGAAACCGTCGTACATTTATTTCAGGATTCTTTGATGAACAGAAAGTTCTAAAAGAACAGAACATGTATTTAAATTAGAATATTTTGTAACATTATAAATGTCTTTACTGTCACTTTTGATCAGTATGTATATTTGACGTTTATAAATCTATCTTAATCCTGCATATTCCGAATGATTCGTCTGCGTTCGGTTAGTCATATTGATTGTGTGATGCACTATAGATGAACACAGATGTGAATGAGGTTTGACGTGACGTTTATCACTGAATCATTTTCAGTCGTTTCATTCTGCACAGCTTTTGCATGTCCGGCTGCTCTGCTTGATATTTTTCATCTGCGTTTCCACAGAAAACCATCTGGAAATACAAATTCTCCCAGCTGAAGGGTTCGTCGGATGACGGCAAGACACGAGTGAAGCTTTTGTTCCAGAATTCAGAGAATAAACAGATCGAAATGAAGGTCAGAATGTGTTTACATGTGAATATTAGCACGAAATGTCAACAACGAACATTAATGCTGTATTATAATATAATGTTAATAATATTTATCGGGTTTATATATACTGTTTTGAAGTCTTTTGTTTTGAAGTTGTTCATAATAGGAAGGATTAGGGTTGATAACTTTTTTTTTTTTTTTAAATGGAACAGTTTATTGAAACTTCAGACATGTTTTTTGTTGAATATCATATTTGATTCATCAGGTTTTTATGTCTCATATAGTATGATATAGTGAGAATATTGAGGGAAAAGCAGCTCAATTTTATTCAGAGACTCAAACTGAGCAAAAATCTAAAATTTGGTGCTGATGCTGATATTTATAGGGACAAAAAGTGAGATTAAATTCTGATGATTGAAATATAAATCAGTGAGATCTTTATGAGTATAACAGACTACCGACATAAAATGCATATCAGTCATCACTCTATATCTGTCAATATGTCTTAGTAAGATGATATTTAAATGCTTAGTTTTATGATCAAATCTCTGTAGTTTTAAAACATATAATGCAATGCAATACAATGATGATTGACAGATGAACAAATAAACCTTCCTCAGAAGCCTTATGATCATATTTGAGACTCACATTTGAACATGATTGTACTAAAATATTATGCATGGATAATTAAGTAAACTTCAAACTTAAGTCCAGAAAGTGTTGATCTTGAAATATTAGTTACAATATTAAAGTTATTCTTACATTTACTTGATAAAAATCAGTGCAGATTTCACAGGAAAAAGCCGAGCTGAAGGTGGACGTTTGTACAGTTACGCTAAAAGACTTTTAAATGCTTTTATCTTTAATAAACCGTGACAGTTGTTGACTTGAAAGAGAAAACTGCACTCTGATGTCAAAGCTGACATGGGAAATTGTGTCGAAGCGTTTGCATAGACTAAGTTTGAGGCCTAATATATATTTTATTGTATTGATATCAGCGAGAAACATCCCGTTAACAGTGTCTTTTCCAACAGGAGCTGGAGTTTGCGAATCTGACGGCTGTCCTTCATTGCATTCACTCGTTCATCGCTGCTAAAGTGGCCATGGTGGATCCCGTCTTCGTCAACAGTCAAAGTCTCACGCAGAAGTACATGTGCAACAGCTAGAAACATCTGTCCAACCTCGTCTGGTTCTCCGATTTTATGCACAATATCTATCAATATATCTAGTTCTTGTTATTTTTGTACGAATCTTCTAAATTCAGAACGACGTTCAAGGAACACTTTGAGTAGATGATATTTTGACATGCATTGAGTTATGATTTCTTTCCTACCTACTAATATGATCAATCATGTGCTTAACCTGAACTCATATTGATTATGTAGCAAAGCAGATGCTGATATACGGCATTATAAGTTGATGCATGAACTGCATTTGACAATTTTACAGGGCAAAACGGGTGAAACTTTCAGCTGTAAAATCAACCAAGCTTTGGCCAATATATGACTTTGTGTTCTTTTGCCCTTTTGTTTTTTTTAATTCAATGCCTCAAACCTCTTAATTTAGCACAATAGCAAGTCATATATATTTTAATGTCAATTCTGATGGTTCCCTGCATTTGAATGAAAGTGCTGCCTATGTTGAACTGAATTTGATATGTGTTAATATGAAGTAGTGGTTTGATTAACAGTAATTAGACAGTCTTGCCAGCTACTGTCCTTGAAAAGTGAGATTTTCTAAGACTCAAAGTCCCTGATCTGCTGTTCTATTTAGTTTGATGTTATTCCAGTTCTTTTCCAAATAAAGGAATGATTAGTTCACTGCTGACCCAATACGGCATGATTCTTGTGTGGCTCCAGAAAATGTTTATATGTAAAAATGTGTATATACTAGTTTATGGTTAACTACATAATAAAACACAAGTAAATAAATCTGAATGTATAGTACATTTGATTATATAACTATATATTCACATATTTAACTAAATAATATTTAAATCTGTCTGTCTAACTATCGTTATATATATATATATCGTTCTATCTATCCATCTTTCTTTCTTTCTGTTTTTGCCAAGGTCAAATTGATCCTGAACACAGTAACATTACAATAATTTGAAGGTAAAATACGAATTTACATTTATTTTTATAACCCTCAACAGGTATATAAATATGACAAAAAAAAAAAAATATATATATATATATATATATATAGAGAGAGAGAGAGAGAGAGAGAGAGAGAGAGAGAGTACATTTGATTATAGAACTATTCACTTTTATTACTATTCAATTTTATATAGTGCCTAAATTACATTCATTTGTTTGTTTGTTTGCCTGGGTCAAATTAATCCCAAACAGAGTAACATATTCAAATAATTATGAGGGAAAATAATTGGTTAATTTCACAATGACTAATATTTTTTTACACATGCAATCAGTCTTAACAGAACATGAAGGATAATTACCATTATACCACAACATACTGGTGAATTAATGATTGTCGGTTAATTTAATTTGCAGTTTAAAACCAGCGAATCATGAACATAAAATGGCATGTAGTGCATGCAGCAGTTTTGATAGAAAATAAACGGGCTTAAAAAATTTTTATTGTATAGAAATTATGAAAGCAAGTGTCTGTAAACAAATGATGATGATATGTCAGAAACCTCATAAATCAGTGAAGCTGTCCCTTATGAAATCCTCGCATACTTCACTCTATGAAGAACAACAGTCCGCGTCTCAGTGTTGCCAGACGTACGATAATTATCGTATTTGTTCGATCATTTTGACCTCTAAAAATCCCATAATGTATGATAATTTCTAAATTTTGTGACACTTCAAATGGTGGTCGTTGTAATCATAGGGCTTCTATAGATATTGATCTAGCTGTGGATTCGTCTACCATCATCATGATTGTGAGGAGAAGGTCAACGTGGTGTTACGCATGTCGTCCATCTTTTGTCGTCCGTCTTCTCGGCCAATCATCATGGAGAACGACTCTCTTTCTCACAAGTTTTGTTCTTTTTGTATATTGTATCCAAAGTTGTATAACATTAACGTCATCTCTGTATGTTTGCAAGAAGAAAAAAGTAAAAAATAAATTAAAAAAAAGTTTAAAATAAATAATCAATGTCAACGGTCCTACCGCGGCGTTATTATAGGTCAGTTTTTTTTCCAAGCTGAGGTCGATAGTTTAGCAATAAAGTATTTTTCAGGTCGTGTCAAAAAGTTGTTGGTCTATAAATATCTGTATTCTGTAGCCTACGTTTGACTTGTGTACAATCATTTCTTCCAAATACGATAATTTGGAGCTTCTGGTACGATACTTGGACATTTCCAATCTGGCAACACTGCCTCATCCGAAGCGCTCGACTCGAGTCAGTTCCAGAGGCGGAGGAATAAACATCTCGAGTGATGAAGGAGAAAACATCTTGATTTATTCAGCCAACAGTGCTGCTTTGTGTTGAAAACACGTCAATGTCCCCTCTGTAGGGCTCTTGAATCGCACGAAGAGCTTCAGGAGCCACAACCCTACGTCAGATGAGCTGGTGTTTTTGTATGTCAAGAGTCATTGACGCCAGTCTCTGACAGTGTTGTTCTGTACATGTACATGAACATTAGATCTGTGTTTACTCATCATTGAGCTGTTTTGTTCCAGACAGTTATTAGTGGTGTTTACTAAGGTAAGCATGTTAAGGTGCGCTCATGTTTACTTCGAAATCAAATCCAGTCAGTGAAATCCACACGATCAGGCAGATTTCACAACAGATGTTTTTCACTGTGTTTGAAAGCTGTTTGGTTTGAAAGTGAGTTCTGTGTGAGCTGTGCTTTATTGCTGCATTATTAACAATAGATGATGCACCATTTTGCCCACACTAATATGTCCGCACCTTTGTTTAGTGTTAGTGATTTCAACAAAATGGCCGGGAGAAACCACCTAGAAAGCACTCAAAATGATAAAAAATGCATCAGCATATTGAGGCGGTGTGTGTTGCTGCACTCTTGTATTCTTCAGACAAAGTAAATGTAATCTATCACTTTTATTTATGATATTGTTATAGGTTGTGTGACATGAATTCTCATAAATGAATCTTTTTACAGCCTTTTAGATGATTATACTTGTACAAAGGACATCAGATCAAGTGCAGTTACTCCCAATGAAGCCTTGTGAAGCCATTGAAGATCTTTAATCTAGATTAATGACTTGACTTACTTTAATTATGGATCATTGTCCAGCCAAAGATCTTCTTTCAGAATTGACTATTCAAATGAGTTATGCCAAAATCATCAGGTCGTTCCTCAACTACCGCAGTCATACAGCTCAAATAATTTGTTGAGATTGAAAAGAGTTCACAGATGGATATTTCCCTGAAAATTAGATGATCATGGGTCATTTATTGGAATATTTCAGCCAAAAATGAAAATACCGTTTGTAAATGATGACCGAATGGTCTGTTTTAGGTGAACTATTCCACTATTCCACTAAGAAATGTTATGTTTGAAATCTACAAAGCAAGCTTTAGCAGATAATGATGATTTCCAAGTCCTGACAGATGCTTGACATGAGCTTGTGTTGTGTTTAAAGAGGGCCACTCCAGCGACACGCTTCATGAAGCAAGAGCCTTGAAAAGCAAGAGTTTTGTTGGAATCAGCAGAGTTTGACTGTTCACAGTCAGCGAGCAAAACACCGTACAGACGTGAACACAGGGGAGAGCGAACACAGCCGACTGGAAAAACACACAACCGCCTCGCAGAGACCAGAGGTAACTCTAGATATCATTACAAATACATTTTTATGTTTTTAGAAAGAAGTCTCTTCTGCTCACCAAGGCTTCATTTGATCAAAAATACATTGAAATATTATTAAAATTTAAAATGGCTGTTTTCTATGAGAATTTATTGTAAAATTTAATTTATTCCTGTGATAAAACCCGAATTTTCAGCATCATTACTCCAGTCTTCAGTGTCACATGATCCTTCAGAAATCATTCTAATATGATGATTTGACGCTCAAGAAACATTTCTGATTATTATCTGTGTTGAAAACAGTTGTGCTCCTTCATATTTTTTCGATGAATATAAAGTTCTAAAGGAACAGCATTTATTAGAAATAGAATCTTTTGTAACATTATAAATGTCTTTACTGTCACTTTTGTGTGTCACAATTCAATGTGTCCTTGTTGAATAATTTCTTTCTAAATCTAAATCTATAAATACATGTGTGTGCGTGTTACAGTGATGTATCACCAATTTATTGTTTTCTTTTCATTTTAAATAAATTATATATATATTTTTAGCTGTAAGGAAATGTCTGGATCATACAGTAAAAAATACAACTTAAAAAGTAAGTGTTCATGCTGTCAACTCAAAAACAGTCGAAACAAACTTTGTTGCATTCTTTTCTTGTTATAACTGTAAAGCTGCTTTGAAACAATCTGTATTGTATAAATGGCTATATAAATAAAGCTGACTTGACTTGACTTGACTCAAATATCCAAGTTGTCACTTACGACAACTTCACATTTCAAGTTGACTAAACTTAACATTTTAAGGCAGAATGAACACCAACTTTTTTTTAAGTTGAAACAACAATTTTTGTACAGTGGTTCACCCTAAAATCAGCAGAAAATATATATTGCATGAATATAATTAAATTAGGCCCTTTTAACACCCCAAATTCACAGTATCCCACTGTAACACAAAAGGATCCTAATTTAATTTTACAATTTCAATGTAATGTATAATTGTATATGTGCATAATAGTATTTGTTGTGCTAAATTTAATTGTTGCTGAAAAAATCATATGATTCCAATGCTATTATAATGATGATATGCAAACGACAAACAATGTATGATTAGATAACAGAAAATAACTACAATTTTACACTTTTGACACAATATTTCTCAAAATTAATTTTAATTCTTTATGGTTTTGGGGCAAGACATGACTTGAAGATTTCGTCTTGAAATTCATTTATACTTAAGTAATAAAATGCATTTCATAGTTAATATAATTATTTATATATATATGTGTGTGTGTGTGTGTGTGTGTGTGTATGTATGTATATATTGTTTATTTAGATCACTTTAGTGGCGTAGATACAGAATAGATAGTGTTTAATCATTCTGTGATGAGTGTATTTATACAAACAGCTTTCACTGTCATTTTTTGCCTTATTTTCAGTTAATTAAAAGCCTTTTTCTTTGCTTCCAGGTCAGAGAGAGCATGGCTGGCGTTCTGATGTGTTTAACCTCTCTCATGATGAGCACAGATTCATCTCAGCGTATGTGGCGTCTTTCACATATACTGTACAGTTCCGCATCTTAGACGTCTATAAATACGATGTTCTGTAACACTTTCACGCCAGTCCCGATGTTGATGATTTGTGGGTAATTGCTGTTCTTTCACAAGTATGGTAGCAACTAAGCAAAGACTTTCGAATGGGATTCTGTGGCAATTACCAGAACTCAACACAGAGTCTCATTCTTACAGCCAGCTGGAGACAGATTCATTACGGGTTATTTTGTACCTGCTGACATTTAGTTTAGACCCAATTTTCCAAACACATCTGGTACCTGACATCTGGAGCCAAATTTTTGTAATGACATCTCCTGTGGTGGCCCTTGGGATATTTCCCAAGAAATTGCAGGTCTCGACACGTATAACAAGAAGGTCAGATGCCGAGCGGGACAGCATTGTTATGTTACCGTCTTCATGTAAAAAGTAGATGGGTTGTTGGTTAGTTTTAGAAAGCATGTTGTGTTTGATTCTCTCCCAGTGGGGAATGCCGTCTTTCCGAGTGTGAATTATCTCACACAGCGGTCTGGATTTTGGGCTTCAGACGCGTCTCACGGTGTGTTTGTGCTGTTTTGGCCCCACAGGAAGAGCGTGGCTTTGATGCGCTTGTGCGGGCCGCATAATCAGAGCTGACATTGGGACGTTTCTCAAAAAAACACTGCGTTCTTTAACCAGGCACGAATGCCAAGACGTCAAATTATGGCCCGTATTCATAAGCCCACCCTAGAGACATTACATTAATGTAAAACCTGAGTGAATCTGAATATTCTACATTTTTCATATCACTGAAGGACATGAGCAGTTTAATTAAATTTTCAACACCAACACTTTTTATCTGCAATGACAATGTGGATTTCTGGGAGGATTTGTCTTGACGTCTGTATAATACAGACACAGCCTCGTGCAACAACTGCAACATAATAAAAAAGCACCAAGTGAAATATATTAATAATAATATATGTGTGTGTAGCTAACTGATGAATCATTCACATCAAGACCAAGAACATTAATTTAAAGAAGCCATTATATGCCCTTTTACAAAGTCTTGATTTTGGTTTGGCACTTTGCTAGAACAGGTTTTCCTGCTTGAATGTTGATTATTTTCCTCATATTCTCCATTGTTGCAGCTCCTCTCTTCCCAGTCTGTCAGTAACGCTCTGGGTTGTATTTCCCGAACAACGCCGTAACTCGCTGCTTCACTACTATAGTACGATGCATCGTTGAAGAAATCAACTTGTTAGTCACGACTGTTTCCCGAAACCATAGTGTCGCAAAGTGGTCGTTCAACCACGTTGGTTTATGACGTCACACAGGTGGTGGAGTAATAACTTCTTTCAATGAATCTGTTTGAGATCGAATTAACGCTAGATGTTTTGCTATAAATTACAGACATGACATCTAAGGACTATTTCTCATTTTGCTTTATTTCCAGATTCAATCATAGGCTCGTTGTTACATAGTAGAGCATGTTCACACATGCGCACTCTTCAAAAACAGTGCTTTAAATCTCTTCACAAACTCAAAGACGTAAATGACATTTGTATGTATTCTAAATAAAAGACACGGGTTGTACTGAATGTCAGCTTGCTTATTTTGCTCAAGATAAGGATTTATTGAGTCCACATGTCATGCAAACTAGAAACTCTGCTTCTAACCACAGGTCGAGATTTTTTGCCTTTATATACAGTATAATGCATTATAAAGTTATTCATAATACAGTATACTTTATAATCCATTATTATCTGAATTAAAATGCATTATAAAATGCATTATAATATTCACAGATTCCTTGTTACATCTGCAATTGGTTGTTTGTGGTGTTAACTTTCTCTGAAAACTAGTCATTCCCGAGAGCTTGATTATATCTTCATTCCAAGAGAGCCTTCAGATGGTCAGCGCTGCGCTGAATCGAACCGCACAAGGGTAAACAACAGTCTGGTATCATCTAAACTCATTTTGTCTCTGGATGTAGTGAGGAAAGATGGTGTTTTCCTCTGAATAGCAGGTTAGATCCTCAGACGTCCCCTTCACAGATGTACACACTCTCCAGACAGGGATCATCAGAAACACAACACATCTGCAGATCAGCCGAGATCTTTCACATGACTTTAGGGCTTTTAAAGGAGAAGGTGAACAGGAGACAGAGAAGATCACTGGCTGTGTCAGGTGAGGCGAGCATACGTACTTGACCAAAGGCCGTAAACCGTGTCTAGAACTCAATCTTCTTCACAATGATGTGTGCTTTTAAACATTTTGCTTTTAATTACATTTTGGCCATTTCTAATTATTACACTGCAAACAGATGTTGCTGCCTTAAATTTTTAAGTACGATCAACTTGGATGTTTAGGTCATTTCAACTTAAATGGCATTAAACTGATTTGAGTTCAATCTTGATTTTTTTCAATTTAAAAAAAAAAATACATCTGCAAAGTTACAACGCTCAAAGTTCAAAGCAAAGGGAGATATTTCCTTTTAAAGAAATCGCTTTTTAAGGACTACAACAAACGGCTGGTAGGAACTACACAACATTCCTCCCGGGTTAGTGACATCACAAACCCTAGAATTGACATAAACCCCGCCCCCGGGAATGCGATTTATAGATTATCAAGACCGAATATGCTAATCAATGATTAGAAGATAGTTAACTCCACATAAATTTAAAACATAAACAATTTAAAACATTTTCAGGACACAAGCTGTTGAAGCTCCGCCCCCTGTGCCGGGAGCTGCCGCTCATTTGCATTTAAAGGGACAGACACAAAAAACGGTGACAATTTTAACATGATATATAAAAATATCTGTGGGGTATTTTGAGCTAAAACTTCACATACACACTTTGGAGACATCAGAGACTTATTTTACATCTTGTGAAAAGAGCATTATACCAACCCTTTAATATATTTTGATGAGTTAAAGCAATGTAAAAACATATGTTGTCATAACTTATTGATCATATGATTTTCCACAGTGTGGGAGGGACTTGTCCCATTCAGTGTCTGATTATGACCCTGCTATAACCCCAAAAAGTATTCGGACAATCAAACATGAGTTTGTAAATCGTATTAGATAACAGAAGTGAGGTTAGTAAAAGCTCTTGCAGCATTTGAGCCCAGATGACACTTGATCTAATGTAATGACATTTTTAAGTGTGAATGAACTGTCTAAACCCTTTTTGGGGCCGTTGCGGGGTATTAGCATCTTATTATGTATGGGAGATTCTGTCCAGCTCTATAACTGTGGAATAATGCATCTCCGAAGTGCTTTAAATGTCAGATTTAATCCATGCACAAGAGTTGATGAGAGCTGCCGCATCTACGCTAGACCTCGGCACACTGTTTACTCTTCAATGTTTGAGTTGCGCTCGTAAACACATTAACTCCTTTTCAAGAACTCCTTTCGGTGAAGGCAGTGGAGTGGATAGCAAACATGTCTGGATGCCCTCAGCGTTTTCAGCCCAGCACCTGCGCCACAGGAGGAAAATACCGCAGCATCTCTGGAGTCTGCAATAACAGGTATCTCACCCCCATCTTAATCATTTATCCATAATGCAGCAGGAGGCAGTCTGAAAGCACAGGAATCAGACTCTCGGTTACCTTCTCCGCGGCCTTTGTGAAGAGAATCAGGCCGATATGATAAGATGACCCCGCTTCCAGACGGGTCAGAGCTTTAACCAGACGAACAGCTGCTGGGAATATCACTAAACAATATAAGAATAATGTCTAAACCTTAAATATTCATACCCACCCACCCGGGTCATGGAAGACGCTTTCTTTTATCTACCAGTTCAACTGCAACTGCAATGAAGGACGTGCTTCTATTGAGCTGACGCTGTGTGCAATCATATAAACACATTTTAATCGGAATAAACTCAACTTTTTCTTTATGATGCATGTGATTGATTTAGTTTCATGGAAATTATTTTTGGTTTTCTGCACTGGCTCGGCTTGCAAGATTTATAGCATTAATTTTACATTTGCGGGGGGAAATGTACCATGTCCGTCCAGTTCTGATGCATCAAATTATCTATATATTTTTAATGCAAAAACATCATTAGCTCTGATTAAATGTATCTGAATGAGTAGTTGAACGTGGTGTGACATGCTGTACTTCATTTAAAACTATTTTAAACATTTCTCCAAATCTTGTATAATTATTACCAGAGCTTGACCAACTATATAATATCTGTCAATTCAAAATCTAGAGACTAGAATATCACACAGACTGGATGGTGGACTCTTTTACACTTGAGACCATACGAAAACACACAGAATACCCTAGCAACGCCCTGACAACAACTTTAACAACATAGACACTGTTATTAAGCAAAATAATGACACTATTGTCTTCATTCATCATTGACTCTGTTATCTTCCTGTGTATTACTGTGAAGCTGCTTTTAAAAAGTCTGAATAAAAGTGCAATATAATACAGTCTGTACTGTAAACAGTGCTATATAAATAAACCTCCTTGACTGCACAGGCAAACTTCACTCACATCTTCTCTAGTTATACATGACGTTTTTATAGTGACCAAAAATGTCATATTTGTACTACGTTTGTGACTAAATAAGAGAAATGCATACAAATCTGATGATTAAAAAGGAAGAAAAGCGTCTGAATGCCATCACGTGTGATGTGTTTGTAAGTAATGTTAGTCAGTGCATCTAAAATAGAACATTGAATAATAAATCGTGATTTTTTTAAGCGCTGTAATAAGTTGAGTATATGAAAGTGCCTGTTATGTCAGTTCAAAAGCACAATGCATTGACAACTAAAAAAGAACATTCAATGAGAAAAGAAATTTCAATATTTGTTTATATTCAGTGAGAGAATGTATGCATTGCATTGAGCCAGAATATGAAATGCATGCAAAGCCATTATTAGTCAGGTCCTGTAATCTTTGAGATCATGCAATGCAGTGTTACAGCCCTTATCCAATGCAAGGAAGGACAAATAATGTGAGAATATTGCATTGTGCATTGACAAAATAATGCATTGCCTGTGAGCTCTCTGTAAACATGCAGTACTTTAATCAACAGTACAGTAGATAAACATGTTTGTTTTGCTGTTTCCTTGTATTCTTTAAAACTGTGAGACCTTTTAGATCCCATCCATTCATACTGTGTTGTTTAGGAAGAACCCGCTTTGGGGATCAGCCAACACCGGCTTGGCCAGATGGATCGCCGCGGAGTATGAGGACGGAGAAAACCAACCCAAAGGCTGGAACGCCGGACGCCAATACAGCGGCTTCCCACTTCCTCTGGTGAGCGGCACAAAATACATGGAAGAAATGACTAGAAATAAGGTGCAAAATAACATGATTCACTGGGGGATTTATTTATTTATTTAAAGCTGCAGTCCGCAGTTTTTCCTCTTTGTCGCCATCTCTGTTCGAAATCTGCAATTGCAGTTATTCGCGGAGTTATCAGCTGTACGTGGGTTGTGCCTCGGCACGGCACAGCGCGGATTAATCCAAAGTTTTGAGGAGAATGTGCGGCTGTCAGTCGCCGCCGGTGTGGATCCTGGCATTCGCAGTCACAGATTCTACTTTTTGAAAGTTTGACCAACATAAGAATTTTCACTGGAAAATGTTCTGAACAAATAACATCCACTTTTGTTCTGACCAACTAAGGGGAAAAAAGCATTGCAGTAAATCGCGCTGATTAAATCTAACGATCGCTCATCATATCACGTCAAACCGTGCAAATTATACTTTGTTCTCAAATTGTTAATGTTAACAACATCAGCATTGCGTGACATTTAATGCCCTTCCGATATTATCCTTGTTTTCGCAATGGGCCGGTTGCAGTCTCTTTTTTTCTGTAGACAAGTCCGAAGTCTTTTGCGTTTTACAACGGGTGAATCTCCAGTTGTCACTGGTGATTGTCGTTTGAACCTTTCTGGATTCGCCATCAAATCGCTAAGTTTAATTATATCAAGTGCTGTGAGAAAAGGCTATAAATCTCCACCTCCAGCATCCTCACACTCATAGCCAACTAGCCGAGACTCTTCTTTATGTGGACAGATCGGGCTGGGCGATATATCGCAGTTCACTGACAAGCTGAGCCATATCGCATTAATTATCGCAGGCGATACGTCCGTGATAATTAATGCGATATGGCTCAGCTTGTCAGTGAATTACGGCTCTGTGTAGTAAATGCCGCTCCATCTGAAAGCAGGTGATGGCGATTTACCGGCAATCAAGGAACCGGCTTTACTGACGAGATGCGCATAACAATGTCATGCGATATATCGCCCAGCCCTAGGACAGATGAGACGTGATGACGCAATATAGCCTATACTAGCCGAGACTCTTCTTTATGTGGACAGATGTGACGTGATGACGCAATATAGCCTACACTAGCCGAGACTCTTCTTTATGTGGACAGATGTGACGTGATGACGCAATATAGCCTACACTAGCCGAGACTCCTCTTTATGTGGACAGATGTGACGTGATGACGCAATATAGCCTATACTAGCCGAGACTCTTCTTTATGTGGACAGATGTGACGTGATGACGCAATATAGCCTATACTAGCCGAGACTCTTCTTTATGTGGACAGATGTGACGTGATGACGCAATATAGCCTATACTAGCCGAGACTCTTCTTTATGTGGACAGATGAGACGTGATGACGCAATATAGCCTACACTAGCCGAGACTCTTCTTTATGTGGACAGATGTGACGTGATGACGCAATATAGCCTACACTAGCCGAGACTCTTCTTTATGTGGACAGATGTGACGTGATGACGCAATATAGCCTACACTAGCCGAGACTCTTCTTTATGTGGACAGATGTGACGTGATGACGCAATATAGCCTACACTAGCCGAGACTCTTCTTTATGTGTACAGATGTGACGTGATGACGCAATATAGCCTATACTAGCCGAGACTCTTCTTTATGTGGACAGATGTGACGTGATGACGCAATATAGCCTATACTAGCCGAGACTCTTCTTTATGTGGACAGATGTGACGTGATGACGCAATATAGCCTATACTAGCCGAGACTCTTCTTTATGTGGACAGATGTGACGTGATGACGCAATATAGCCTATACTAGCCGAGACTCTTCTTTATGTGGACAGATGTGACGTGATGACGCAATATAGCCTATACTAGCCGAGACTCTTCTTTATGTGGACAGATGTGACGTGATGACGCAATATAGCCTATACTAGCCGAGACTCTTCTTTATGTGGACAGATGTGACGGAATGACGCAATATAGCCTATACTAGCCGAGACTCTTCTTTATGTGGACAGATGTGACGTGATGACGCAATATAGCCTATACTAGCCGAGACTCTTCTTTATGTGGACAGATGTGACGGAATGACGCAAAGACATGCTCGAATTTCCCGCAGAAATCCACCAGTACCACTGGAATTAAAAACATTATTACAATCTTACCGTGTTGAATCGAGCTACGGCAAGCAGAGAGTGTTGAACACTGGCTGGTTATGTACTTGCTCAAACATTTATTTTGGATCATTTTTAACCCAAAAAAGTTACGGACTGCAACTTTAAATTAAAAAAGGGACCGTGAACATTAATCAACATTCATGAATGTAAATGTACCCAAATTATCCCGAAGGCTAGTTTTCATTGGTAGTCCCTTTGCCAGATGTTATTATTACGCCTAAAAACTAGAGGGAACGAGTTACCTTGAATGAAATATGCAAATGCTATGCAAAAATAAATTAAAGCTATACAATTATTTATTTATTTTTAATAAAACTGCTAATTCAAAATATGAATATACTATAATGGTGTAATTTGGCCATTTCTAATTATTGGTAATTTATAATTATGGCCATTTCGCAATGTCTATGGTGGTTATGGCAAGATATATATTTTTTTATTATGTTTTTATTTTAATTTATTTAATTAATTTATTTATTTATATTGTTTTATTTTATTTATTTGATTATTTCTTTAGTTTAGTTTGGTCTTTTTTTCAAATATCTAAACATTCTTAAATATTCATGATACATTTACTTGAGAAGCAAAATTATAATTACTTAAATAGTATGTTTACTGAAAAAAATATTTAAAATTAAGTGAGTTTTGCTGAAAACAAGAACAAATATCTGCCGGTGAGGTCAGAAAAATAAACCTGTTTTTCCTTTGTAATATGTTTTAATTTTCTTACCCCATTTGCAGACAATTTTTGTTGTTGTTTTGTTTTAAGCATAAACTCACTTAGTGTTGATACATTTTCCCGAAAACAAGACTTAATATCTTAAGTCATTCTGCTTCTCAAGTAAGAACGTTTAGATATTTGTACTGTAAAAGAAGACAAAAACACCAACATGAAGGAATAAACTGATGATGGTGGTCATAATCATAATGATTTTCAGGAAATGGTGTGAATGAACTGATAAGAGAGTTTGAGAGAGCATTAGAGCTTGGTGATGTCGTACATCAAATCATAGCATACTTGTTTGCTTTGCATATAAGCAGATTTATAATAAAAACTCTGTGAACGTCTGCCAAATAAGCTTGAGAAACCGTTCCATATTAAACAGCCTGATCTCACATCTACCTGTGACACATTGGCCTTTCCCTGCTCTATTATCGCATTAAAAATGCAAAGCTATGCACGCTGTTTTAAACATGCACAACCTCTACTTTCCAAATTCAAAGAAAAACGAGCATCCCTGCCATCGTGTCTCACTGAAACTATATTTTTTTAATGAGGCGAAGGCAGCAGCACTTCAGTGCAAGAAGTTTCATGACAAATGTTCATATTGTCACATCTCACGTAGTGCAGAGACAGCTCGCAAAAACACTTCCGTCTAATATAGCGCTTTAATTGCTAGTGGTTTTAATGACATTTTAACAGGTAAACAAAATCTGGCAGAGGGGTATAATGAGATTTCCTTGACTACACACACACACACACATCAACATATCAGGGGTCGTTTTCATGCATTTATTTTATTTACCAGAGCAAATCCCAATGTTTTATATGCTATAGCACAACTGCATCAACATAAGGTATGGTGTTGAGAATAGTTTAAGTGCAAAGGGTTTTTTGTTTTGTTTAGTTTACTGTAGTTAGGGTTATAAAAGGGTATTTTTAACCCTATAAAGCCTATACTGTATCATATTTCATACACAAATTTCTGTGGCCTCTAAATGATCAACATGATCAACTTTCTGCCTTCTCGTCTGATTGATTTTACACTTTTTTAGCAAGCAAAAGGCCTTGATTGTACAAATGTCTACCTTCAGCTCATGGTTCGTGACTTTTTGCTGTGAAATCTTCACTGATTGTTGATATTTTAGATTGTTACTAATATTTCAAGATCAAGCAAATTAGGTTTACATGATTCATACTTCATTTGTTTTTTGTTTTTAAAAAAAATCATGCGCATCACATGATCATCAGACTTTTGAGGAAGGTTTATGTGTTCATCTCTCAATCATCATTGTATTGCATTGCATTATATGTTTTAAAACTACAGAGTTTTGATCATAAAACTAAGCATTTAAATATCATCTTACAGAGACATATTTTGGGCAGAAATAAAGTGACGACTGATATTTATGTCAGAATTTCATTGCATAATTTGTCCATATAAACATCAACATCTGCACCAAATGTCATATTTTTGCTCAGTTTCTCAGAGTCTCTGAATAAAACTGAGCTGTTTTTCCCTCCATATTCTCACTATATCATAATATATGAGCCATAAAAACCTATGATACTCACCATTTTTGTCTAAGGTTTTAATAAACTCTTACATTTAAAAAAAAAAATAGATTTTTTACATTCTTCATAATTTCATATGTCAGGCTTTACAGGGTTAACCATTAAAGGAGAACTCTGGTCAATTTTAACATTGAGCTCATTTGTACATTTGGAGTGCTGTCAATACAGAGAACAACGACAAAAATCGGTGTTGCCTACACCATGTTATCCTCTTTTTAAAATTTGCACCCTGTTGACTTCAATGGGGCAAGTTTTAAACCTGCTTTTAGCCTCTTAACATCCTTGATGTGTCATTACAAGTGCATAGCCAATGTGAGTGATTCCTTCGGAGTGAACACGGGTCAATCTGACTGCAGTAGATGTGAAAGATATGAATAAAAATGATAATTCAGCCAGCGCTCATACCTGTATTTACATCCTGTTTTCGGTCGAAGTCCACAGTAATCGATTGTCGAGTTGACGCGCATAGGTTTAGTACCTATGATCACGCGCATGAACTCGACAATCGATTACTTTGGACTTCAATCGATTCAATTTTTATTCATATCTTTCACATCTACTGCAGTCAGATTGACCCGTGTTCACTCCGAAGGAATCACTCACATTGGCTGTGCACTTGTAATGACACATCAAGGATGTTAAGAGGCTAAAAGCAGGTTGAAACTTGCCCCATTGAAGTCAACAGGGTGCAAATTTTAAAAAGAGGATAACATGGTGTAGGCAACACAGATTTTTGTCGTTGTTCTCTGTACTGACAGCACTCCAAATTTACAAAAAAATTAGCTCAATGTTAAAATTGACCGGAGTTCTCCTTTAAGTATTAACCTTCAGCTTTTAATTATCAAAGGTGAATTCCTCTGACTTTAAATCGAGGAAAGCATCTTCAGAAAATGTAAAATCAGGTTATGTCTATATATTTATGTTCAGTAGTGTTTGAGTGTAAAAATGATGATCATAATGACGGCAGTGGGAGAATATGTAACTGGTCTCTTTTGATTTGATTTCTGTATTTCAAGGTTCGAGAAGTCAGTAATAAAATCATGCGTGGCTCCAGCGTGTTCCTCCTGGAGGATAAGGTTTATTCCCAGATGCTGGTGGACTGGGGCCAATACATCGACCATGACATCTCCTTCACACCTCAGAGCTCCAGTCGAACTGCAGACTGTCTGAACACCTGCACCAATGCCAACCCCTGCTTCCCCATACAGGTATAACCTAGTCTATCACCAGACCAAGCTCGATCTTTTAAAGGTCCCGTTCTTCGTGATCCCATGTTTCAAACTTTAGTTAGTGTGTAATGTTGCTGTTAGAACATAAATAATATCTGTAAAATTATAAAGCTCAAAGTTCAACGCCAAGCGAGATATTTTATTTAACAGAAGTCGACTACAGTGAACGGCCCGTTTGGACTACATCCCTCTACTTCCTTCTTTAATGACGTCACTAGAACCGTTTTTTGACTAACCTCCGCCCACAGGAATGCTCCCTCAACTCTACCGAAATTCGTTTATGTACTTGCGCACTTCTTATAACTTACTGTGTTTACTCAGCTCTTACGGTGATTTTCTGAAGTAAAACTGACGCTTCATCTTTTGTGTGATGTACAATAAACTTTATTAAACTCATCAGTATATGTTTGATCATCATTCAGACAGCAGACTTGTAGGCTATTAATAAATAATGGATACATACAAGCAGATGACAAATACGTTATAATAACCGTAATTAAACTACTAAACTATACCTGTTCCATCTCTATACAGCACTCTGACTCTGTAGGCATTATTGTCCGACTCGAAATGAACACCGTTACTGAGAGTTTCTGATATTATCATCATTCCGTGAGATGAAATTGTCCTGAGAGACTGAGCGAGCTCATGAAGCTCCGCCCCCTGGGTCGTCCAGCAGCAGCTTATTTGCATTTAAAGGGCACACACTAAAACAGCTCGTTTTTCTGTGCCCCAAAAAATGACAATTTAAACATGCTGTAAAAAATTATCTGTGGGGTATTTTGAGCTGAAACTTCACATACACACTCTGGGGACATCAGAGACTTATTTTACATCTTGTGAAAAGGGGCATAATACGGGACCTTTAAGGCCACGTCCACACGAAGCCGGTGCGTTCCCGATCCGATTTTTTTTTTTCCTCGTTCTAAAAAAAAATTCCGTAAACACGGCGTCGTCTCAGGAAATATCTGCGTACACACGAAACCACTGAAACCGACTGAAAACGGTGTAGTATATATGCCAGACCAGTATGGGGCGCTGTAATTCTGACACAGAGATACACTATACACGGAGAAGAAGACTTTGAGCATGCACATAACCTTGCGCGCTGTATACGAACCAAGAAGAAGAGGACGAAGATTATCGCTTGTTGCTCACCACAGTTGCAGTGAAGCAATATATTTTGCTGTAATAAAGTTAGTAGGCTTAGTAGCTTCTGCAGCACGAACACAATCATGTAAGTCCGCCATTATTTTTGTTGCTGTTACGCGTGACACAGACGACACGTGATGTGATGACATCATCGTTTCACAAAATATACGGATTGGCTGTACACACGAAACCGCAAGGGTGTCGTTTTCAGATTTATCCACTTTGGGACCCGGTTTCAAAAAATAGCGGTTTCAGTCTCCCAAAACGCCGGATCCGTGTGGACGAAACGCCAATACGATAAAAAATGTATACGTATACAGCGAAACGCGTCTCCGTGTGGACGGGCCCATTAGTCTGGGGAGTCTGATCTGTATTTTCTACGGCACAAGAGGCGTGATCAACGGGCAGAGTTCAAATGACTCTGTATGCAATTGGATAGTCCTTCAACCAATCAGACCCAGGGTGACGTACTTTGCAGCGAAAACTCCAGGAAGGAAACGTGTCAACAAACGTGTTGGTTTGGAGCATAGACTGTAAAAAAAGATGGACGACGCCCCTTCGCTCTCTTCCATTGATGAGAACTGAAGCCGCCAGTGTCCCGATATGGCGCTGACATATTGGAACTTGAGTCTGCGCAGTAGCGATCTCGGGACCAGACCTGCGCAGTAGTGAGCAGGAAGTAAAGCCGCGAAATCAACGCTCCGCCCTCACTCTCGCAGAATGCACTCAGGGAGAGTGGATTCTGCACACTTTTTTAAAAATGTATTGCAGTACGACAAGAGGCTTGTTAATATAAAGTAAATACAATCTCCTCAGTCCTCCGAAGATCCCGAAAAAAATGTCCGTTGGTGCTTCAGTGACTACTTCGCTCAGAGAACCTGTCAATCACTGTCAGTCATGACGTTACACCACCGCATCACGTAACTAACTAAAAAACAACTTATTTTTGAAACAGACACTTGAACTAACATCAGCGTGATAAAAACGACAGCAAATGAAAGAAACCACCTTTGGAAAAAAGATATTTGAAGTGTAATCTAATTGTTTAGTTGGTCTCACGTCCCGTTGAATAACATGGAGAGGCGGGGCTTATGACCTATACTAGGACCAGTCACCGGGGCGATCGAGACGTTTTGGAACGTCAAATTTTCAATTTTCAGGACTTGTGCGGCACTCTTGGATTAAACCCGCCAATAGCGCGCCAGGTGGATAAGCCAGTTTGCAGGGGTGTGAAGTAACGAATTACAAATACTCACGTTACTGTAATTAAGTAGTTTTTTTAAGAAATTGTACTTTTTTGAGTAATTTAAAAATTGTGTAATTTTACTTTTACTTGAGTACATTTTAAGTGATGTATCGGTACTTTTACTCCGCTATTTTCCTTCTGTTTGTGGTCGTTACTGTTGCATGCTTGTTTTAATTTTATTTTTATCCATCAACGTGATTGGATCAAGTAGTCGGTCTCGTGACTGTTATCAAATCAAATTAAGCATAGAAAACTTTAACCGCCTATTCCTGCTTTTACTCGTGACTGTCGTGCTGTGGAAGTGCATTCTTCAAGCATCAATTCAATCCAGATATCAGCATCTTCCTCTAATATGCTACATTTCACATTTCTGCTTAATATGATATTTATATAGGCTGGGCTGTCTACAGGGCCTAACATTTGGTGTGAGGTTGGGGGTATTGCGTGACGAGTTCATAATGCGGTGAATTCCCGCTCCCATTTACTTCACAATCATATTAGAGAGACGCGCGTCACGATCTGTGCACTGCCGCGTCTCGCGCTCGCCATGCATCCAGATTCAGAATCAGTGCACCTTATGAACCATGGTGTTAACTTAAACTGCATTTCTGTCAGTGTGTGACTACAGCTCGTTAATAAACAACGTTTTTTGATTGATCCATTTCATACAATGTCCGTCTTCATTTGGCAAGTGTACTTGCGCAAAAACATTTTTCATGTTCAACTTTTGGGTTTTTTTGTGTGTGGATGCTGCTGATAAAACAGCTTCGCTGAGACTACAAAGAAACATGCATTTGTGTGTGTTTGTTCCTTTTGTAAAAGTTTCCCGGATATAACTTCCCTATTTAATGCACAATTTTCTTTACAAATTATATTATCAGCATTAGAATGTGAGTAAATGTAGCTGTGTAAAATGTAAGGGATGATGCCACCCTTCTAGAACAATGTGCATTTACGTTTAAATTCTAACATATTTAATAGCATGGAATTACAGTGTAATTAGTGTTAGCCTACTATCTTAGCCTTTTACAGTGCATTAGGTGAGGTAAACTGATAATATTAGTGATTCTCATTTATCAAAACACTAAAAGTGGTACCGTTTTGGAGAGAAATTGGGTATTTTTTAATCTCTCTATTTAACCCATCTCATGGTGTGTGATGCTGAACTATCATATGAGTTTCTAAAGGTTTTTGAATTCTTTGCAGTTATGAATATTGATATTTTATGTGCAACAACAGCATGCTCGCCTAATTTTAAATGTTTTTTTTTTTTTTCATATAATATGATTTAAATGGTGATGAGTGTACTGATTTGATGCATTTTAAAAAGATGGATGATAGATATTCTTCAATCTTTCTGACAAAGAACAAAATATAATGTGAATTACAGTATTTGCAATTTTTTTAAATTTATAAATTGTAGTGCACAGTGTTTATTATAAGGGGTTAGAATCCGCAGCTCAGTACTCAGTACTCACTACTCATGAGTATTTTTAAATAAGCTACTTTTTTACTCTTACTCAAGTAGTTTTTTGGACAAGTACTTTTTACTCTACTCACACTACATTTTTTGGAATGTAATGGTACTTTTACTTGAGTATGTTTTTTCAGTACTCTTTCCACCACTGCCAGTTTGTGATTTGTGACTACAGCCAAGTTACAGACATCTGACTAATGATTCATATTTGTTGTTTCAACTTTTTTGTGCAGCATTAAACGTTTAAGTTTAGTCGACTTGAAATGTGACTTTGTACTAAGTGACAACTTGGATATTTGAGTTGGCTAAACTTAAAATTTTAAGGCAGCACAAACACTTACTTTTTTAAGTTGAAACAATTTTAATAGTGTTTTATTATTTAAATACTATTATAGTATTTATTCATATTTTGAATGAGCTTTTATTTTTATATTTTCAGTTTTCATTTTAGTAATCTTATGTGCCTTTGTCATATACATTTATTTTTTTTATTTTTCTATAGATGTATATATTTTTTAATATTGTGTACTAGTGCAATATTATATAATACAGTATTTTATATATATAGCGCAGACTGGTCTTTTTGTTCTAGAACACATTAGCTTTACCAACCAGTGTTGTTTAAAAAATAATAATAATAAAAAAAATATATAAAAATATATATTTTATTTATTTATTTATTTACTATGTATATATATATATATTTTCTTCTTTTTTTTTTTTTACAACACAGGTTGATAAAGCTAATGTGTTCTAGAACAAAAAGACCAGTCTGCACTATATATATAACATACTGTATTATATAATATTTGGGATCCACAAAAGGGTTCTTTATAGGCTAAAAAGTTAGTAAATAAATATTTAAATATTTTAGGCTAATATTAAAATGTATTGATGTTAAATATTTAATTCATAAATGTTGAAAGTAATGTTTTGGAATTAAAACAAAACTTCAGTCCATCCCAATAGGTTCTATACAGATCATTTGTAACATAGAACCCTATAAAAAGTTCTAATTGGAACTTTGAAGTGATCTATTTAAAAGAACAATTTTTTTGTGTATGCCTTTGACAAAAACAAAAGCGATTGGCTCTTTAAATTTAAGGGCGGGGCTTTATATATCGAGCAGCACAATGGCTCTCATTCATTATTCTACGACTCTCCTGCTCATACTGTCTCTGGTGTTGTGTATTATTAATCATGAGCTACATCTTTTTTCATATGAGAGTCACCGGCAGCTTGTTTTCTGCTATTGACTGGATAAGACATTCCCCCAGACATTTCATTAGAATTATCTCTTTTGCGTTGACGTCCCGTGTCAAGGAGCGGGTTACTGTTCTCATTTTTAGAATTCATTGACAGAAGTTCATTTCGTTTAAACAGATAAAATGCCATGCGTTTCCTCAGGGGGGACGTCATTGTCTAGCGCTCGCTTTGTCTGATGAGTCAGAGGTGGGAATATATTTGACTCCGAGGACAGTTCAGGACTGTTGGTTCGGAACAACGGAGATGAATCCGGGGAATGTGGCTGAGCACTATAATTAAAAAGAAAATATATCTCATTGATTACTTCTTTATCTCCGGCGAACCTCAAACGCCACTGAAAACGGGGGTCACGGCAGCACCTTTTTGTTGGCCGGTCTGGATCCTCCGGGGCTCCAAATGCTCATAAAAATGTTGGGAGTTTGTGCCGGTTTGTAACTAATCTCACTGTCCCCAGCCAGAGGCAAGGAGGACACTTCCATAGATATACAAAATAGCTTTTTATTCATGCCCACCCTGAGCCATACACTGCATACTGCATACTAATACTCATGATAGACCGTCCGCTCTCGGCATCCGATCATAAATGACAGACAGAAAATAAACAAAAAGATTTGTGATCAATTTTGCAAGCGAGTCCATCCCTGAGGAGCGTGTTTTTACTCTTCCAAAGCTCTGGAGATTCAGAGCGTAATTGTTTATTCAACATGAAATGACATTGCATTTTACTTCCGTAATGTGAAAATTCCATAATGAGGAAAAGCAAATCGAACTGGATTTTAAACATTGGGATTTCGCAAGTGGGACGTTTAACTGTCGACTTCATTATTACGATGCATCACAAAGCAGAATGGGTGTTGTGTGCATGTGTACTTTGTGAGCAAATTAGCAACACATCCGAGACACAAGGCAGCGAGGCAATAAAACATGGAAATGAAATCATATAAACTCAGAGTCATGTGCAAATATGCTTTTTAGTTTCAGCTCAGTATTGATCTTTATGCATATTCAGAAGCATAGCCTACTCCATCGATTTAGCTCTCATTGATAATTTGCACATGAATAGATTCATATGAGGAATATAGCAGCCAGTAATTAATATTCTGTCATTTCTGCAGCCTCGTGCCATTTACAACCAGTATGATTTTTTTTTCCTTCTTCCAAGCAACAATTAAGTGGAAAAACACAGAAAAACAGCAGAAAATTAAAGCACCATGATTATAGGGCTGGGTAATAAAAATACATTTTAATCAAAGGAAAGTCATTTCAACATTAGTATCTGAACCATCTCTGGATAAATCAGACTAGAAAGCACATTAAAATCATGCAATATTCATAATGTTGCTTAGTTTTATATCACCAAAATGAATATTCAAAATATCACCCAGCCATAAAAGTCAATATGACTCATGCACTATTATTTGATATCAATGAGGGCGAATTACATTAATTTTTAGGTGAACTATTGCTATAATTGGGTATTTTCATCACTTGATTTTGCTGATATTGTTAGGCCTTTTCACTTTCATATCATGAATATATAATAAATCGGTCCACTTTATAATAAGGTTCATTAGTTAACATAAGTTAATGTATTAACTAACATGGACTAACCATGAGCAATACATTTGTTACTGTATTTATTCATCTTTGTTAACATTAGTTAATAAAAATAAAGCTGTTCATTGTTCATGTTAGTTCACAGTGCATTAACTAATGTTAACAAGATTTTAATCAAGTATTAGTAAATGATGAAATTAACATTAACAAAGATTAATAAATGCTGTATACGTGCCGTTCATTATTAGTTCATGTTAACTAATGTTAACTAACGAACCTTATTGTAAAGTGTTACCAATAAATCTTCTAGCTCCAACAGAATGTGAGAAAACTGGTGTAGAAACACTTCTGCACACAGCAATCTCTCTCTCTCTCTCTTACACACACAGATTCCCGAGGATGATAAACTGTCCAGGAATAAAAGCTGTCTCCCATTTTTCCGTTCTTCCCCGGCCTGTCTGACCGCCCAGCCCCAGCGAGAGCAGATGAACTCAGTGTCGTCCTTCATCGACGCCTCAACCGTCTACGGGCATTCAGCAGACCTGGAGAAGACGCTCCGAAACCTCTCCGGCTCCGAGGGTCTGCTGGCTGTCAATGTTAAACACACGGATGAGGGAAGGTCGTTCTTGCCCTTTGTCTCTGTCCGGTCGGCGTGCCTCCAGGGTCCCGGGTCGGAGCGGGTCGAGTGTTTCGCGGCGGGTGACAGCAGGGTGAACGAAATCCTGCCCCTGTCTGTCCTGCACACGCTCTGGGTGAGAGAACACAACCGGCTGGCCAGACACCTGACACGACTCAACCCTCACTGGGGGTCAGAGGTCATCTACCAGGAGACACGCAGGATCATTGGGGCGCTGCATCAGGTAACAGACACCGCTAAACTGTGAAAAAACACTTAAACAGATTTAAAAAGGGATAGCTTGCAATTGTTGCACTGCATATAATCATATTCTCATTATATTATATTGTCTATGATAATAATATCGTGCGATCTGACATTATTGACTAGCCTATGTCGCTCACTTTACAAAAACCAAACAAAAACACACCTAGAGTGTTTAGTCCAATACTGTACATAATATGCCCCTGTATGACTTTTAGTCTTTTATATTTATATTATTTGATATAGGCCTAGTTAAACAATATCACACGAAGAGTGGCGTTTTTTTCTCCAAATATCAGCACGATTACAAATATAATATAGATTTTATACAACAGTTCAATAATATTAAGTGACTTACAGTACATTTTAGACACAATATTGCCTGTTTCTTGCTCTATTTCCAAATAAAGCCACAGCAGGAGTGTTTTACGTTTCTGAGCAACACACAGCCGTGTTTCCTTCCTGAATGAATCAGTCCTTTTTAACAAATCGGTTGAATGAATGATTCAATGACTCACTCCTTAAGACAGTTAAATGCTTTGTTCCTGAATGAATCAGCTGTTTGAATGAATTGGTTGAATGGATGATTCAGTGACTCACTCATTAAAAACAATGGCTGCATCTGAAATCACATAATTCCCAACTATATAGTAGGCAAAAAACAGTATGTGAATTCACAGTATTCATAAAAGAGAGGACAAAAAGTACCCGGATGCTGAAAATTCAGTCACTGGAATTTTGTTAATTAAATTAATCACTGGAATAAATTACATTTTACAATATATTCACATAGAAAACAGTTATTTTAAATTGTAATAATATTTCACAATTTTACTGTTTTTATGGTGTTTTTATCAAATAAATGCAGCCTTGGTGAGCAGAAGAGACTTCGTTCAAAAACATAAAAAATCTTAATGATTCTCTTAAAATGTGTCATGATATCTATAACCATACCATAGTACTTGCATAGATTAATAAATATATATATATATATATTTGGTTTAAAGGGCACCTATTATGACTCTTTTCACAAGATGTAAAATAAGTCTCTGATGTCCCCAGAGTATGTATGTGAAGTTTTAGCTCAAAATACCCAACAGATCATTTTTTACAGCATGTTTAAATTGTCATTTTTTGGGCCACAGAAAAACGCGCTGTTTTAGTGTGTGCCCTTTAAATGCAAATTAACTGCTGCTGCCGGCCCAGGGGGCGGAGCTTCACGAGCTCGCGCTCAGAAGAACCAGAAACTCTCAGTTGCGGTGTTCATTTCGACTCGGAGTCGGACAATAATGCCCACAGAGCCAGAGAATATATGCTGTATGAGATAGAACAGGTATAGTTTAGTTTAATTATGGTTATAATTTATTTGTCATCTGCTTTTATCCACTATTAATACAAGCCTGCTGTAGCAAACCCCGTCCGAATGATGACAAAAATATACTGATGAGTTCAGTGAAGTTTATTGTACATCACACAAAAGATGAGCGTTAGTTTTACTCCAGAGAATCACAGTAAGAGCTGAATAAACACAGTATAAGTGCGCATTAAAGTCTTATCCATAAACTCTCTCTCTCCCTTTCCTTATCATCAACATACACAGCGAAGTACACAAAACACTCGTTACATTCTTACATCCAACAACAACACGCCTCAATCGCTTAGGAGACATTCTTGTCTACAGCGGCTCAAGCGGCGAACAATGGCGGATTCTGTGTTTAGCTCACTCAGGGCGGGTGTGAAGTGAACTGAAGTGTCAATCAACTGTCGTGGGAGGGGCCTGCGCAATTCTACATCACATTGCACCGAATCTGAGAACAGCTCATTCTGAGACAGTGCTTATGATTTACTGAGATTGTAAAAAAACCACTGGGTGGATTTTTATCATTCTAGGGTGGTTTTGCTCACACACTGCCAACACACATTTATGTTCAAACACCATGTAAAAGTGAATTTTGCATAATAGGTGCCCTTTAAATGCACAAGATCCTATTATCAGCTGTTTGTTAAAATGAAAACTTCTGGAGAGTAAATGCCTCCCACTGCAGTATTTTAACAAAAATAATTTCTTTGACACAATGAAACTTTGACTTCATGTGGAAATTTATGCTAAATATATTCCATAAATTACTTCTGCCGGAAAAACGTGACCTCTGATGGGCAATTACTGATTTTGAATGTCCATAATTTTGAGTCTCATTGTCTCTGCTGACCTAAAGTCACACATCAGCATTAAGAGCAGAAGAACAAACCCGTCAGAACTGAGACACAGTGTCAGTTCTGAGTCTGGACGGATGTTTTCACCTGTGCTAAAGACTAATCACATTTGACTGGAGCTGTAATTGTAGCGACAGTTTATTCCTGCATTATCAGTTTATTATGCATCATTTGTGAGTTGAAAAGAATCACACATTTTGTCTTGTTTTCCAGTACAAATATCTAAATGTTCTACTATCAAGTTACATTTAACCTGAGAAGCAAAATGGCATAAGATATTAAGTCTGAAAAATATATCAAAAGATGCTTAAAGGGGTGGTACAATGCCCTTTTCACAAGATGTAAAATAAGTCTCTGATGTCCCCAGAATGTGTATGTGAAGTTTTAGCTCAAAATACCCCACAGATATTTTTATATGGCATGTTAAAATTGTCACTTTTTGAGGGTGAGCAAAAACGCATCGTTTTGTGTCTGTCCCTTTAAATGCAAATGAGCTGCTGCTCCCGGCACAGGGGGCGGAGCTTCAACAGCTTGTGTCCTTTTACCTCACACAGACACGCACTGAACATTTCAAAAACTTTCAGCCTTTTATGTTCAAACCGGAAAGATAGAGAGACTCAAGAAGAAGTGACAACGTAGAATAAAACAGGACGTTTCTGAATGGTTAGTTGATGAATTTATGTAGCTGATGTGTAGTTATCTTCTAGTCTTTGATTAGCATATTCTGTCATGATAATCTATAAATCGTGTTCAGGGGGCGGGGTTTATGTAAATTCTAGGGTTGGTGATGTCACTAACCCGGGAGGAATGTGGTGTAGTCTCTACCAGCCGTTTGTTGTAGTCCTTAAAAAGCAATTTCTTTAAAAGCAAATATCTCCCTTTGCTTTGAACTTTGAGCGTTGTAACTTTGCAGATGTTGTTTATGCTCAAACATCAACATCACACACTAACTAAAGTTAGAAAAGTGAAATCATAATCAACCAACCCTTTAAAACTAGAACAAATACCAATTAATTAATTAATCGCACATCAAATTTGCCCCAAAAGATCATTTAAAGTCATTATTGTGTTAAATGAGAAAAGCATCAAATAGACATTACAAAAAGTAGCTTTAGAAAGAAATATTTTGATTCAACATAGAATTTTCTATACAAACTTTTAGGCTACAATGACCATGTTTCTTTTTCTTTCTTTTTTTCATAAGCTGCATCTGAATTAGTATTTAGATATATTTACAGATCGCTTATTGCAGATCAGAGCTGCATATTTACACTGTAGTTACGACTGCATAAATAATGCCATGAGATTAATGAGTTTTAAATGGGTATTAAAGGGATAGTTCACCCAAAAATGAAAATTCTGATATCATTTACTCACCCTCATGTCTTTTCAAATATGTATGACTTTCTTTCCTCTTTGGAACATAAAAGAATCAGCCAATATTGTTTCTAAAATATAACACAATATTAACTTCTTCAATAAAAATCAATATCACATGTTTCGTCACCAAACAACTGTAGGAAATGGGGCGGGGCTATGCTAATCATATTAACACCTTATTTTTTTTTCATAACAAATTAATTAAATTAACGCTTTAAATCAACATCCCTAATATATAGAATTTCAACTTTCAAAAAAGTGTACCTTTAAAGATACAGTACGACGTCTGGTTATCTGTGTTTGAAGCACCAATCATTTGCATAAACCACTTTGCATAAAATGAACTTCAACAGATTGTGTTCTGAAAATATCAAAAGTGACCCCTCTCATACAGTCATCGTTCAGTTCACAGTGTTTATGTAACCGTACAGTGACAGCGATTGATCTCTAACAGTGTTGCTTACAGTCACATATGCTATTTTTCTCTTGTCTGAAAGTGTCCAATTAAAGTCTTATGGACAGTTTCAGAAACATGATGAGCTTTAGGGGTTAAAACTCCTTTATATGTGCAGCTCTGTAAAATACAGTAGCAGTTTTCATAACAGCTTCATAACGGCTCGTGTCTTATGATTCAGAACAGTGTTGCTTTAGTGTCAATCAGACATATTATTATAGTTCATAATATTCTGAGTTTGCTTTTATTTTACCTGTGTATTTTCTGTTTTCATTTAAAGTTTTAGTAATTTTGTTGTGCTTTTGTCATTTTTATTTGTTTTCATGTCCATTTTTTTTTTAGCAATTTTTTATTTTAGTTTTAGTTATTTTATTTAGGACATCAAGTTAAACTTAATGAAAATGAGAAATGTTATCTTGGTAACTATCTGTATAAAACAAAAGAAAATGTAATTATAAGTTTTTATCCATTTTATTTCAGATATAATTTATATTATTTCAAGTAACAGAAGTTGTTTATGGTATTTAAAATGTTTAGTAATTTTGTACTGTTATTGTCATTTTATTAGTTTTTTTATTTATTTTGAACATCTAACAAAAATCTATTATTATTAAAACTATTATTAATTAGTTTTTGTTTTTAAACATGTCTAACAAAAAACAAAAACGTATTATTATATATTATTATTAATTAGTTTTTGTTTTTATTAAACATGTTTAAAAAGCAACGACTAATTAATAATAATATCAATAATAAATAAAAATCATATTAAATAATAATTACTTCTTTAATTCAATTGAATAATTATAATATTTTTTAGTATTATTACTATTTATTTTTATTACTATTATTAAATAGTTGTTTGTTTTCTAATGTCTAACATTCACACAACAAAACATTTATGATGTCACTGTATGTCTTTGCATTAGGGACAGTTCACCTAAAAATGAAAACTCATGGAACGACATGAGATCGGAATAATTTTAAGATTTGTCATTAAGGTGTTCACTCACTTAGAAGGCGGTGCACATACTTTCAGCCATGCATGTGATCTATTATTAAACGTTACAGTATAGATGCCTCTTTGAATGCAGTTAAATGATGAATCTGATGAATCCTGCGGTGAACAGACAGAGAAACAGATTCGCCACACTGGGCAGAGAAGAAGTGCAGGGATTAAAGGCCTTGAGCCGTGGACGTATAAGCCTCCTCCTCTCCAAGCGGTCCTCGCCGAATCAAAGACACATTTGATCGCTCACACAAGCATCTCTAAGGTTGAATGCCGCCCGGGCCCCAGAAATTAAAGTGGCAGAGAAAGTGACAGTAAAGTAGTGAAATGGCACACATCAAGCGAGCGCAGTGTTTTAACAAAGTCCCGCAGGGCCCGACTTCACACAACCAGTTAAAACCGTTTCCAGTCCTGCCGTATTAGGGTTTATGGACAGCGGGTTTCGATTTATACGTCCCCTCTGTGTCAGTCAGACACGCTTCTGAAACATCTCTGAAACGCTGGACTATATTCATAACAGCGATAAGACTGGATGAATTTTTGAGGCGTATCACAGGGAGAAAGAGCCGTACAATCTCATCTTATCTCCAGGCACAGGATGTCCCGCACGACCATCTCTCACAGCCAGATTTGTGTACAATATCCCCCATAGACCCAGTCCCATTCGCATTAGTGAGCAAATGAACCGTGCGCTTCTCAAATTTGCATATACAGATTTCAGATTCAGAGTATCATTTAGCAGATCTCTGGATTTTGTGGCCTGGGGCACATAGAAGTGTGTTCAGAATTACAATTTTTAAGTTTTTGTTCTTGTGAAAATGTGTCTTTGATGATGCTGTCCTGGAAAGATGTTAAACTGCTAAATCTGCAAAATGCATTAGATCTGTTCCAAAAGCGAGTGTGCCTCCTACCTAGACAGCATCTTATTTTTTTGTCATAGGCAATTCTTAGGCAGCACAGCCACAGCCAATTCCAGAAAGCATCGCAAATTAAGTTGAAGTACTAAAATTACTTTAGTCCGTAACTTTTTTTAGTTAAAAATGATCCAAAATAAATGTTTGAGCAAGTACATAACCAGCCAGTGTTCAACACTCTCTGCTTGCCGTAGCTCGATTCAACACGGTAAGATTGTAATAATGTTTTTAACTCCAGTGGTACTGGTGGATTTCCGCGGGACATTCGAGCATGTCTTTGCGTCATTCCGTCACATCTGTCCGCATAAAGAAGAGTCTCGGCTAGTCGGATATGAGTGTGAGGATGCTGGAGGTTATAGCCTTTTCTCACAGCACTTGATATAATTAAACTTAGCAATTTAATGGCGGATCCAGAAAGGTTCAAACGACACTCACCCGATTCACCCGTTGAAAAACGCGAAAGACTTCGGAGTGTCTACAGAGAAAAAGAGACTGCAACCGGCCCATGCGAAAACAAGGATAATATCGGAAGGGCATTAAATGTCACGCAATGCTGATGTTGTTAACATTAACAATTTGAGAACAAGTATAATTTGCACGGTTTGACGTGATATGATGAGCGATCGTTAGATTTAATCAGCGCGATTTACTGCAATGCTTTTTTCTCTTAGTTGGTCAGAACAAAAGTGGATGTTATTTGTTCAGAACATTTTCCAGTGAAAATTCTTATGTTGGTCAAACTTTCAAAAAGTATAATCTGTGACTGCGAATGCCAGGATCCACACCGGCGGCGACTGACAGCCGCACATTCTCCTCAAAACATTGGATTCATCCGTGCTGTGCCGTGCCGAGGCACAACCCACGTACAGCTGATAACTCCGCGAATAACTGCAATTGCAGATTTCGAACAGAGATGGCGACAAAGAGGAAAAAACTACAGACTGCAGCTTTAAACTAAAACTGACTAAAAAATCTTGCGTACTGAGTGAATAGATACTGAATTTGAATTTCACGCCCACTAAAAAAGTATGTCCTATAAAGTATGTGTAAGTGTGTGTAGTATGAATATAATCTGGATGTACTACATTCACCATGATGTCATTATCATGTGACCATCCAGTGTCAGGTACGTCACTTCACTGTCATTCACAAATCCTCTCCTGAGGCCTCATGGGATAGTAAAGTGTCCATCAAATGCACACTTCAGAATCTAACCGGAAGTGATAGATCATATACTATTTTCATATACTAGGAATTCAGACCTACTACTTTGTTGGCGTACAGTTTTTTGTAAACTATACTGAAGGGAAGAATTCGATTTCGGACACAGCGTTGGTTTATACAGATGTGTAAAATGCATTAGATCTGTCCAGAAACCTAGTGTGCCTCCTACCTAGACAGCATCTTTCATAATCATAAGCACACTTAGGCAATTCATCATCAGCATGCCAGAGCCAATCCCAGAATGCATTGCAACCAGCTAAATTCAATGTTGTTATTGTTGACTAAAACTAAGAAAAAATAAATAAACATTTTGTTAATTGATATAAAGCTAAAACAAGATAAAATATCAAATGATAAACTTTAACTTAAAAATGTAAACAAAAATGAGAAATGTTGCAAAATAAGTGTTATTTAAAGCTAAAAAATGAAATAAAAATAAATGAAAGCTAAATAGAAGTAGCCTACTTAAAAATAAAAATGACTAAATTACTAATCTAATTTTAATGAAATCTGTATATAAAAATAAAAGCTAATTCAAAATCTTAATAAATACTGTATATAAATAGCACTGGAAAAAAATCTCGTTTTTTCAGTACAAATATCTAAACATTCTTAAATCAAGATACATTTACGTTAGAAGCAAAATGACTTAAGTTATTAAATCTTGTTTTATGAAAATTGTATCAAAGTTGAGAGAGTTTATGCTTAATATAAGAAAAAAATTCTGCCAATGAGGTCAGAAAAATAATCGTGTTTTCCTTTAGAATTTTTCTGACCGCAGAAACAGTTGTAAAAAAAAAATCATAAACTCACTTTATTTTGATACATTTTCCAGTAAATACGACTTCACCAGGAGCGACTAGGATATCAATATTAGGAGGCTAATGAGGGTATGATTTTAAACAAATAATAATTTAATATTGTTAGTATACTAGGGTAGGCATGAACAATTCAGGTTCTATACTACCTACATTCCCTGAATATTGAATATAAATAATCAGCTAATATTCATTAAAATTCATTAAGAATATAGACAAACCTAATATTACTGTAAATGTCTAGACTGGCATTATATGGGTAAATTATTTTGTTATATATATATATATATATATATATATATATATATATATATATTTCAACACGTAATGTTTTAAACACTATTATTGTTTTTTTTGGGGCTTTTTTTTATTCTGCATTTGTGCAGTAAAATTAACTTGAAAAAAGATCTACATTTATTATTTTCATTCATGGGATAACATGGAAAATGTGGCATGCTTTAGTGGAGGATTTCTGTCAACTGGTGGAAAACAAACACTTTTAACATGAAAATGACCTGAAATTATTTTATAAGTTATAAATGATATTATTTTACCAGTATATGGCAGCAGAGGACCACTCATCTTATTTGCCATTTCCACTCTCTTTTATGTTTTGCTTTTGGATTTATTATCAGATTAATATTATGATACAACTGGGTGGAAATTTCGGGTCGCTAAAGCCCTTCTAAAATGTGATGACTATGATGCCTATGGACTTCACATCTTAAGTCATTTTGCTTATCAAGTAAATGTATCTTGATAAAAATATTTTTTAGATATTTGTAATGGACAACAAGACAAAAATACTAAGTAAGAAAATACTTTTTGAAAGAAATGCTGATCATAAATTCTCTTATGTGATTCAGTACCAAAAATATAAATGAAAAGAATTCAGTCTAAATAAAACAAGCTATTATAGCCCGTATTTGTGTCACTATCTTAGCATCGAGTGTCTGTGGTTCATGTTGGCAGTAAATACCGACTCTCTCTTTATATTGTTGTTCTTGCAGATCATAACCATGAGAGATTACGTTCCAAAAATCATTGGACGGGCAGCTTTCGATGAGTATATCGGACCGTACGAGGGTTATAACGACTCAGTGAATCCTTCAGTGTCAAACGTGTTCGCCACGGCTGCGTTCCGCTTCGGTCATGTGACCATCTCACCTGTGCTCGCGAGACTCAACCAGAGCTTCCAGGAACACGAGCGCTTCCCTTCTCTGAGTCTTCATCAGACCTTCTTCAGCCCGTGGAGACTCGTACAACAAGGTTCCTGATCCTTTCTTTCTGATCCAGCCAGACCTTTGATCATCACTGGAGAGTCTGAACCACTTTACACTTTATTCTGATCAAGAGCGTGCGTGAGAGAGAGGGAGAGAGAGAGAGAGAGAGAGAGAGAGACTGAGAGTGTGTGTGTGTGTGTGTGTGTGTGAGAGAGAGAGAGAGAGTGTGTGTGTGTGTGTGTGTGTGAGAGAGACTGAGAGAGAGAGTGTGTGTGTGTGTGTGTGTGTGTGTGTGTGAGAGAGAGAGAGAGAGAGTGTGTGTGTGTGTGTGTGTGTGTGTGAGAGAGAGAGAGAGAGTGTGTGTGTGTGTGTGAGAGAGGCTGAGAGAGAGAGTGTGTGTGTGTGTGTGTGTGTGTGTGCGTGTGTAAGAGAGACTGAGAGAGAGAGAGAGTGTGTGTGTGTGAGAGCGTGTGTGTGCACGTGTGTAAGAGAGACTGAGAGAGAGTGTGTGTCTGTGTGTGTGTGTGTGTGTGTGTGTGCATGTGCGTGTGTGAGAGAGACTGAGAGAGAGTGAGTGTGTGTGTGAGTGAGTGTGTGTATGAGTATGTGTGTGTGTGTATGTGCGTGTGTGAGAGAGACTGAAAGAGAGTGTGTGTGTGAGCGTGTGTGTGTGTGTGCGTGTGAGAGATTGAGAGTGTGTGTGAGCGTGTGTGTGTGTGTGTGTGAGTGTGCGTGTGTGAGAGAGACTGAAAGAGTTTGTGTGTGTGAGTGTGTGTGCGTGTGTGAGAGAGACTGAGAGAGAGTGTGTGTGTGTGTGTGTGTGCTGATGATAGAGACTGCTGGAGACCCAAGTTGATAAGAAAGAAGTAAAAGAGTTTCAGGAAAGGCTGATTCATGCGAACATGTCCAGACAAGGGACAGAAATATTGAATATGTCAGTATTAAATTATTACTGCTGCAACTGGCAGACTCATTAATGAAGCACTGAATAATTTCTCTCATTCGGTTTCTAACGGAATGATTTATAGTTTTAAGTTAAACTCAGTTGCACATCAAGAGGACATTTTACATACATTCTGATTTATAGAAGACAACCTGACAACAACAAAAGCAAATCCAAACATGAGGAGAAAACAACCAAAACCAGGAACAATAGGAATAGAAAATACATTCAACATAAGAGTCATTAAACACAAAACAGAACAGAAACGTTGCTCAGCATTTTACATCAATTATATTTGGTGTTCAAATTGGTATTCTTATTTCTGATTCTTATTAAGGCGAGACACTACAGGTGAATAGGGTACATTTTTTAAATAATCGATATCACCATGAAACTTCCAGTTGATTACTTACACAAGTATATAAAAAAAATGTATTACAAGTTTTAGAAATTTGTGTTTAATTATGCAAATGATGCATTATCTCATTAAATATGCGTGATTTTGCATATATTTTCGGTAGATAGATCTGAACATATGATAAAGCCTAGTGAAAAATTCTTTTTTCATTTTGTTTACACACAAGATGAAAAAAAAAAAATTAGAGGGATTTTAGGATGCTTTCATTACCTAAATCAAAATATACTGTCCATAGCCTTAAAAAATCGATTTTCGCCATATTTTTTTTTATTAAAATGTCGCATAAATCAGGCCAGGAATGATTTATTAACAAATCCCTCTGAAAATATCTTCAGAATAAGTGTATAACTGGAACGTTTGGTGTACACAGGTGCTACATAGGCTGAGATGTTTGTACTGGAGAATGACAAAAAAAACTCATTTTGAGAAAACGGTGTCGGATTTTTCCCTATCTAGCTCCTACTCTAAGTCTACCGGGGTCGTCTCCAATCGACGTTCTCCCTAACGTCTCCAATCGACGTTTAATAAATAGTCTACCGGGGACGTCTCCAATCGACGTTCTCCCTGGGCTGTCTCCAATCGACGATCCCTAACGTCTCCAGTCGACGTTTAAAGAGGTGGTATAATGCCCTTTTCACAAGATGTAAAATAAGTCTTTGATGTCCCCAGAGTGTGTATGTGAAGTTTTAGATCAAAATACCCCACAGATATTTTTATATGGCATGTTAAAGTTGTCACTTTTTGAGGGTGAGCAAAAACACACCGTTTTTATGTCTGTCCCTTTAAATGCAAATGAGCTGCTGCTCCCGGCACAGTGGGCGGAGCTACAACAGTTTGTGTCCCTTTACCTCACACAAACATGCACTGGAAATTTCAAAAACTTTTAGCCTTTTATGTTCAAACCGGAGTCAGACAATGATGGAGAGACTCTAGAAGAAGTGACAACATGTAGAAGCAACAGGACATTTCTGAATGGTTAGTTGATATATTTATGTAGCTTATGTGTAGTTATCTTCTAGTCATTGATTAGCATATTCTGTCTTGATAATCTATAAATCGCATTCCCGGGGGCGGGGTTTATGTAATTTTTAGGGTTAGTGATGTCACTAACCCGGGAGGAATGTGGTGTAGTCTCTACCAGCCGTTTGTTGTAGTAAAAAGCGATTTCTGTAAAAGCAAATATCTCCCTTTGCTTTGAACTTTGAGCGTTGTAACTTTGCAGATGTTGTTTATGCTCAAACAGCAACATTACACACTAAAGTTAGAAAAGTGAAATCATATTCAACCACCCCTTTAATATATAGTCTACCTAACTAACTTGCTTCCCTAACTAGCTTTCTTCCTGCGCAGGAATAATCGACAAACAGACCTTAGCAAATGTCCTTTAAATGCTTTAATCACGGTCGGAGGATCTCTCGAGCAGTTCTCAGAGAATCTCCCCCAAGAAGAAGCAAGGCCGGAGGATCTCAGACAAATTCCATTGAGAATCCCACCAGCTAACACGAATACAACAGTTTTTATAGAATGTCATGCTGCATTACATAATTTCCCCCCACAATTTGATTGGTTTTCAGAGACAAACCCTTCTGTTACCAGGTAAAGCAAACTTTGTTTTAATGATTACTTCATTGTTAATCACAAGGTTCAAATTTAGTCATCTGTCTAGTTTCAATTCCCATATTTGTTATTTTTACACTCACACAACCAAAGTAAAAGGGGTATGGCAACAAAACATACAACATTCAAAAACACAGGACAGAACAGTTTAGTACATTGTGTTTCAAAGTGTCATCATGTTAGGCCTGAAAAGAGAAATAAGGTTAGATTACCTTGTATTAATATACAGTTTACTATTTTATCTATTAAAAATCCACCACAACGGCATTTAAAGATTTAAATAGCTCTAAATGAGATTTCGTCATTAGCTTTAAACCCCCCTTTGGACATTCACGATTGGTTACTGATAGAAAGGAAATGCCCATATTTGGGTTGCACAGCGTTGTGCAGGAGACTCAGAGCTTTACAACGATACCCGTCATGACTGACTTCAGTAAACAGTTGTAACTCGGCGTGTCGCGTTGGAATGCTAACTTCTTGGTAAATTCGGGAGAAACTTACCGCCGCAAGTAAACAAAATGTAATAAAATAAACATCTTAATGTATATTTTCAACGTTTTCTTTATAGCAGCTTGAAAGAACACATATTGAAGGAGTAAACTAGCCCAAAACCTCAAAACTGACCACTTCATGAAAAATCAATGTTTTTGCCTGCCGTGTCTCGCCTTAAGGGGAAATGAAGTCAGCAGCTCCCAAGCACTGTGATCCACACATTTGCAGATCTCTGTGTGTGTGTGTGTGTGTGTGTTGGTCAGTGTTTGATGGCATGTGTTGTTCTCTGAAGGTGGTCTGGACCCGGTTCTGCGAGGTCTTCTGGGACGTCCTGCTGTCCTCCAGAACCAGGAACATCTCATGACAGAAGAACTGACGGAGAGACTCGTGGTCCTCAACATCCCGGAGACTGTGGATCTGGCGGCTCTGAACCTGCAGCGAGGACGAGATCACGGCTTACCAGGTGACACATCAGAACGCTTATTATTACTGACACTTAAAGGGTTAGTTCACCCAAAAATGAAAACTCTGTCAGTAATTACTCGTCGCCCTCATGTTGTTCCAACCCCGTAAGACTTTCGTTCATCTTCAGAACACAAATTAAGATATTTTTGATTAAATCTGAGAGCTGTCTCACTCCTTCATAGGCTTCTCTGTAATTGAGATCTGCCATCCCAGAAAGTTAGTAAAGACATCGTTAAAATAGTCCAAGTGACTACAGTGGCTCAACCTTAAGTTTATCAAGCGACGAGAATACTTTTTGTGCGCAAAAAACAAACAAAAATAACGACTTTATTCCACTATTCATTTTCTTCAGTGTTTCTCTGAGTGAGTTCACGTAGTGTAACAGCGCAGCGCTTCTGGGTTGTACGTCAGAACGCAGGCGACGCGAAGCAGAGCTTGAATCAGTCTGAACGGGGTTGTATTCGCTATAACAACCGCCTCGCTCTACATTATCCCACTTATTACATGGCTACCTACCAAATAAATCAATAATTTGACACAAAATATTGATTTAAAAACGATTGTATTGCTTCCGCTAAAGAAAATAGTCCGTTCCGTCTCTACGGTTAGAATCCTGCGTCCATAGCAACGCTCTGTTTTTCATGGCAACGGTGTGTTATACTTAGCAGCGGCTGTTATCAAGAAATAACACACCGCATTCTACATTAGAATTCAACCAAGCTATGTAATAATATTATTTAATGCACACGTGCTAACATGAACTAAAAATGAACATTTTTTTACAAAGATGAATAAATGAATAAATACTGTAACAAATGAATTGCATATTGCTATTTGATGTTAGTTATTATATTAACTGTTAATGTGACCTTATCGTAAAGTTTTACCTAATCTTTTTTTAATGAACTTGAATCAGAACCAGAGTTTAATTCTTTACAGTAGTTGTCAATTATTTGTTATTTAATAAACACATCAGTAACAAACACTTTATTCTGATGCTCCACTTTAGACATTCTAATAACTTTGCAACTCCACACACAAAAATATAAACTCTAAAATGCTCCTCATAGCTCTAACCATCGCCAAGAAAACTATCCTCATGAACTGGAAAACTCGTAACAATATACACATTAACCACTGGAAAAATCTTATTACAGACTTCATTACAATGGAATACACATCTCCCCCTTATAATTATGCATCTGAAACCGACCTCTGCCATCCAACACTTCTGACCTATGACAACTATGAATCCCTTCTCTCTTCTCAACTCCACTCCGACTCCTCCCAAAAAAACAAAACAAAAAAACTTTGCAACTCCATGTCAACTATTGCAGTGATTAGAGTATTACTGGAATTATATATATATATATATATATATATATATATATATATATATATATATAATTATAATTATTAGTATATAGTATATATTAATATATATTAGTAGACTGTCTGCTTCATATCTGCTAACACTTAGTTTAGGGTTGTTCAATTCCTTCCTCGAGTCCATTTACTTTACATCAAAATAGGGTCAGGAAATAATACAAGATTGCAGTGGTTATTACACACTTCATTTTACAACTCGCTTTTAGCATGATGGTCCAATTTAGTCCAATTTAGCACTGAAATTACCTTGACTTGATGAGTGTCTATCAACATCAATGTCGTGACCTAGCTGTTGCGTTACATAATTTTACAGAGGGATAAATCATGAGAAACAGCCGTGGTCGAATATTATGTCAGAATTAACCCTCTGGTGCTCTTCGCGTGTCAGTCAAAAATGACCAATTTTTTTTTTTTTTTTTTTTCAATGAAATGAATGTACTGTATTTTAGTTTGATAATGTTTTTAGTGGTGCTTGCAAAAGGCAAGGCATCACTATTGTTATTGCTCATACTTCTTCTTCTGTGATAATGTGGTAAATCATGGTAAACCATGCTAGAAAGATGAATGATAAATCATAATAAATCATACTATAAGGTGGTATATCATGGTATCGCAACATTGTTAATTGTGTTAGCATCTGCCCAGTGCCAAGTTTTGCCACTGCAAGTACCACTCATATTTTCTTCAGGAAATGTACATTCTAGTTTAATTTAATATTTTGTGTTTTTAGGGCATTTTATGGTACCAAATTATATTTATGCAGTAATTATCCATTTATTTACTTTTTGAGCATAGACCTGAAAATGAAATTTCCAACTTAAACTGTCGTAAATCTTGAATGCTTAGAGAGCAACAGACTGAAGTTTGATCGCTTTTCAAAGACGACACTTGGCGGATTATTGCTGAAGTGAAAAAAGTAAAAAAAAAGAAAAAAAGTGAACTTTGTTTATTGTTATGAAAAATGCACAAAAATACCACTATACTATAAATACTACTATTTTTCATATATCATCGTAAGATGTTGTTTGGCTGCAGTACCAAAAGTTTTCACTAGAGGAAATTCAGGTTGGAAATTCATCTCCCATTCATTTCCAATGCGCTCATTTTTGACCATGAGGAGCACAAGCTGATTTTTTTTTTCAGGACCATTTAACCTTTTTGATTCATCCATGATTTTTTTGTGTGTGTGTGTGTGTGTTTTCACATAGCAAGTGCCAGAACCTTTACCAAGTTTCGTACCATTCCGATGAAGTAAAAAGAATAAAAAAAAACGTAAAAAATTTTGGTCAAGAATTACCAAAGAGAGAAAGAAGGATATTAATATACTAGTCTACTGATACTCTGATGAGAGTTAGCTGACATGTAGTTGTATAATGTCAAAAGTGGACCATCGTAATAAACAAGTCGAAAGTGGACCTGTAGTGGATCTGTAAACCCGTCTTTCTCCTGCAGGTTACAATGAGTGGAGGGTTTTCTGTGGGTTAGACCGAGTTGAAACCCGATCAGATCTGGCAGAGGTGGTCGGGAGTGATGTTTTGGCAGAGAAAGTAATGGATGTGTATGGACATCCGGACAGCATGGATGTGTGGCTGGGAGGAGTTCTGGAACGGCCGGTGTCTGGAGCCAGGACTGGAGAACTCTTCACATGTTTGATCGGGAAACAGATGAAGATGCTGAGGGAAGGAGACAGGTGAGGTCTGAGACACTGCTCAACTACTGTTAACCTGAGTCAGATTTACTTCCATAGCGCTTTATACAATACAGATTGTTTCAAAGCAGCTTCACTGTAATAAACAGGAAAATAACATTCATTGATGAAAACTTCAATAACAGGGAACGATCTTTGGCTAAAGTTCTCGCAAGGTTCTCCAGCAAATGTTCTTCCAGTAACATTAATAGAACGTTCGTTTAAAGTTATCTGGTCTTTAATAATGTTCTCAAAACATTATTGATATTTCTGAAGTATGTTTGTTGCACATTCGTCGCATGCTTTTTTAAATGCAACTACTTGTTTTGGAATGTTCAGAGAACATTCTAAAGTAACGTTCCTATAATGTTTAAAATGGAATGTTTCCTTAACATTCGCATAACCAAAAAAAAACAGTTTTTTAAGACTTTAAAAAAAATGAACAACAAAGAAATAACGTTTTCAAAACTTAATAAGAACGTAAGCGAAACGATATTTTCTTAGAACATAATTTGGTTAGTTTTGATTAAATGGAATGCGGAAAATGGAATTTTGATAAAATGGAATATATCCGTAACTGGACGTTTTTAATGTTCAGAGTGCAACAAAGACATAACGTTTTCAAAACTTAATGAGAACGTTAGAGAAATATTCTTAGAACATATTTTTGTTAGTGGGGAAGCAGCTGTAAAAAGACAGAGTTCAATAGTGCCCGTCCACGTTTTCAGCATTGTTGGTTCCGGAAGTATTTTTTCCGTTCATTTCTCCCATAGGGATTTCAAAAAAAGTCTTCATTAAAGCATTATAAGCCATGAACCAAACCAACCAGGTATGAGGAGAATCACAACACTATAAACGTTGATTTGAAGCAAAAAAGTCATTGAAAATCGGACAAAAATACAAAAGTACAAGACTGTGTTTAGTGAGGGAAAGATCTACAATCCCATGAAGCAAATTAAAAACGATTTAGAAATATAAAACTACTCATTTAAAAATGTTATAAAAACAATATATTTTAAGATTATTGCAAAATATGCATATATATTGAAATAATTAAGTATTTTGAGAGTGTAGCGGGATCGACTTGATTACAATCACAGTGCTTCATAGGAGTGGGCGGAGCTAAATAAATCTTTTGCCACTTTCTGATTGGTAAATTTTCTGTACTTTAGTAATTTAGTTTTTCACTGTTTAGCACAATTATTTAAAAAAAATAATTTAAAGGTGTGGTTGATTATGATTTCACTTTTCTAACTTTAGTTAGTGTGTAATGTTGCTGTTTGAGCATAAACAACACCAGCTAAGTTACGACGCTCAAAGTTCAAAGCAAAGGGAGATATTTGCTTTTAAAGAAATCGCTTTTTAAGGACTACAACAAACGACTGGTAGGAACTACACAACATTCCTCCCGGGTTAGTGACATCACCAACCCTAAAATTGACATAAACCCCGCCCCCTGAACACGATTTATAGATTATCAAGACAGAATATGCTAATCAATGACTAGAAGATAACTACACATAAGCTACATAAATTCATCAACTAACCATTCAGAAACGTCCTGTTGCTTCTACATGTTGTCACTTCTTCTTGAGTCTCTCCATCATTCTGACTTCGGTTTGAACATAAAAGGCTAAAAGTTTTAGAAATTTCCAGTGCATGTCTGTGTGAGGTAAAATGACACAAACTGTTGAAGCTCCGCCCCCTGTGCCGGGAGCAGCAGCTCATTTGCATTTAAAGGGACACACATAAAAATGGTGCGTTTTTGCTCACCCTCAAAAAGTAACAATTTTAATATGCTATATAAAAATATCTGTGGGGTATTTTGATCTAAAACTTCACATACACACTCTGAGGACATCAGAGATTTATTTTACATCTTGTGAAAAGGGCATTATACCACCCCTTTAAAATAATGCGGGCTGATGGCTTCAAATACCATTGATTAACAACATTGGAGCTCACATTAGGTCTGTTTTTAAAGATTAATAAGTTATCGTTCAAAACAATTTCCCTATGGAGAAAATGAGTTTTCACATCCAGAACCCGGCTGTTGAACTCTATGGTGTCATTATTCAGCTCAATTCTGTTCAGTGTTGATTCAGTTCTGTTCAATAACTGTGTAAAAGTTGATCAATTCTGAAATGAGTTCAGTTCAGCTTTAAGCAGCTGAAGACAATAGTGCCATTATTCAATAAATAGTCATGCAGTTCTGCTTTGACTAGTACAAATTACAGAGGTTAGATGTTTAAAACAAGATTTGCTTTTCCCGATGTCATTCCAAACCCTTATTTTACTTGGGAGAAGCACAAGAGATGTTATTTGTCAAATGATTCCTTTAACTTGTCTGAATTCATGTCAAAATGCTAAGAATAACACATCGCACAATCAAAATGTTGATGTTTTTGGTGTGATTCAGATTCTGGTGGGAACATCCCGGTGTGTTTTCCCCAAAACAAAGACAGGAACTCCAAAGGCACTCTCTGTCTCGTGTCATCTGTGACAACAGCGGAGTGACGGAGGTTCCTCTTGATCCGTTCAGAGTCGAAACTTACCCGGAGGACTTTCTCTCCTGCGGGAACATCCCGTCATTGGATCTGGAGGAATGGAAAGAACAACCGGAGAACGGTTCGTATGTGACGGTTTTTCATTTACGGACATTGCTGCTTTTCCAGCTTTTTTTAGATTGAGATATTAGGTTAAACTTTAAATATACTCTACTGTTTATTTGATATATTATTATATATTATTAAAAAAAATCATTATATATTTTATCTTTTATAATTATATATTTTTTTTTCTTTCTTTTTTTTCTTCATTTTCACATGATCCTTCAGAAATCAAAATATGATGATTTGATGCTTAAGAAATATTTCTAATTATTATCAAAATGAAAACAGCTTCTTCAAATTTTTGTGGAAACCATGATAAAAAAAAATCTGGATTCTTTGATGAATAGAAAGAACAACATTTATTAGAAATATCATATTTTGTAACTTTATCAAATGTCTTTACTGTCACTTTAGATCAATTTAAAGTATTAATTTCTTAAAGAAATATCTTACTGACCCCAAACATAGTGAATTTGCAAAGAAAAAATGTATATTTCATGTCATGTAACTGGCAGTTTTTCACCATCATTTCCTTCACTAGTTCATTTTAAATAGTCCTGAGGTGTAACAAATTATTCCATGTGGCCTCTCATTTAATAGAACTCATAAACGCTGCATGCATAATAACCATATAATAATAATTATAAATATCATGTCACACCACAGGACAGTGCTTAAAGTTTTACGCAGCCTCCTGTATGTGTCCATGTGTGTTTACCTTCCAAACGCAGATAAATATTGCTGTGGAACTTCATGAATAGCAAAGAGGCTTTAATTTGAGGAGTTACACAATTACACAGTCTCGATGAGGAATAAAAGACATGCAGATTCACTCGTGTTGAAACTCAAACTCGTTCAGACCCAGGTGAGACGCTGAGCTGATTTTATCCCCAGTGCGCTAAACTGTGTGAACCCTTGCAGTATTTGTCATGTTCTGACAATGGACCATTTTTCATTTTTACTTACAGTACACTATAGTTCAAAAGTTTTGGGTCAGTGAGATTTTGTTATTAAATAAATAAATACTTTTATTCAGCAAGGATGCATTAATCAAAAGTGACAGTAAAGACATTTATAATGTTACAAAATATTCTATTTCAAATAAATGCTGTTCTTTTAGAACTTTCTGTTCATCAAAGTATCCTGAAAACAAAAAGTATCGTGTCAAAATGTAAAAAGTGTGAATCAGAACAGCATCAAATCATCATATCAGAGTGATTTCTGAAGGATCATGTGACACTGAAGACTGGAGTAATGATGCTGAAAATAAATTACAGTTTAACATATATTCACATTGAAAACAGCTGTTTTAAATGTTAATAATATTTCACAATATTACAGTTTTTACAGTATTTTTGATTAAATAAATGCAGCATTGGTGAGCAGAAGAGACGTCTTTCAAAAACATTAAATAATCTTACCGCCCCCAAACTTTTGAAAGGTTGTGTAGATCTACTAATAATATTGCACTGCAAAAAAAAAAAAAAAAATGTTGTTCCTCCTCTGTATTTTTGCCTTTTTTTTTTTTGAGAAGCAAAACGACTGGAGATATTAAGTTTTCTGAATAATGTATGAAAATGTAGTGAAATATCTGTCAATGGGGTCAGAAAAATAATCTTGTTTCCCGTTTGATTTACATTTATTTTTCTGACCCCACTGACAGATATTTGTTGATAATAAGTTTTATTTATATAGCGCCTTTCCGGGGCTCAAGGACGCTTTCCAATGAATAAGCAAAATGTTCTTGTTTTATGCTTAAACTCAAAACTTAATATTGATCGCTCTTTTCAGAAAACAAGACATAATATATTAAGTCATTTTGCTTCTCAAGCAAATGTATATTGATTTAATAGGAACAGAGGGAGAACATTATTTGCAGTGCATCTAGAGAGAATAAAATGCTGATATATATATGCATAAAACAATGACTTGAGGGTACAGGACTCTCTTTACTCCAGAAACCGCTTATAAACCACCTGAACATCTCAGTAACTCATTTCTGTTCTGGCAACCAGCAGCAATTTGCCGAATGTTTGTTCCTGTTCAGTAATTCCTGGTTTGTTCACACACACATTACTGGGCCACAGGTTGTTGGACTGCAGCCGCTCATGCATTGTATTAACATTCATTTTCAATGTGTTCGCCGCTCCTCAGAGTCTGTAACTCAACGCTGGAATCCGGCCAAATGACAAATATTGATCCATTATGAGCCTGCGACGCTGCCAAAACAATTAACGCATGCAGTCGCACCTGTTACGTGCAATAGAAATTAATCTTTCTAATGAATACTAGGCAAATCCCACGATAGAGTCCGAGAGAAACCGTTCACGTCATGCCAGATGTAGAAAGCCAGGCAGGTTTGCATTAGCTCGGCCTCCTGACATCACGGGTCCCGACCCGTTCTGAACACATCTACAGTGTTTATTCAGTCCCGAAGCTCAAGCTGCCAATCAAATAGACCGCTGTCGGCTCAGATAATGTCCTCTGGAGAAGATTGAGTGTGTAAATGGATGTCACAGTGACGTCTGGTCCTCAGGGCATCAATGCACACGACGCCAACGTGACAAAAACTGCTATCAACAATAGGACCAACAAGATTCTATACAAGGAGAAATATCTTAAAAATGAAAATTCAATAATTTAAGGGGTGGTTGATTATGATTTCATTATTCATCATCATTCATCATTAAACATAAACATTGACATTTCTAGTGCATGTTTGTGTGAGGTAAAAGGACACAAGCTGTTGAAGCTCCGCCCCCTGTGCCGTGAGCAGCAGCTCATTTGCATTTAAAGGGACAGACACATAAAGGTGCGTTTTTGCTCACCCTCAAAAAGTGACAATTTTAACATGCTATATAAAAATATCTGTGGGGTATTTTGAGCTAAAACTTCACACACACACTCTGGGGACGTCAGAGACTTATTTTACATCTTGTGAAAAGGGCATTATACCACCCCTTTAATTACTCAACCTCATGTTGTTCCAAACCCGATAGACTTTCGTTCATCTTCAGAACACAAATGAAGATCTTTTTGATGAAATCTGAGAGATTTCTGTCCCTCCATTGACGCTTCAAAAAGTTTATAAAGTGATCATAAAACTAATCCACATGAATTGAACAATCACTTTATATGATGAACAGATTGTATTTAGGCTTAAGAACATGCTTCCTTTGTATTTTGATGTAAAAGAAGCTGAAATGCAGTATCAGTTCAGAGCTGAAAGTAAAACAAGTGGTTGGATTGATGCACAAAAGATGCAACATCAAAAAAAGAACTGATTTAATAAATATAACTGACTCAAGGACACAGACATGAGTTGAATGATGTCTTTGGATCTGCATTTCATTTTTAAACAATCCTGTGTATATACATACATATATATCCAACTTCACTGTAAAATATTCACACTCTTCAAACGATTAAATGTAAAATGTAGAAAAAAAAATCATAAATTTTTTATGCCACCTAGAATGGGCAACTTAAAATTTTAATATGAATGTCAAGTTTGGTGGTGAAGGTTCAGATATCAGTGCTGAGCTCTGATGATGCACATAAATCATTTGTGTTTGAGCATGATTTAATTATGTTTTGCTGTAAAAGTCCATTAGAGTGATTCATGTTCCCTTGAGTGAAGTTTACTCCATTTCTATGAGTATAAACAACTTGTTTTGTTGTATAAAAGTAATTCTAACCTTTTCAGTTTGAACAACAAACTGATACACAAGTAGACAAACTAAAAAAGTTGTGTCACTATTAATCCAATTCAATTTACATTTATATGTATCGCACTTTTCACAATACATATCATATCAAAGCAGCTTTACAGAAAATGCATGCGTCTACGAGTGATTCTTTATCAGAGGTGACTGTGTCAACGTAATGCACAGTTCTAAGATAATACAGAATCATGCAGTTAGCTAACATCATGTATAATTTTATGCAGAAACAATGAGCTCATTAAGGTAATTATTGCAAGTTGTGAACATCATGATCACAATATATAGGAAATCTGGCAGCGGTGCATGTTGATAGTTGGCAATGCTCAGTTTAATGTAAAATGCAAGTTTATATATGAAGAGTTCAGATGCAAAAGCCTCTAAGTGCCATCTGAAATTTTCTTAATTAATAGGTAATTTTCATTGCCATTTAAGTGAAATTACTGAACTTAAATATACGAGCTTGATAAAAATGATCATTCTAGAAGAAAATTTCAGATGGCATTTTTTTTTTTTTTTTTTTTTGCAATGGCATTTTTTGAGTTGAGTACAGAAATTTCAACTTAAAAGTTGGATACAATAATTTTTCCATAAGTTGAGAATACTCAATGTCCTGAAGCTGGTTGCCTCAAGTTTTTGAGTTTTCTCAAATTCTGAATTTTTACAAAGTATAAAACTGTGATAATATAATATAATATAATGCATGCTATAATTAATCTAAAATGCATGCGATGATGTGCAGTATTTCTGTTTGACAGATTGACCTTTTCCTCTGCAGACTAGAGACTGTGACTGTAAGACGAGATGCTGACGGCAACACCAGAGGCTCATTTCCAGCAGCAGAACTGTGACGCACCGCACAATGACTGAGAATAAAGAGAGAGAGCTGCTGAACAACATGCACGTAACTACAGGACTGATGAATCAAGACTCTCTTTATGTTGGAATATAATACACTGAGCGCAGGCTCTAATTAGTGACGGATTAATAATCTTTACACAGACCTGCCTCATTCTCCAACGGCACAAAAGCACTGATCAGCAGATCATTTGAAAGCATTTATGAATATGAGCTCAACTCTGAACCAAAGACCAGTTGTGCTACATGAGGCTCAATGTAAAATGCATTTACTGCATGTGTGTTGAGTGATGTAAGTTCACTGTCTGGTTTCAAAACTGAAATATAAATGCAATATTTTAATTTCCCAGTTTGTGATTTTATTACTTTTAGGCTGCATTTAATCCATGCATATTTATTGTTAAAAATATACAAATTATTATAATTATTTATTGCAAATCCCATATGCATGTAAGCAAATAAGTAATAATTTGAGCATTTACAGCCTTTTGCATTAAGAACAAAAGGTGCAACTAATCGTACAAGCTAGTTTTGTACAAGCTAGTAGTTACTAATCCCTGAGCGTGAACTTCAGATCCCTGTTTAAAACCACAGCATATTAACACTAGATGAACCGAAAGCAATGCCGTTTGTTCCAGTGTCCTTTCGTTGCTATTAATTAAATGAGTACAAATCTATTGAAACAGATGTAGGCTACATTTACATTTCAAACCTTCAATGAAACTCTATGGTGAGGACAGACTCAACAGTTTTGACACAAATAGGCATCACATTTGCATTCAGCCATATCTTGTCCTGGTTTGTTTTAGATAATGAAATACAAAAGCAATCAGTTCTGGAAAATGAGACGGCCGGAATTAAATAAAATGGAGCCTTTTAGGCAATCCCCTGCAATTTCTGATGTGTTGACCAATTACCCCTCACTCCTGTTCGCCGTAATTCAGAGCAGCGTTTGAGCGTGGAGCTCTTAGAGCGATCTCAGCGTTTCCACAAGCTTAATTAGAGCAGATCTGTTATTCAGAATCAATGCGTCTGGACTGTTTGTGTATGTGGATCACTGTTTACACACACTCAAAAGCACATTTATAAAGCCTGATAATGCAGGAGACTGTGTATCACTCCGCTCGTCTCGAATGCTGTGAACTTCAAGAATCTTTCTACGTGATCTAAGCAGTAAAATCTCAGTGTTTATTTGTTACCTTTAATGTAAAGTTCATAAGCATGCAGGCACATTCTGTAAATGCATAAACACGTCGCAAACATGATTTCTGAAATGTCAGAATGCAGTTCATTATGATGAATATGCTCCTGTACAGCACTTTCAACAGGATATTCAATGCAAAAAAAAAAAAAAAAAAAACAGTAACAAAAAGTACCAGGTATAATTTATAACTAAGAAGTTGAACATTACATTTTGATTTAATTTTGTTTAACATGAACTGAATCATTCATATCAAGACCAAGAACATTAATTTAAAGAAGCCATTACATGCCCTTTTACAAAGTCTTGATTTTGGTTTGGCACTTTGCTAGAACAGGTTTTCCTGCTTGAATGTTGATTATATTCCTCATATTCTCCATTGTTGCAGCTCCTCTCTTCCCAGTCTGTCAGTAACGCTCTGGGTTGTGTTTCCCGTTGAACGCCGTAACTCGCTGCTTCACTAGTATAGTACGATGCATCGTTGAAGAAATCATCTAGCTAGTCACGACTGTTTCCCGAAACCGTATTGTCGCAAAGTGGTCGTTCAACCACGTTGGTTTATGATGTCACACAGGTGGTGGAGTAATAACTTCTTTTAATGAATCTGATTGAGATCGAATTAATGCTAGATGTTTTGATATTAATTACAGACATGACATCTGAGGACTATTTCTCATTTTTCTCAGTTATTTTGCTTTATTTCCAGATTCAATCATAGGCTCGTTCTTGCATAGTAGAGCACGTTCACACATGCGCACTCTTCAATAACGGTGCTTTAAATCTCTCGACAAACTCAAAGACGTAAATGCCATTTGTGCGTATTCTAAATAAAAGACACGGGTTGCACTGAATGTCAGCTTGCTTATTTTGCTCAAGATAAGGATTTATTGAGTCCACATGTCATGCAAACTAGAAACTCTGCTTCTAACCACAGGTCGAGACTGTCGTTCCAACTACACACTTTGCGATGCTGTTTGCGAATGTTCGTTAGAACGATGGTTTCAGGAAACACAGACTCGTTGAACTATGCTGATAACATCTGAACTTGCGAACATAGTTGGCTAACAATGCTTTCGGGAAACGCACCCCTGTTTAGTACCTATCTCTATGAAGCCCCTCCTTTTGAAAAGCACACTGTGCTCTGATTGGTCGGCTGGATCAGTGTGTTGTGATTGGTCGAGCGCTTCGAGTGTGTTTGGGAAATGTCCCGCCCCTTACCATAACCGCCAGTTTAACACTCTACTATCTAACTCAACCAGGCCCCGCCCCTTTATTGTGCATATTAATTATTTAAATGAGGAATATTGTGACGTGTTCGTTCCCGGAAGAAACTCGAGACTACAATGGAGGCGTTTCAGGAGCTCAGAAACACTGACACTGATATAGAGAAGAACTGGAGCTTTTTCATGATCAAACAGCAACATTACACACTAAAGAAAGAGGATCATGGAGAAAAGCAGAATAGTCACTGTTACTATTGCATTTATTCATTTATAAGACGCCAGTTTTTTCACTGGAAAGTATCTTAAAAAAAGGTTTGAACATTTTGATTTGCATGTACTGTACTGTAATTTAAGTCTGTTCTTTTCGGAAAAGTCCCAAAAATGATTAAATAGCGTTTTCCTTTAAGAACAAGGAACATGGAGAAAAGGCATGATAGAACCCATTTAAAAGCACTAAATGGGGTCAGTCTGTAAACGAATTCTACAATACATGTAGCCCAAAAGATCAATGCATGCAAAATGTGAAAACGACTGTCAAGTACAGACATTCTGGGAGATTTTCTAGCATAAGGGAAAGATGCTTGCAGTGGTGTTATATTATAGTGCTATAGCGTTTTGAAAATTCGCCCTCATGTTCCCACATGTTCATAAACAATAACTCGCCTCACACAGTTCAGCTCTGCAGCAGAAGCTCCTCATGATCGCCTCTGACTCATCATCTACACAAACACACGATGAATGACCGCAGTGAGCAGGAGAAATAAAAGAAGACCGGTCCACACTGCACCTTATTCTGGCCAAAAACACCCACATCAAGAGAAACAAGAGGCAGCTTCGCTTGTCACATGACCTCAGTTCGGTTAGTCTTTATATAGGGGCAGATGAATAAAAGATTGATTGCTTCTAAGATCTTCAAACAAAACTCTGAATATCTTTCTTCACAAGTATTCATAGTATCAACCCAGTACCTTTTAAACATGATTTTCTTTCCCAGCGGACTGATTAAACCCGTGCGCTTGACTCTCAGAAGTTGCGCTGGAGTCGAGCTATGATGTTAAATCAGGCGCTTAGCAAAATTCACCAGCCGGTCAGTGAGCGAACTGTTGGTGGTCCATTTAACAAAGTTGTGGTTTATGTGGCGGCAAGTTAGCCTGGTTAAAACCAGACCATTCTCAGTAGTAACTGAGTTATGGTCTGGCAAAGCTCCATAGACAAATCATTTCCAAAGGGGCGTCACCAACGGACGTCGCTCAAATGCCTCTGGGCGCAGTTGGATAGACCTAAAACCAATCAGAGCGATCGTCAACGTGTAAAGCCATATGCTGCGTCCCAATTCACCTAAGTTACACTACGCCATAAAAGTATGTACTCTTTTTGTGAAGAAAAGATATTTACTTTTGAATGTGTAGCAAAAAAGTAGGCAAGCTTTAGGACATACTACTTCGTCATCTTTATCGGACGGATCTGTCATGTGCATCCTGTCACTTAAACTGCCCTGTCAATCATCGTGTCACAGTTAAAATCCTCTATTAAATCTAATTTAATTTCCTACCGTTTCGGAGAGAAATGTAGTAGCACGTTCATCTGCCAGTGGGTCTTTTATGGAGACTGTCCTCATGTGTTTGCAATTTGAATATAATAATGCATTTAAAAGTTGAACGGACGTCGCTCAAATGCCTCTGGGCGCAATTGGATAGACCTAAAACCAATCAGAGTGATTGTCATTGTGTAAAGCCCGCCTCAACGTTTCTGATTGGTGCCGCGATTTCTCAGCATGGGGAATTGGACTTGAATGAGCTCTTTGCCAGACTTACTTGCAGAGCAAATCTAAATTTACTGGAAGTTGTCTGGGTTTTCCCAGGCTAGCGGCAAGTGCTGTAGCCTTAGGAAAAATACAACGTACACACTTCACATGGGGCAAAATGCATTAACAGGAACGCTGTGCAAACATATTCGTTTTATATATTTGAAACTGGCAGGGGAGGATGCATGGACATTCATTTGTGTTAATTGCCTATGCTGTAGAGATAATAGCACTGTCCACATTCAAGCATTTCAAATGGCTTCAACAGCTCAGATTGAGTTCACATATAACTGATAGTCATGAGTGAAAACCGTCAGTCGCCATGTTTGTAGTTTTTTAACACTTTTTATTCGCGTTTGTAGTTCTGAACTGAATCCTCCTCCAAAACGCAATGGTTTTGGAAAATATTAGCCACAGATGTTGTGCTCACACCCAAAGTGAGCAGATATAAAGCCGACTCTCAGTAAATAGGGTTATTTTTCGCTGCTTATTGCGCTTAAACAGTCAAATACACACACAATAATCTCAAAATGTTGGTCTTGACGAGTATTCACATAAACAGTCAGTTATGTTAAGTGAACGTAAACAGTTGAGAATGTAAACACGTGTAACAGTATAATGGATCGGTGCGTCAGGTCTTAAAGGGACAGCAGCCTAATAAACCTGCTGCCAAATTATGAGATAATATAAAAAATATCTATATGGCAGTTTTCCCCATGGTATAGATGCCAAAATTGTGGCCAGTGAAGATGCGGAGTGGCTAGTAACTTTGGAAAACCACTCGCCACAGTGGCTGGAGAGCAAAAAAGTTAAGTTTTCCTCTTCGGTCCCCCTACAGGTTGGAAACGGAATTGTCCATTACTGCTGTCGTAAAAAACTATTTGTTTATCCAGCACCTGCTTTGGAAATAACGATGTCCACAGACAAGGTAGAGTATGTTGCATGATTTTATTAAAGTATGTATTGCGACATCAGAAACGGCTATATTTATACATAGGCTCCACCTATCGGCTATAGTAACGCTTGCCGTAAAGCAAGTCAAATTTGTAGTTTCTTATGTCTCATTCGAACTACAGATCCGCTACCTGATCTGGCAAACTTGCATAGTGCGGTTATAGCCGATAGAGGGACGCAAAGCGAATGCAGAAGTGCCGATGAACCACTAAAACGATTTTGGAAACATTATTTTAAGGTACAAAATCTTTGGTGTTGCTTTAATGTCAAGTCCTGATAGTATGCATTATGGATGCAGGGTCAGTCCTATTCACCAATGATTTGTCAATGGGATTTGCGAACCGATTCAACATGTTCATTGAAAGAATCAGCTCGCTCAGGAATCGGACAATGATCTTGTGTTTCAGAGGGGCTGGCGATTTATTCAGTTCAAAATGAGGAGGAACAATATGTTTTTATGAACTGGAGTGAAGTAAAAAAAAAAAAAAGATATTATGCTTGGTAATGTAGTGAAGTCAAATTAAAAGTTTACCCAAATAAAATACTCTGGTTAAGTATGAAAAATAGCTTCTTACCACTAACGAAGTAAATCCTCACCTCCACCACTGCAGTTTGTCACATTAATAAAGTGAATTTGAACTGAAGCACAATCTAATGAAGAAGTGTCAGTGTTTGATAAAGCTCAGCCTGTTTAACATTCTCTGGGAGCGTTGCTGATATTCATGATTGTACCGCAGTGAAACGCAAATATTGGATTAATCTTCATTTCTGCAGGTCTCCTCGAGCTTGTTAAGTTCACTCTTCCGTACAGGATCGTGCTAAAACACAAACACATCGGCATCTACAGTTCCTCTGAACGGTACACAAGGGTTTTTACATGTTAAAGTGATCGTCTCTTGATGATTTATTAAATTCTGTGTGATTGTGAACTCAGAGGCCGTAATGAGAAAGATGTACAACAGAGCTGCTTCTGATGCCTCGTTGTTATATCAAAAGCATATTTGTTACGGAAAGCTCTATTACAGTATGTCCATCACGTTTCAGGAAACACAGACAATGTTCTGAACACATCTGATGCAAAAGTAGACGGCAGTATCTCAAGGCTTGAAGCAATATTCCCAGGTATTTTCCATTAAAGGTTACAGCATGTGTTTCATATAGGACTAAACATAGTTTTACCTTCAGTTTGTAAAAATGGTAACACCTTAAAATGAGGTTTTGTTTGTTAACATTAGTTAAAGGGTTAATTCACCCAAAAATGAAAATTCTGTCAGTAATTACTAATTACTCTCCCTCATGTTGTTCCAAACCCGTAAGACTTTCGTTCATCTTCAGAACACAAATTAAGATCTTTTTGATGAATTCCGAGAGATTTCTGTCCCTCCATTGACAGCTACGCAACTTACACTTTGATGCTTCAAAAAGTTCATAAAGAGATCATAAAACTAATCCATATTAATTGAGCGGTTTAGTCCAATTTTTCTGAGGAGACTCGATCACTTTATATGATGAACAGATTTAATTGAGGCTTTTATTCACATAAACATTCATCAGCGCACACATCAGATATGGTAAACTGAAGCTCAAGCATGTTCGCTTGACATGCGAGAACCAAAGAGGTTCATTCTTGTGTTGCGCAGTGTTACCCATGGGTGAACCAACCCTTTAACTACATTAGTCAACATAAACAATATTACATACAACTACAGTATGTGTTCATCTTAAAGGTGCTCTAAGCGATGTCACGCGTTTTAGGCCAACACATTTTTTGTCACATACAGCAAACATCTCCTCACTATCTGCTCGCTGCCTGTCCCCTGAACACACTGTAAAAAAACGTGGTCTCTGTAGACAGCCCGGGCTCCACAAACGGCAACAAAAACAAACTGGCCCAGCCTGGACCATGAAACATAACAAACAGTGTTCCAGCCAATAACTGACAAGAATGATTTGGGGGTGGGGGGGTTAGTGCACGTGACCATGAAGGGGGGTGGGGAGAGAAACATGAAGAGGGAAGTTAGCGAGAGGAGAGATGTCCAATGACAACGACTAACGTTAAAATTGTACATTCTTGAGAATTTTGATATGGCCGACACACGACCAAAGAGACCTAAACTTCTCAGAAAAGGAGAAGGAACGCGAAGTCCCGAATTTACATCGGAAAAGCATTCAAAAGCTGGCGAGAACTCCGCCGGCAGAAGGGCTTCCGATCCGACATTCAGGAGGCTCTGTTTCTGCTGGACAGGGTAAATCCAGTCTGTTTTTTCTAAATGGTTCATGACTGTTTTAGGAAGCACGGGAGGGAGGGGGAGACGGGATGAGGAGGAGGGAGGGTCGAGCTAGCCTCCGTTTTGTTTGACGATACTTCGAACATCAACAAGAAGTGACATCACCCAACATCGCTTAGAGCAGCTTTAATGTTGATCTCACAAGTTAAAGTACAAAAATATAAGAGATTTTCAGATTTTCAACCCTACACGTTAATATTAAGGTTTGTTCATTTTAACTAAATGATGGAGAAAAATGATCATCTGTGGTAATCAGCATGCAGATGGAAGAATCTGAAGATTAGAAATCATGTATATGTTGAAGATTATCTCAAAACAAAGTTCTATAGTGTCTATCTGAGCCGTTATAGCTTCAGTGCAGGAGAGGCACTGCGCTTGTGTTCAGTGAGAGATTGCACACACACACACACACACTTACTATCTTTGTGGGGACTCCATAGACGTACTGGTTTTTATACTGTACAAACTGTATATTCTCTCCCCTTACACTAAACCTACCCATCACACAACACTTTCTGCATTTTCACAGTTTCATTCTGAATGATTTATAAGCTGGTTTCCTCATGGGCAGTCAGGTTCCCACTGGGATAGAAAAACCTGCACACACACACACACACACTCTTATCAGCACTGGTTCACCTCCATGGCCAGCAGTAGTCCGCCATTAAACTCCTGATATCAGAGAATGGACTTCAAGAGCTGCATTGCCATCAACTGTTCAAAGCCAGTCTAACCTGAAGGAGAAGAAGTGAAATTACCCTTAAAACAGACTTTCAGCGAGCCGCCTTTTATCCTCTCAAAAAGCCCACCATAAAGTTAGCATAAAGGCCATTTTATTATACGCTTTGCATTTTACAACCCTGCTCTATCATTTTACTGGGCGCATCCGCGATCACTTTCCTTTCAAAGCTGATGTTTGGTTTCCGGGCGTATCATTTTTGACCCCCTCTTATTATGGCCTCATCAAAAGTGTGCCAGTCTATCAAAGAAAAGGTTAAATGATTGACTGGTTGAAGTGATAATTGCACGATTGCCTTCTTCCTCTCGCCAAGAAAGTGGCAGAATATATATCAGCGTGTTTGCGTGTGTTAAAATGTCAGATCGTAATCATCAGCCAAGTGGAATAATGATGAAGTGCTTGTGTCTTAATTGAAATTTCACCTCGTGAGTGGCGTGCCGGCTGTATTTTTAGTCGCCCTGCACTTCAGTTCTGCGTCGGCCCACACACACTGCCCTGACAAGAGAGCGCTGTGTGTTTTTCTCTGCCAAATATCTCCATATCCATCCCTAGAGAGAGAGAGAGAGAGAGAGAGAGAGAGAGAGAGAGCACTACTCACACTACTTCAGCATAGCATGCGAGTTTTCTGTATGCATGGATTATTTGGATATGAACAACTGCATTTGCTAAAATGTGCACACAGAAAATCTGTATCCCAAAATTCAATGCACCCCACTTGACTCATTAAAAATGTGTGTTAATAGAAATGCACATAATTTCTAAGATAAGTAGACATCATTTGCTCAGTTTTTCTTGATTGCTAACACAAATTATCAACACAACCTCAAAACTACACACCAACTTGTACTGTAACATCAAAAAATATTTTAGTCTAAAACATATTCTCTTATGTCAGAACTAGACTCATATGACACAAACACTACCGTCCTAGAGAACACTAATGAGAGCAATTCATAACACTGTTACAAAAACCTCTTATTGGGATTCAGGGATAATTTTGGAGCTCAATGTCTATTACAGTATACATCATAAATGAAAAGGTGCAGATACAGTAAGACACAACAATAAGCTTTAGGAAAAATACATTTTCATTACATTACTGTAAAGTGATTGTTTTTACAGTAGAAGAAAGGCACTAGCGAAGAAAAGTTAAAATACCAAAGAATTGAATATGAACTTGGTATGAACACAATACAGCATACTGTCACAGTACAGTAAAAGATAAAAAATAATAATTCAGCATCTTTGCCAAATTTCATTACAGTATACAGTACTTTGGCAGCTTTTGACAAAAGACTTTCTCTATGCCTTCAGTCATCTCTCAGTTCTGCAAAAATACAGTACATTAAAAAAATGGTCTACAAATAAATTTTACGATCACAAGTTTGAGGGTGTACAATATGCCATGTACAGTAAACTGTAGCATAGTGAAATTTCCCTCATTTTAGTCTACAGACCCTGTAGATCTTCCAGCTCTCTCCAGTGTTCACATATAAACACGCAACAGCGAGTTTAGAGTCAGAATTGCGAGATATAAACTTGCAATCTCGAGAGAAAAAAAGTCAGAATTGCTAGAATCGCAATTCTGACTTTTTCCGCAATTGCAAGTTTATATCTCGCAATTCTTTTTTTCTCGCAATTGTGAGATAAAAAGTCGCAATGACCTTTATTTATTCAGTCGTGGAAACAAGCTTCCATAGATAACCGCTGTTTTACAGTAACAGGTTAAATTTAGGATTTTTTTTTTTTACAGTTATGGTTGCTAAAGTAAAGATGAAATACTATAATTAGCATAAAATACAAATATTTTGCAAACCAAAATATTGGGTAAATTGGCCAATTGTCACCAGACCAAACTATTTTAATAAATATTTTAAGTATTGAATAAAATTATTTATATACAGTATATACACACACACTACATGCCAAAAGTATTAGGTAACCCTCCAAACCATTGAATTCAGGATTACGAATCACTTCCATGGCCAGAGAATGGGTCGCTCTCAGGAGCTCAGTGAATTCAAGCTTGGTACTGCAATAGGTTTCGACCTGTGCAATACGTCCATTCGTGAAATTTACTCACTACTAAATATTTCATGGTCAACTGTTAGTGGTATGATAACAAAGAGGAATTGGGAAAATTCAGCGGGGTCATGCTGAAGCTCACAGTGCGCAGAAGTCGCCGACTTTCTGCAGAGTCAACAGCTACAGACCTCCAAACTTCTGTGGCCTTTAGATTGGCTCAAGAACAGTGCTAGAGATTCCTGACCTCAACCCGACAGAACACCTTTGGGATGAATAAGAGCGGAGACTGTGAGCCAGGCCTTCTCGTCCAACATCAGTGCCTGACCTCACAGATGCACTTCTAGAAGAATGGTCAAAAATTCCCATAAACACACTCCTAAACCTTGTGGAAAGCCTTCCCAGAAGAGTTGAAGCTGTTATAGCTGCAAAGGGTGGGCCAACTCCATATTAAACCCTACGGATTAAGAATGGGATGTCATTAAAGTGCATGTGCATGTAATGGAAGACGTCCCAAAACTTTTGGCAATATAGTGTTTTTTTTTTTAAAGCATGCTTTGTCATTTTATCCAACTTCTTTTCTTCTATATATATATATTTTTTTTTTACACTTCTATACATGCAGCCTTAGACGAAGATGTCCTGAAAGGCAGGATAATTATGCTTTTTACCTTTTGCCAGCGCTTTAAAGCGAGCAGCTCAGCAGGTTGAGGAACAGCATGAACCCGACAGGGTCACACACTCCCTCCTCATCACAGTCCCGCTCCAGCAAGCGATCGGCGGCTCCGGGTCGCTCTCCTCAGTGATCACCACACGCCGCTGCTCTCACACTGTCTTTATGGCCTGTGATTATGTTTCAGACATATGAAATATTCCCCGCAGTCAGAGGTATATTTAACCTCAGGCGCTGCTCGACAGACGCAGTTAATTCTCCATATTTAACCCAAATGTTGAATATTCTGAAGAGAAATCTACCTCACCCGTATTTCCTCGGATGATGATCGGTTTCATCAGCGTCGGGGGTCAGGATGCGAAACAATCCTCATCTTCTCTATTATTTATCAGGCTACAAGAATTGCAGTATGACCGGGGGCTAAAACGTGTTCATTACAGTATTATGAAACATAACCGAGCTGGATGTGTAACAGAAAACAGCGTTTGTGAGGAAAGTTCTCTCACTGAATCACAACACGCAACATGATTACAATGAACAACCGAGACGCTGACAGACAATACAGAAGTTCATACAGTACACTAGACTTAGAGTGTTTAAAGGGATACTTCACCGATTAGCATTAAGCTTTGTATCAGTAGAAACCCGGTAATATTTTCGAATGACCGTGCTTCCCTCCCTCATGTCCCCCTGAGACGAGAGATTTCTGTATTGTGTGTCTGGAAAAAAACCTCAGATGATGCAAAAATCATAATTTAGCTCATCAGAGGCTTTTCTGTCCAGAGGCGAGAGACTCCAGCCAGTAGGAGGCGCTCGTCCCGCATGTGTTCAACCCGCCCATAGGGGGATCTCACGATAAAACGCCGTCTTTTCAGTTTCGAGTCGACTAGTAGCCTAGTTGTGTCATTTCTTCCATTACTGCCCTCTGTAACCGTTAGGCGTGGCTTGGGAGTGTCCTCGTAGGGCAGCGAAGCAAGTGCATTCTGGGAGTTGTTGTCTTTCATCCACATGAGCCAAAAATACATTTTCTGGCTTTTCTCAGTCTAGAAGGCACCAACTTCTAAAATAATTTCACATTTCTACTACATGAATGACCCAATTTAAATACACATTCATCTTTCCAGCGGTGAAATATCCCTTTAAATCCACAAACCCTCCCAGCTAACATGAACACTAATGTAGCTATAATGTTCTTCTCAAAACATTAGCTCAAAAACAATATTTACTGTGTACACCGTTCATGGAAGGTTATTTTTCTGAAATGTTTTAGTTGGACGTTCATCTAACAGTTTTTAAATGTTACCGACTGATTTAGATGTTAAATGTTTGCATAAAGAAAAAAAGTTTTTGGATGTTTTGAAAGTTCAGAGAACATTGACAGAAATAACAGTCTCATAGCTAAATGTGAACGTTAGCAAAACGTTCTTAAAACATATTTTTGTTAGCTAGGAAACAAAACATAATGGAGGTCCACCATGAAATTAACCAGGAGAGTTTAAAAGCAGACATTTAAAGCTTGTATTTTTTTGTTAAAGCATGAGTTTATTTGTAAAAAGTAAAAAAAAAAGAAATGTTAGTTGAGCTGCAAAAGTTGTCTTTTAGTGTGATACTAGTCTAGGTTACAAATTTAGGTTATAAAAACATTTTCCAAACATTCCATTTTGGTTGTGGGAACATTGTTTTGAAATCGTTAAAATGTCCAGATTTCTTGCCATGATTATAAAATAAAACATTATTTTCACCCAACATGCAATATTGTTGGAACATTTATTTTTAACATTCTAAGAACGTTAAAATGTCCAGTTTTTCTATTGTGATTATGACGTTATTTAAATCAAATTAAGTTTATTTTCACCAAAATTTCACCATTTTTGAACATATATTTTAATATTCTAAGAACATTAAAATGTCCAAGTGGATGAACTCATGTTTATACATCACCAATGTAATGAATTTGATCCATATACTGTAGCCAATGTTTAAAGTAGCATATTTATCTTATTATTTCTGCCTGTATATTAAAGGGATAGTTCGCCTAAAAATGAAAATTCTGTCATCATATACTCACCCTCAAGTTGTTTCAAACCTGTATGAATTTCTTTTTTCTGCTGAACACAAAAGAAGATATTTTGAATGTCAGTAACCAAACAGTTGATGGACCCCATTGACTTCCATAGTATTTTTTTTTCCTACTATGGAAGTCAATGGGGTCCATCAACTGTTTGGTTACTGACATTTTTCAAAATATCTTCTTTTGTGTTCAGCAGAAGAAAGAAATTCATACAGGTTTGAAACAACTTGAGGGTTTTTTTGGGCGAACTATCCCTTTAAGCACTTAATGCAAATTGTCAGTACCTGAATGAGCCAAAATGTGCACATGCATTTACAGACAAATGAAGCAAAAGTAATATCAGCTGTGATTCTTAACATTAACTTCAGTCATTTGTTCAGATTGCATTCTTGCACACTTACCAACCTTGCATAAAATAACACACCCCTAGTTTTATGTAGTCATTAGATCGCAAATAAGCAGGAATATTGCTTCAAGCGCAGTGCAGCTGTTATTCCTTCAGTCACATGTATTCATGCACATTTCAGTGGGAGGAAAATGAATCATAAAAGCAGCTGTTCCAACAGAGATATCATAAACACATCGGCTTTGTATTTTCACTCAATTAACTCATACTCTGCTTCAACGACTGTACGACTAATTCAGAGACAGAAAACACAACACGAATCAGTGTGTGTCTGTTATAGCATGTTGAGTGCTCATGCATGCAAGTGTGTGTTTGTTACAGCACACGACGGCAACCAACACTAATTGAGGATAAGAATGAGTGAGAGCGGAAAACCACAGCAATCCTTGCATGCTCACTTTACATGACAATCTTCCTGCAATGTGAACCAGACTTTATGCAAGATAGAAATCTCTTACATGTTCGACACAGCCTTTCCTTTGTGAGGAGACGTTTCATTGGGGATCGTTTGTCTCAGTGTGTTTTATGTGAAGGGGTCAGCAGACATTTGAACCCGTGTGAATGATGAAACCGCATGCAATCGCCCGCTTTTAAAGAAGCAATAGTCCTGATTCATTCGATCATCATCGCAGTTTCAAATGAAACACATCGGTCAGTGCCAGCGATGCTTTTGACTTTTAATTTCCTGCAATGGTGTCAGTAATTAAATTCATAATGTGGAATACAAAGGATATAAACAATGATGATACGCTTCGTAAATACCAACAGCTTGGTTTTAGTGTCAAGAAAGTATTACAAACAATCATATTAAAAGCAATTTTCCGTGTTCAATGCTATGACATGCTGCTGATTCCCACAGATAATCGTTTTAAAATCATCCCTCAGTTTGACAAAGAAACTAAAGTCATATTTGCAGTAATGTACTTGCAGAGATAGACGGACGACTATGAGGGAAAACACTGCAATATGATAAAATATGCATAAAATAAACATTATATGCATTAAGTCTCATTGAGCTCATGATTTGTTAAGCTGCATTCACATGATCCCATTCATTTCAACAAACAACCGGATTTCACCAAGTAAAACATGATCCTGGATCAACATCTTTGTTGATCCAGAAACAACATTTCAATCAACCAATCAGATTTGAGGGACGAGTTCACAGTTTATGTTTAAGTTTAGGGTTACAACCAGGGTGAGGTGCTTCTACATCAGTGTTCTTCACCATCATTTCCCTATGATTTTAGGGAGAAGTTATAGCTAGGGTTAGGGTAGGGGGTAAGGGTAGGGTTAGGACTACATTTTCTGAACAGGATCAACTAAATATGTTGACCCAGGAACACGTCTAACTCTGCAAAATCAGGACGTGCAATTTCAATAGAGAGATACCGATTTCTGGCGGTGGCGTGAGAAATCGAGTCCCACCGGGAATCAGGTCTCCTTTAGGACCCTGAGTGATCCCATTGGTTCAACGGACTTTTAATGGGTAGTATTTTTAGCGCCTGATTAACATTCCTGCAAAATCACATTATGATTTATATATAATGACCACTAATGTCTTTTAAATTACATGGTTCATATACTAGCATATAACTAAAGCTATAGGTTGTGACATCAAGCATTTCTTGTTCCTACTGTTTTTTAGTTAGCTTATGTACTAGCATATCATACATCTACCTGATTAGCCTGCTAGCTTAGCTTAGCTTATATTAGGCATGTTTTTTTGCTTCCAACATAGTTCCCAATTACATGTTTCAAATTAATGATGTTTGTGTGTACTTAGCATGACAATTAATTTATTATAGTAGCCTATTATTATATACTATACCACATTACTATTAGTGTAAAATAAATTTTAAATTACTTTTACAGAACATAGTATGTTGCAACAATCCTTATAAAAAAAAAATACATTTTGTGTTTGTTTTATTATGCAATGCATTGGCATTCATTTTATATTTCAAGCATGTTGCTTGTACAATGAACATCATGCAATATTTAAATAGGTTATAATTAGTCAAAACATCACGATAACTTTTGATCAAGCATTACTGCCTGGGTCCTAAAGGAGACACAATTCCTTGGGGGACTCGATTTCTCATTACAGCGGCACCAGGGAAACGCTGATTTATGCAAATGCAGAGCAACTTCCTAGCCTGATGTCGTCATGCTAAGATTCTAGTCAGAATGTGACTCTGATCTGCTCCATTGGGCTGTGATTAAGGGGCGTTTCAACCGAACCAGGAAAGAAAATGCCTCTGCACTCAATTGGATAGACCTACAACCAATCAGAGCAACGGAGTAAGTGACGTATGTTCTTCATTCATCTTTCCGATCGACAAATGCCTTGATCGCGGTTCTCTGTTCCTCTTTTAAAATTAATGCACTTTCGATACCTTCTATAACAGACGTGATGGCGGTATCTACACATCTCAATTCTCCAGCGACAGCCATCTTTGTTGTAAACGAATTCAACCCAAGCGCTCTTTGGTGACGTGGATGATTACGTTACTGTTGATCATCTGTCCATCATCGTATAAAGCCCGCCCTGACAATCTGATTGGTCCGAACAGCTCTGGTTCGAGCATAGTTGCTCCACAACGGATCAAGTCCAGACCGAACTTCCCGACCTCAAATGTTGTGGGCGGGGCTAAGTTTGGCTGTCATCCAGGCTAGCAACTTCCAGGAGCGACAACCAATCGTAGTGAAGTCATTAGAGCATGTGATCCGTCACTACATCGTAGAGTGTCGTTGGTACGATAGAGGAGAAGCTATTTTAGAGGTCAGTAACTTTCCTATAATTTATGGTATATCTCTGTGTTCATACTTTAAGACTGGAAAAACTGGAAGAGAGGTCAACTCTCTGAGAAAACAAAGGAAAATTAACATTTGAACTCTCTTTTGTGAAGTTAGCATCACCTTTCGAGATGCATGTCTCACCTCAGAATCATCCTAATCTACATCTCTTTCCCTCTTCTCCCACTCCTCCTCTCTCATGCTGAGATCACCAAAATTCACCCAAGAATCTATATGGATTAATGTGAATTATGATACAGTATTATACATGTTTGGTATCATTTGAAATGTGCGACTGGTACCAAAAGATAAATAAAGTTTTAAAGAGTTTAGAGATAACTTGCACACAGAGATGGGGGGATCTTCCAGGCAAATGGCATTCTGCTCTCAAAAGGTGTAAACTCTGAATGCAAATTCCCATTGTTAGCAAATGTTTCCATGTGAAAGACGTTTCTGTCTCAGTCTGAGTACTTAAAGAAATGCAACAAGAGGCTCAGGGCGATTTGTAAGTCAGTTACATCTTTTACTCTTTATCTCTGAGCATTTTATGTTATTGTATTGATTATCTTTGAACTGATTATGAAATTGGCATTTCATTTCGAAATTGGATACATTTACCTGACATAATAAATTGTTAAGCTTTAATTTGTTCTGGATCACTCTGAAATTATTTACTTTAGTAGATTACGTTGTATCCATTGTTACCGTAAACCTGCGTCAGATTAGTAACGGACTAGATTCCAGTTTTGAGTTGAACATAGGGCACACCAACTGAGGTTTTAGAGTTCCAGCTAATATTTGGCACTAATTCAAGCGTACTCGGTTACCATTTAGGACAGCAAACTGCTAAATAGGGTGAGTCTAACTTTTTAATGTACAGTAATGTTACTTTAGTCAAGTGTACGTGGGAAACCATGGCATGACCAAACCAAAGCTACTATCAGAGAAGTAATTTGGTCGGCTTACATCTGTAGTAGTGGTCATGACCTCTGTCTAAAGAAAACACTACTTTAATTCAAGTGTGTACAACCGAGGGGGCTATACAAAAATATCTTTGACTGTGTAAGCGTGAATGCGATCGTCTAAGGTATTAGCCAATTACCTCTGTTTAGTGACCCGAAGCTGGCGAGTTTGTGATCGTGGGCTCGTGTAATATTAACGGCCGGTGCGAAGACCCTGTGCGACTTTGGGACCTGAATGAACGATTAATAAGAGTAAAGAGTTAAATAGAACAATCAAATGTATTGCTAAACTATTATATAAATTACCAATAACAAATTGGCATTCCAACCTAAATTCGAGGTTGTGTCAGATAAAAGCTGAAAAGACAGTACCATGCAGTAAACCTTCACCCGCTTATCGGAAACTGACGTCAGACCGATTGGGCAGGCCTTACGAACCGAGACTGAATCGTTTCGTGAACACAGATAGACCGGCGTTTGAACTTCACGATGGAGAAGAACACTTGCTGTTTCTCGTTTAATATTAAGCGTTTATGCAGCGACTGGCAGTGTGAAGCTTTCACTTCTATTGGTCGTCACTCCCAAAGTCATTCTTCATTTGCATAAATTTAAACATATCTTCACTCTGTCTAAGATGAGACTAGTGTGAGAAAATCACTTACTATTGTACTATTATACAATTTTTGTTTCAGTGGTAATCAGCAGCGAGTCTCGAAGAGCTTCATCTGTAATGAACCTTGAACTTCATGAAGTCATTGAGCAGATGGATTTTATCCAAAGAACATTAAAAAATAAGGAACATCACAAGCATTTCAAAATGTTGAAGAAAGAACATTTAGGATGAAAACACAAAGTCTACCAGTAAAATTACATTATGGTAAAATAGATTTTCTATCAATGCAACACATGTACAACAAGTATTTTGCATGATCTTTATAATATATCAGTATGAAAAACAGTGTTATTTCTAAAGACACAAATACATACTTTATATTTTGCGGTTTATATTTTACAGCTATATTCCACTGTAGAGGATATTTAAAATCAACATGAAAAAGCATTCACAATTAAATTTACTCAGGTAATGGCATATTTACAAAATGTATTTCTGAATATACAAAAATAAATTGATTGTGTGGTAAAAAGTTGGCATTCTGTACCAGAAGAGCTATCACAGGTTTACAACCAGGGTTAATCCAAGTTAATATATTTTGTAAAAGACTTGTATTCTTTATAATAATAAGCATTGGTGAATCATTCGCAATAATACCAGGAATGTTTCTTTAAAAAATAAATATAGTCGATTTTAATTTCATGTTGACCTTAAAAGTTATTGTAAAAGCAAAGATCAAAATCAAATGCTAAGTTTATCTCGTCACCGACAAATCATAAAGCATCTGTTTGCTCATATACAATATTCATAAATATTTCAACATTCATAAAATGTAAATAAATATGAAGCAGACATCACTAAAACAGATTCTATGTGCATTTAAGAGTGAAAAAGTGCGTTTATGGGTGCGTTCTCACTGTGTGACCTCAAATGAGCCGTGAGTTTGATTGGTCGTCAGTCTGTCCTCTCTTGTGTCCTCCTGTGCTGAGTCTCTTTGGCCTGTAATGACAGTGAAGTACATTAAAAAAGCCATGTTATGCCCTTTTACAAAGTTTTGATGTTTTAGGCTCTACTAGAACAGGTTTTCCTGCTTGAATGTTGATTATTCTCCTCATATTCTCCATTGTTGCAGCTCCTCTCTTCCCAGTCTGTCAGTAACGCTCTGTTTAGTTCCTGTCTCTATGAAGCCCCTCCTTCTGAAAAGCACACTGTGCTCTGATTGGTCAGCTGGATCAGTGTGTTGTGATTGGTCGAGCGCTTCGAGTGTGTTGGAAATGTCCCGCCCCTTACCATAACCGCCAGTTTAACACACTACTAACTAACTCAACCAGGCCCCACCCCTTTATTCTGCACATTAATTATTTAAATGAGGAATATTGTGAGGTGTTCGTTCCCGGAAGAAGCTCAAGACTACAATGGAGGCGTTTCAGGAGTTCAGAAACACTGACACTGATATAGAGAAGAACTGGAGCTGGAGGACGTTTTCATGCTCAAACAGCAACATTACACACTAAAGAAAGAGGAACATGGGAAAAGGCATGATAGGCTTTCTTTAATGTGGAATTACAGAGCCGGCCTCCAGAGATAATGCTATCCCGGGTTATAAAAAGCCCTGGATTTCACAAATCCTGTTTATTGAATGACATCTTCTCAACATGAGATGTGCGCTGGGGAACAAACTTATGTATGGAGGATATTGCAAGCTCACAAACAACATTTTGAAGTTGGTCACATGACACGTCCTGTGTTTTAGTTAGATTAGGCTGGTCGGGAAGCGTATTATAGGACTCTGCACCAGCCATCAGTGGAAATGTAAAGTGACGTTCAGCGTTTCCTCTGGTGATTGTAGTAGATGAAGTGGATGGAAAATCAACTAATTTATGCACTGCATTTAAATCAACAGCAAAAGAATCAATCCTCCAGCAGACAAAAACATTTAAGATGCACAACCTTAGTCTTGAGTTGTGAACATTTGCAATGTGAAACATGTTAAAGGAATAGTTCATGCATTGCACAAAAAAAAAAAACATATTTTTGTCTTGTTTTCCAGTACAAATATCTAAACATTCTTGAATCAAGATACATTTACTCGAGTAATCATGTGGCAAGTCTTGTATGTCAAGAAAAATATTGACAAATATCTAAACTATCTTGAATTAAGTTTATTTTTATGACCCTATTGGCGGATATTCTTTTCTTGTTTTAATCAAAAACTCGCTTCATTTTGGTACATTTTTCAGAAAACAATACTTCATCTCTTAAAGGTGTGGTATAATACCATTTTCACAATATGCAAAATAAGTCTCTGATGTCTCCAGAGTGTGTACGTGAAGTTTTAGCTCAAAATACCCCACAGATATTTGTATATAGCATGTTAAAATTGTTACTTTTTGATTGTGAGCAAAAAAAATGCAAATGAGCTGCTGCTCCCGGCACAGGGGGCGGAGCTTCAACAGCTTGTGCCCTTTTACCTCACACACACATGCAATGAACATTTCAAAAAATGTTAGCCTTATATGTTCACACCGGAGTCAGACAATGATGGAGAGACTCGAGAAGAAGTGACAACATGTAGAAGCAACAGGACATTTCTGAATGGTTAGTTGATGAATTTGTTGCTGATGTGTAGTTATCTTCTAGTCATTGATTAGCATATTCTGTCATGATAATCTATAAATCGTGTTCCGGGGGCGGGGTTTATGTAAATTCTAGGGTTGGTGATGTCACTAACCCGGGAGGAATGTCGTGTAGTCTCTACCAGCCGTTTGTTGTAGTCCTTAAAAAGCGATTTCTTTAAAAGCAAATATCTCCCTTTGCTTTGAACTTTGAGCGTTGTAACTTTGCAGATGTTGTTTATGGTCAAACAGCAACATTACACACTAACTAAAGTTAGAAAAGTCAAATCATAATCAACCACACCTTTAAATGACTTTGCTTTTCAAGTAAATAGATCTTGCTTTACGAATGTTTAGGTATTTGTACTGGAAAACAAGGCAAAAATACTTTCTTCAGTGAAACCAGAAGGTGAACATCTGGGGTTATTTTGTCCTTTTTGAATCTTGACAGAACTGAGTGAACTCAGAACAAAGAAAGTCAAAAGGGTTTGGAATGACATGACGGTGAGTAACTGAGAAGAGAAGTTTCACTTTTGTAGCAAAATTCAGTATTCAATCCATTTTTTCCAGTTGTTTATAGCATGAACACGCACTGACATCTCCAGATGACTGCAAGCGTCCTGACGGGCAAAATAAACAGAGAACCCATGAGGAACGGCTCGACCGCGTCTGTCTGCTCAGTAGTCTGTGAACGTGTGGAGGACGGGCAATAACTCACACATGTGATGGACTGGACTTCCATACAGGGAGAAATGAAAGAATCATGGGAAAGGGGAGGTGTTGTAAAATTGATTTAAGAGAGGAAAGTCCTACCTTGGCATTGTGATTTTGCATAGCACGAGTTCAACAGCTAAATAAAAGAGCAAAGTAAAATTCATGGTGAGTGATATATTATATCCACATGACAGCTTCATGCATCATCAAACGGGTCATTCCTGCTATGCATTATATTGTCATGCCACACTATTATATATCTTTAAAAATATTTTTATCAGAACAAAACCATATTAGTAATTTATTAGGATTTAGAAATATTCCTAATGTTTCTTTTTTTCCATTTCAATTTTTTTTTAAATAATCAGCATGATCAATTTTTTTGCTAAAAAAACCCTGTTACAGTCAATCTATGACATGCTTTCTGTCGTCTGATTGATAGTTTATACTTTTTTTAGCAAGTAAAAGTCTTTTAGCGTAACTGTACAAACGTCCACCTTCAGCTCGGCTTTTTCCTGTGAAATCTGCACTGATTTTATCAAGTCAACATAAGAATAACTTTAATATTGTTACTGATATTTCAAGATCAACACTTACTGGACTGAAGCAACTTAGGTTTACTTGATTGTCCTTATATTATTTTTTAGTAAAATCATGTTCAAATGTGAGTCTCAAATATGATCATCAGGCTTTTGAGGAAGGTTTATTTGTTCATCTCTCAATCATCATTGTATTGCATTGCATTATATGTTTTAAAAGAGGTTTGATCCTAAAACTAAGCATTTAAATAAAAAAATAATTAATTAATAAAATGTATTTAAATTTTATTAAATTTAATTAATTTAAATGAATTTAAATTAAACTCATCTTATTGGCAGATATAGAGTGATGACTGATATTTATATGCATTTGATGTCAGTAGTCTGTTATACTCTTATTAAGATCTCATTGATTTGCATTACATGAATTTTATCTAACTTGTTGTCCATATAAATATCAGCATCTGCACCAAATTACATATTTTCTGCTCAGTTTGTGCCTCTGAATAAAAAAAATAAAAACATTCCTCCATATCATACTATATGAGCCATAAAAGCCTGATTTATCAAATATAATACCCAACAAAAACACATATGCATACTTAAAGATTTTTTTTCCAATATATTCTCTAAAGTTAAACTTTTTCATTTCTTATATCAGGCTTTACAGGGTAATCAGTTTATATATATTTTTTCTGTTTCCCTATATCACTTTCCATCCTCAGTCTTTTTGTAAAATAAAAACATCAATTAACATCCTTAATGACATCATCTTCAAGGAAGTGACATCATTTTGCTGGGAAATCAACATCATTAAGGATCAATGAATTCAGTGGTGTTTTGTGATGTTGCTTAACTGGTTTGCGCCTCTAAAACATTTATCCTGTTTGATCAAATCAACATTTCCATAGATTAAAGTTATGAAAGAGAAGTCTGGGCACTTCTGAACGTCTGCTATACCTTTATATGGAAATGCATCCTTAATTACAGAAGGACATTAATTACGAGAGTTGAAATGGTACAGCGCAGCAGGAACGACCCAAACACTGAAATACCTCGTCGTTGTGTTTCTCCAGCCTCTCGAGTTGTTCACGCTGAGCCGCCTGGAGCTGCTCGCTCTCTTTGGACTGTTTCATGGCGAGCTGTCAATCAACGCCCATGTTCATTTACATAATTAGAAACATGCATGCGAAAAAAACACACATCTGAAACAAGATTAGAATCGTTACCCTCTTTCTTTCTGTAAGAAACTTCCTTGTGTTTGTGCTGTTGAGCTCTCGAACTCTCCTGCAGAAACAATATCAGTGGAGTTATGGACACTTTTTAAAGCCTAGAAGTAGATTATTGCTTATAAGTTATGACTTTTGACCACTAGGTGGCACTGGCTTAAACGTTTGTGCACACCCTAAGAGGATGATGACAATGATGACTACCAAGTCTCATTATAATATACCTAAGATTTCCCAAAACACACCCTCAGTTCCTCATGGTGTTTTCAATTTATTGGTGTGTTAAAGTCAAAAAGCTATGAAAACCACATATGTGACCCTGGATCACAAAACCAGTCACGAGTCGCACGGGTTTATTTGTGGCGATATCCAACAATACATTGTATGGGTCAAAATTATCGATTTTTCTTTTATGCCAAAAATCATTAGGATATTAAGTAAAGATCATGTTCCATGAAGATATTTTGTAAATTTTCTACCGTAAATATATAAAACATGTATTTCTGTGAGTGAATGCAGCACAATCGTGAACACAAATGAACAACTTTAAGGGAGATTTTCTCAATGTTTAGATTTTTTTGCTCCCTCAGATTCCAGATTTTCAATAGTTGTGTCTCGGCCAAATATACTCATATCCTAACAAAACATACATCAATGGAGAGCGTATTTATACAGCTTTCATGTGATGTATAAATCTCAATTTCTAAAAAATTTACCCTTGTGACTGATTTTAAGGTCCAGGGTCACATTGAAGTTTGGTCTACAGACTATATGAGGCATTTTTTGTTGTTGTTGTAGAAGTTCATTACAGTGCAAAAACATATGGTTTACCTAAAAAAAAAAAAAAAGTTGAAGGAAAGTTTAATTGAACTTTGTGTTCAAGTTCAACATATCGAAGCATTGTGGAGATGGGGTTTATTTTCCTGAATGACGCATGTTCTGTACGGTCAAATTTGGAGAGAATAACAAGAAAGGTGGAATGGTGGAAACTAGTGAACAGAACATCACTGACGCAATCACAGAAGAATAGAATAATAGTTCTAGATGGTGTTTTCCCAAATGATATGGATGAAATTGCACAAGATGGTTCTGTTTGGTCATTACATTGTAATAGCAATGTCTCAAAAAACAAGCAAAGCACAAAGGAAAGTGCAGCTAAGGTAACGCTGGTGGTGTGATCTGTAAAGAGAAGCGGTTGTTATTACCGTTCCCGCTCAGCCTTGTTCTTTATGCTTCTGTCTTGACTGATGGCTTTGCTGCTCTCCATTGAGGTCTTCGCCTGGTTGGTTCGCAGCTCTTTACTCTGTCTGGAAGAGGAGACGGAAAATCATTCAATTATATAGTTTGCTCTATGATGTTAAAAGTAGGGGTGTTTTATACGTTTATACATTTATAAATGTCAACCACTTGAGATGTTAAAAAAGAAAGTGTCCCATGCAAGTTTTGTACATATGTTTTTTTTTTTATATTAGTATGAGTAATTTGTTATGAACTCAATGTGACATTAATTTTTTTATTCGAGTAACACTTTAAAATAAGGTCCTAACTATGAACTAAAATTAACAATGAGCAATACATTTGTTACAGTGTTTATTAAGCTTTGATTATGTTAGTATAAAAATACAACTGTTCATTGTGACTTCATGTTAGCTCAGGTTTATTAAATTAAATTAACAGATGCAACTTTTGATTTCCATCATGTATTAGTAAATGTTGAAATTAACATTAATTAGGGTTAATAAATGCTTTTGAAGTATTTTTTATTTTTGGTAAAGTGTTACCGTTATATGTAATTGATGTTTTGCTTTAAGTCCATCAAATTCCTAATAAAAAGGAAAGTAATCAAATGAGATTAAGTATTTAATACATGTAATTATACATACAGTAGACATTATCACATAGTTATTACATATATTAACTATTTTTATTTGATTTTCAGCAAAAATATCTAATTTGTGAGAGCGTTATTGCAGTATTGCAGGGCTCATATGGTGTGCATATATCGTGTTTGCACTGTGCAACAGAAGAGGAAAGCATATGCAGTTTAAAGTGCAATTGCAATAATAAACGCTTGATAACTCTGTGGAGTTAATGTAAAATATACACAATAACAGAGAACAAAACAGCAGCTGCAAGAACAGATACACACACACACACACAGACAGCCACACACGCACACACACACACACACGTCGTATGGAACAAAAGCCCATAAGAAACGCACACAAGGGAGAATTCAGTGAGAATGAATTGCACCACTGATAGTTCTGTTTAGCAAGCATAGACTGCATTGTTTCAGCACTCCATTCACTAAAGGAATTATGCAAATCAGGTAATGCCACAAACATGCCTACAAAATTAGTGCTGCTCACACTTCGCTGGAGCAATTCCCCACAATACAGGCCGGATCTGACGACAAATGCTGAAGGTGCGCTTGACTTCACATCTGGACATATGCCTGGATATAGATCCATCACTTAATGAATCAATGCTGACATGATCAATAGAAACTGTACACAGAAGTTAACTGCAATTAGCAGGCACACAGTGATGTCCTGTTAATCGGGCACGCACTATCTGCATAGAAAGGAGGAACGTGTGCCCAGAAAATAATGACGCTGACAATTTAAATGAACGTCACAATCAAATACACTGTAAAAAAAATACTTTTTGAAGTTTTAAAAAGTTTATTGGCGGCTCGTTTACAAGAACACTATTTTCAGTCAAAGTTTAAATAAGTGATATGTGCAGAATGTTTGTATTATTTGTGAAATTTACTAGTTTTGAGTGAAAACTTTCAATGCCATTTATATATTTTTGTGTAGTCACGCATATAGTGCCTAGTTCAATTATTTTGTGGGTGTTATTTGAAGACGCAGGGCTTTATGCTGAAAAGTGGCACTGAGGTGCAGCTTTTAGAGATGAATGACATAAAAATATATATATATATACTGTACCGGTCAAAGGTTTGGAAATTATTACTATTTTTAATGTTTTTGAAAGAAGTCTCTTATGCTCATCAAGCCTGTGTTTATTTGATCAAAAATACAGAAAAAAATAAATATTATTATAATTTAAAATAATGGTTTTCTATTTTAGTATATTGTAAAATGTAATTTATTCCTGTGATCAAAGCTGAATTTTCAGCATCAATAATCCAGTCTTCAGTGTCACATGATCCTTCAGAAATCATTCTAATATGAGGATTTAGTATAAATGTTGGAAACAGTTGCGCTAATTAATTTATTTTTTTTGAACCTCTCAATTATTTATTCAAAATAGAATTCTGTCAATATAAATCTTTACCATCAATTTAACACATCCTTGCTGAATAAAAGTAATAATTTCTTAAAAAAAAAAAAAAGAAAGAAACATGACTGACCCTAAACTTTTGAACACTAGTGTATATTGTTACAAAATATTTCTATATTAAATAAATGCTTTTTTTTTACTTTTTATTCATCAAATAATCCTAAAAGAAGTATCACAGATTATAAAAATAATAATATAATAAAATATAAACTGTTTCCAAAATTGATTAAAAAAATTCCACATATTAGAATGATTTCTGAAGGATTGGGTAACACTTTAAGATAATTTAAAGACTTTAAGGTACTAAATATTAACTAATATTAACAATGAGCAATACATTTGTTACAGTATTTATTAATCTTTGTTTATGTTAGTATAAAAGTACAACTGTTCATTGTTAGTTCATGTTATGGCTGAACTAGTAATAGCTGATGAAAATGCAGCTTTGCATAAAATAAATAAATTATATTTTAAAGAATATTAAAATAGAAAACCATTATTTTAAATTGTAAATATATTTTAAAATACTACAGTTTTTTTTCTGTATTTTTGATCAAATAAATGCAGTCTTGATGAGCATAAGAGACTTTTTCAAAAACATTAAAAAAAATTATGAATTTAAAAAAAAAAATATATATATATATATATAAATGTATACAATATTTTAGAAATAAATAAATAGCAAATAGAGTCACTTTTCATGTTGACTAAATGGCTGCATGCCACAAAATTTTCCAACACATCAGAAACGGTGTGATTCATTATTAAAGCAGAAAGCTTTAAAGACAAGAACATCTTTGTAGACAGATCCAAGTTGTCCAGCAGGTCACTGTCCTGAAGCCAGTGATGAAGACTTCATGAAGACACTATGCTAGCTTTCATCTAAACTCAGTCGAACTCAAGGTTTCGCGGCTCTCCTCTCTCTCTCTCACCTCTCATGGACGAGTGTGAGTGTGTGTGTTTGCTGGTCCTGCTCCAGTAACATCAGCTTCCGGAGCTGCTCACACTGCTGGATCACGTGCTGCTCTCTCACAGCCTGCTCTTCAGACGAATGACATTTGATCATCTCAGCCCATTCAGACGCGTGAGCCGCGACCACGTCCTTCACCTGGCGGACAGCGACACAACGACATTTTGTTTTAACATTCGAATTGTAAAACAAGTAGCTGGAATGTGAATGGGACAAACTCAATACCTTGGATTTGTGATTTGACGCTACGGTCTTAATTTGTCTTTCGATGTCTCGGCTCATTTCAAGGCTGTAACTTTCACTGAGGATGAACAAACAATGAGAGCGTGTTCTGGTTTGCACTCAGAATATGACTGAGAAGAAGCTGTTATACTTAATGTTCTGGCTTTGTTTTACAAGGGTCATCGCATGTAGATCTACAATGATTCAGATGTAAATGGATAGTGTGTATTTCTCTAAAATAAACAACTATTTTAAAGAACATTCTTCCAATTTTAGTGTATCTATTGCCATATGTGACCCTGGATCACAAAACCAGTCTCGAGTCGCACGGGTATATTTGTGGCAATAGCCAACAATACATTGTATGGGTCAAAATTATCGATTTTTCTTTTATGCCAAAAATCAAGTAAAGATCATGTTCCATGAAGATATTTTTTAAACTTCCTACTGTAAATATATAAAACGTATTTTTGTGAGTGAATGCTGCACAATCGTGAACACAAATGAACAACTTTAAAGGAGATTTTCTCAATGTTTCAATTTTTTTGCACCCTCAGATTCCAGATTTTCAATAGTTGTGTCTCGGACAAATATTGTCAAATCCTAACAAACCATACATCAATGGAAAGCGTATTTATACAGCTTTCAGATAGTGTATAAATCTCAATTTTGAAAAATTGACCCATGTGACTGATTTTGTGGTCCAGGGTCACATATAGTATGTAATTTCATCTATCTATCTATCTATCTATCTATCTATCTATCTATCTATCTATCTATCTATCTATCTATCCATCTATCCATATATCCAGGGTTTGAAATGAACTTTTTCACAGTTACCGGCCATTCAGAACTTCTACTAGCCCCCCCAAAAAAAGAAAGAAAGAAAAGAAATGAACCAGATTAACTTCTTCACAGCTATATATATATATATATATATATAAAAATAGGGATGTTGGAAAATAGCAATGTGTTTTATGTTAACCAAATATTTTTTAATCTTCTCTATTGCTTCAATGTAAATGAACAAGCGTGCCGTTATTTGTTGTGTAGTGACTTGTGTGTTCAAGTAAGCCAGATATGAGCAGATTCTGAGTAATACGCTGTATTTAATATATCATGATGAATCACGAGTGGAGTATTTGCACTAAATCTGCACAGATTTGGCTTACACAAACTTCTCCAGCAAAGCGAGTGAACATAATAAGTAACACGCCAAATTGGCCAGTGATTTTACAGCGTTACTCGATACAGTTGATTTTTACCCGCATTTGGCGAGTGTTAATTTCAAACCCTGCATCCATCCATCCATCCATCCATCCATCCATCCATCCATCCATCCATCCATCCATCCATCCATCCATCCATCCATCCAGCGTTACACTCAAGAATATCCCAAATTTTAGAACCAAAATGAGTTGAATGAGTGAATGCCTTTTTATTATGATTATATAAATGCTAAAAGATAATGAATTGCATCCAAAAACCAAAACACTGATTCAGACACGAGGAAAATTCACATTCATATCTGTGCCCAAAGTGAATTATTTTAATTTTTTTTGTAAACCTGAAACTTTGATGTTGAATAATCAACTACTTGACAAGCTGTATGAAGAGACAAGTGTAATGAAAAACTAATATCACATTCACCTCACTTTCTTGCAGCCTTTTTCGAGTTGCTTCTCCAGCGCTTGCTTCTCTTTATCATGTTGAGCAACAATCCTGTCCACTTGAGCGCAGTGGGAGCTCTGCAGTGCAGCGTGTGCCTGAAATAGGAAGCAGGATTGTCTTTGTGTCCGTGCTGTCAGTTTTCCAGCCCTACAGGCTTCAGTGTGTGTGACACTCCGGCAAAGTGTTCATAATCAATTCAATGAACTCAAGGAAACAAAAGCCTTCGGTCACCTTCGCATGCTTCTTCTTCAAAGCCTCCACATCCTTCTGCTGCTTCTTGACTAGTTTCATGTAGGTCTGCGGAGAGGTTATGGAAACATGAATGCCGCACTTTTCATATTTCACAGTTCAGCGATGCAAATCAAACGCTTTATTCTGTTTCCGACAGAAACGTCTGGTCGGGCTGTTACCTTCGTTTGCTGTAAGTCATCGATGGTCAGTTGAGGTGTGAGAATCGACACATCTAGGTTCACAAAACAAAATATGTTAATGCAAATGTAAACTAATGAACTGATTCTGAGATGTGTGCTTCAGTGCAATCTTTTAAGACGGATGCGTAATGTATGATTTTTTATCCACAGTTTCGCCTTTGGGAATTTCAGGGATTGTGAAAGATGTGTTTTTCGCCATAGGTCTTGGATTGCTTGTCAGTGTCAAAGTCTTTAGTTTCCTGAGCTTTTACCCAAGATCTCACTGGCGCCATATCTCAATCTGACAAGCAACAATAGCAAAATCACACAGTCTACATGCCAAAACTAGCTAATGATTTGAATGCATGTGGACTAAAGGGGTCATGACATGGATTTGTTTTATTATTGGAATATGTTCCTTGAGGTTTAAAGTTTTTTTTCCACGAAAACAAAAATATATACGAGGAACTTCGTTCTGACCCTCTGTCTGGAATGATCCTTTTTTTAGGTGCGGCTCCTTTAAGGCTTGTCATTGATTGGCTAATGTCATTGCATAGGAAACAGTATCAACGCACCCTCACTATTGCACATGAGTAAGAGTTTTGAAAACATTATCCATATATAATATGTGGAGTATGCTTGAAACTGATCGCACATCTGTATACTGTATCAGTGTAGACAGCATCTGTGATTATAATGGCTTCTATTTGCTTTATACGTGACGCTCACAACCAGTGTAGTCAATGTCAGCTGCCAGTGGGCGGGGCCTATGGTGTGATGATGTAAAACTATGGGTCGATGTCTTGCTCTGGAGGCAGTCATACACAAATGTATTTGCCCGTGTGACGTCACAAATCCCACAATATCAGAACAAGCTGTTTTTGGAGCTTGATTAAATAAATGCTTTGTTTATAATGAGCTGGACATTTTGATCTGAAACAAGTAAAAGACAAGATCAAGGCAAATTAGATTTTTTCGTGTTATGATCCCTTTACAGGTCCACCAACCAACTCGACTTGATAAACTACCCATCATTTAGCCAGAAATATAATTTTTTCAAATTAAATTAAACATTTTTAATGTAATAATTTTTTAATAAATAATATTAAACATACATGTTATATATATATATATATATATATATATATATTTTTTTTTTATTTTTTATTTTTTATTATTGTGAATGTAATACTATACATAAATATATTATATTATTATTTTGGGTTTGCATTAGGTTCAGGTTTGTAATATGTTTGTATGTATATATAATTGATAATATTTTAATTATATTAAATTCATTAATTCATTCATTCATTGATCCTGTTTCACTTAGGAATATGTCACATCACTGAAGTAAAATCAGTTATTAATGCCATTTTATGATGATTACACAAAAGCTGGATGTATATTTTCCATTATTCATAAATAATTGTAGCTTGTTGTATTCCTCATTTACAAATTGCTTTGAATGAAAGTGTTTGCTAAATTAATAAACGTAAATGCATTTTATGTATTCATCTGTATTTATACACATATGCCACATTTAATATCTGAATGCCATTACATTAGATTCATTATTATAAAAAAAATATTTATATATATTTAAAGGTATTGTAGGTAGGATTTTTATAAAAAACTTATTTTCCAAATTTGTTTAAACTTTATTTATATATCAATACATAATTAAAATGTAAGTACTCTGAAAAAGAAAGTATAAAAATCGAGTGTCTGTAGACCTCTCACGACTGTTTTAAAGACAGCTCATTATTTCCATTCACTCCACCCCCTCCCTTCTGGGCTCCTTCCAAAGCCACGCCCCCAAAACACATGAACGCGCGACTCCAACCGCTGAGCTGAAGACGCATTATTTACCTGAGACGAGCGGAGAGGAAGGAGCGCAGTGCATGTAGTGACAAATAAGATGTATTTTAGTACTCACTATCAAGCTAGCATATTGATATTGGTAAAGTTTAAAATATATATTTTTTGATTCGCTAACGAGCTAGTTATCTATAAGGCAAAGCTAAAAACAGGTTGCATGATACACGTTTTTCCATTACCATCATTTACACTGTGATGAAGATTCATAACATATACGGTGTTCTGCATGTAAGAGTTTCCATGATGAAAGCATTGTTGACTCTGATGAGGACTACACTCCAGAGACAAGCTCGAGGACAGGTCCGGGGTCGAGGGCGAAGCAGAGGAGGTCGTGCAAGAGGCCGTGCAACTAGGGTCAGAGGATATTGACACGCGTTTTATTCAAAGACTTTTTGTTCATTACCTTTTCTAGTACTGTCTTCCTTTTTTGCCTTCTTTGCCTTCGCTAACTGCATATGCCGGTAATGTGAATTTTTGATTGCTCTTTCTCTGCCATTGTTTTGCTATTCCTAGGTTCCGTGCCTCTTGAATTCCTCAAATCAAACGGGTGCGCGCGCATATGGGCAGATCCTGTGTGGCAAAAGGGTGGTTGCCATGGTTGCGAGAGAGTGACAGTCGCCTAAGCCAATCCTTTGTTTCGTCCCGAATGGAAATAATGAGCTGTGTTTAATACAGATTAAACGGTCTAGAGTCACTCGATTTTTATACTCTTTTTATCAGAGTACTTACATTTTAATTATGCATTGATATATATATAAAAAGTTTAAACAAATTTGGAAAAAAGTTTTTTATAACAATCCTACCTACACTACCTTTAATCTATAAAAATTATTAGTTCAAAACTGATCAAATTATCTGATTACCACATTCATTTCATAGCTCTGTACTCTTACGGAGTGATTTGTGTATTTTTATTTCTCCTACACAGAGCCACCGCCCATGCTCTTTTATAGTCACCCTCTTTGGAACAGGCGACCATGTTTTGTCCCAGTTTCCCAGAGTCCTTCTGCGGCGTCATCGAGGCCGAGTTCACTCTCCGTTTCTTATTCCCCATCCAGCGGTCATTCGGCACATCAGCAATATCTGACTGAATAAACACCCAGAATTCATTACACAACATCATTCTCCTTCACAGCATGGAGGGGAAATAAATGACTGCATTCTGCATTATCTGAAGCAAGAGTTATACTATTTTAATAATTCTGTCAAAACATTTGTGCATGTAAAATTAAGTAGCCAACATGTGTGTCAAATAAATGCACATGCGAGAATGCCTGAAAAATCCCATCAGAAGCTACCAGGAATATCTCTGTGCCACAGAAACACATTAATGCTGAAAGTTTAATGACAGCAGTCGACTGGTACAGTTCAGAACTGATTAAAGTACATGAACGAGACTTCTCAAGGTTGTGTGTGCATTAATGATACAGATGCTCACCGTCTCAATGCCCATGGCTCTCATTTGGTCTGTTCTTTTCTCACAGACGGATAAGAACTTCTTGGGATCAGACAGGGCATCTACAATAGCTGAAACGAGAAGATCTGGCAGCGTAAAGACTCGTGATGAAACTCAATGAACTTGTTTTTTTGATCACGTTAGTGTGCTAACCTCCGAAGCCGTCAGGCACGTATGTTTTGAGGATAATGTTGCAGAAGACGGTGGCCAGGGACAGAGGTTTGTTGTACTCATTTCTCAGGGAGATGTGCCTATAGCCAGACTGCAGTCCATCCAGCGGGAGAATCCGCTGTCCGATCAGTTTACCGTTGTCATCGTACACGGCCACCCGGAGCACCGCCAGATCCGGCAGGATTACCTTTGGGATCGAGGCGTTTGCGTGTTATTTACTCTGCTTGTGCTTTTGACTTAGAGGAAGGAGTTTCAAAAGCAAAACGAGAGAGATGGTGACCTAGAATATTAAATAATAAAGCTTAAAAGCTGAGCGAGTATTTGATGACAGAATTAACATTTTTGGGTCAAAAATCCCTTTAACACCCATTTAAAACCCATTCATCTCATGGCATTACTTATGCAGTCATAACTGCAGTGTAAATACATATAAATACTAATTCAGATGCAGCTTCTGAAGAAAAAAAAAAGAAGAAAAAAATCATGGTCGTCATAGCCGAAAAGTTTGTTTGTAGTAAATGTTGAATCAAAATATTTCTTTTTAAAGTTACTTTTTGTAATGTCTATTTGATGCTTTTCTTGTTTAACACAATACTTACTTTATATTATACTTACTTTATATCATCTTTTGGGGGAAATTTCTCAGCCAAATTTGATTGTGATTCATTTGTGATTGCTTTGATTAATTAATCAGCAGGCTTAAATAAATAAGTCTAAGATTTTGAGTTGCACAATTATCATTCTTTTTTTTAATACAATTTCTTCATAACTTGCACCTCAACATTTCAGTGTGTGCTTTTTATATTTAGGTTTGCTTTATTCATTATGTATCCACTCTCATATTTTTTTCAAGGGAACATAGAATATTACATAAAATATCTAAATCTTAAATCACATTCAGATTCAAAAACTTCACATCTGATGCATTTTTTTGTTATGCATGTCGTAACTAAATACGATGCGCCTGTTTTTGTGATCTTTTTTATTGAAATTTGCTACAAAGTAACATGCATAATTATGCATATAATACAAAAAATAGCACTTTACAATATACAATCACCAAAACCTTAGTTCTTTTTTTTTTAATACCGACAAATGAATAAAATAAACAAATACCGCTACTAATATTACAACTAATAATAATTAATTATATTAAAATAAACAAGTTTCAATAATCACACAAGTGTGAAGGCCTGTTTGCTGGGTGATTTGCTAAATTTATGCTAAATCAGATTCTGCTTTATGGATCACATCTAATGGCTTTAGTAAATCTTAAAGTCTTGTGCTTTGAGCTTGCGGTCACTATGAACTGTGGTTTGTATGTAAAGGTACTTCAAGATGTTGCGTTTAATGAAAGAACAGTGTGTATAATTAGACTGCAGCCTTCAGATCTCTATAGTAACCACTTCATTTCAAGTAGATATAATTTAAGTTTTCTATACAATTCCACGTCTCATACGTTCTGGATAATGATGGGAAGTCATTCTGTCATTGATATTCTGAGCTACAGTTTATGAATCATTGAGAACGAGCACCTCGGCTCTTCAGGGTAAAAAGATGGCAACGTGACATAATCGAGACAAAGACGTCACTGGCATAAAGGTTACCTTTCTGAAGACAAACGGTTCTCCACTGTACACTGGATTCAGCCCATTGTTCATCACCATCCTGGTGCGAAACTCTTTACGGATGGTGTCCGTGGGGAGCCCGTACATGTCCACCTCCACGTACGTGCCGATCTTCTTATCTGACAGAAACTGTCCAGAAATCACCTGAGAGACACACACTCCGCTCACTTTCTGAACCAACAACAGCTGGTTTATGTGCATTGAATGATCAACAGTTCACTTATTACAGTCACATCAGTGTAACACTGTAGCACTAACAAACCTCAGTACTCATGTGTCTGTGTCATTAAACCATAAGTGTTATTAATCAGGCAATATGTCAAAGTTTAGCTGAATAAAAGAGAACAGGGTTTCTTTTCACTTGGCTTAAAGGAAGAATTCCTAGACTTTTTCACCAACCAATCAGTGTCCATGATTTTTTTCAGGACCTTTCCAATTGTTCATGGTCACCGGATAAAGATTTAAAAAAAAAAAAAAAAAAAAAAAAAATTAATTTAAGGAAATGGTTTTAAATAGATACATTTCAATTAATTTAAATAAAATAAAAATAAGTATTAATACAAATTCACTAATGATTCATTTAGTCTGTCTAACAACTGATTAATTGAAAAGAGACAATTTAAATGTAAATGTAAATAAATAGATTTAAATAGATGTGAGTGAGTGAATGAATGAATGAATGAATAAATAAATATTCAGACAAATTGCTTTACACATTTAGTCTGTCTAACTGATTCATAGGGAAGAACTGAAATCTATTTAAATTATATTACAATAGATTTAAATGAATATGCAAATAAATAGATTTAAATACATAAATATTCAGACAAATTGCCTAATGAATCATTTAGTCTGTCTAACTGATTCACTGAAAAGAACCAATTAAAGTAAATTTAAATAGATGTAAATAAATAGAATAAAATAAATAATTATTGCCTGATTCATTTATCTGTCTAACTTATTCATTGAAAATATATATTTTTTAAATAAATTCAAATACATTTTAATAAATAAATGTAAATAAGTAGATTTAAATTTTAGATTTAAATAAAATTGATGTAAATAAGTAAGTAAATAAATAAATAAATATTCAGACAAATTGCCTAATGAATCATTTAGTCTGTCTAACTGATTCACTGAAAAGAAATGAACAATTGACTCACGAGCTGTGATCAGGTCTTCCTCTAGACGAGAGCAGACGCAGGAAAACGCGTTCACTAAAGACATTCCTGTGGTTTTTCCAAGCCTGATTGCAGATTTCCCATGATCACCACAGGAACGCTGTAAAAGGTGTGTTAGTTAAAGAGGACTGAAAGCACACACACCTGGACACTGCATGTGGCAGCGATCACTCCGTCCACCGGCGTCTCTGAGAACGGGTCGAACATGCGATCGGGCCGGCGCATGAAATCAGGCTTCAGGAGAAACCTGTGAGAGTTCAGTACAATCATCAGCACTCACCACAAAGGGAAACTCTCGCCAAAATGCAACCTAGGGTCTTTTTGTGAATCTATCCGAGGCAAACTTTTGTTCAAAAGCATAATTAGAATGGAAACGTCACTTTTAAGTTTGACCGTATTTTCGTTTTCGGTCAAACTGCCTTTTGAATGGGAGTGCTTGGGGCACGACTATGATAGCATCAAAATCGCTATTTTTAAAACACTAAGAAGGCTCGACACAACATGAAACTGTGCTTGAAGTGTCACCAGGGGCTCTACACATGAACTCCAGCATTGAGAACAGTGTTTGTGTACACAGAGTTTACTAAAAAGAAAGATTTTGAACAACTCACTGTAGCTGTGTCCGCCGGCATTCTGACAGACAAAAATAGTCGATCTCCGAATGCAACGTAACATGAGGAGAGTAAAGATGGAAAGCTCCTAAAGCTTAGTTCCATATAAAATTCATGGATAATTTGTTGTTTTGTCGTTAGTGAAAATCAATATTGACCTTGTATTTGAAAAAGGATCCTCATATAAGAAACAATACAAAATAAATAAAAAAAAGAGTCAGTTCATTCGCATTCGGAGATCGACTATTTTTGACTGTCAAAATGCCGGCGGACGGAAACACAGTGAGTTGTTCAAAAACGTTCTTTTTTTAAAAAGTGGCGTTTCCATTCTAATTATGCTTTTAAATGAAAGTTTGCCTCGGGTAGATTCACAAAAAGACCCTAGGTTGCATTTTGGCGAGAGATACCCTTTAAAGCAGGGATGGGCAACTTCGGTCCTGGAGGGCCACTGTCCTACAGAGTTTAGCTCCAACCCTGAAAAAATCACCTGCCTGTAATTTTCTAGTAATTCTGAGGATCTTGATTAGCTTGTTCAGGTGTGTTTGATTAGGGTTGAAGCTAAACTCTGTAGGACAGTGGCCCTCCAGGACCGAAGTTGCCCATCCCTGCTTTAAAGCAACAATCCATTTCATTAAAGGGATATTTCACCGCTGGAAAGATGAATGTGTATTTAAATTGGGTCATTTATGAAATTATTTTAGAAGTTGGTGCCTTCTAGACTGAGAAAAGCTGGAAAATGTATTTTTGGCTCATGTGGATGAAAGACAACAACTCCCAGAATGCACTTGCTTCGCTGCCCTACGAGGACACGCCCAAGCCACGCCTAACGGTTACAGAGGGCAGTATCGAAGAAATGACACAACTAGGCTACTAGATACAGTGACCGGGAGGGGACATGTTCGGTTCACTTAGTTTTGTCGTGGCCACAACATATAAACTCGTGGGAACGTGATATTATGTTGTTGCCACGATATATTAATTTGTGGGAACGTCATATTAAGTCGGGGAACGTGATAATAAATAGTGGCCATGAGATCATTTTGTTGAGGTAACGACATCATTATGTCATGGCCACACGATGTAAAGTCGTGGCCTCGAGATCATATGTTGAGGGAACGATATATTTTTCTCATGGCCACAACTTCATATTTTGAGAGAACGACATCTATTTCTCGTGGCCACGAGTTATGTTGAGGGAACCACACCGGTCAATACTGTACATACAGCAGTCGGAGATGGAGGTGACTGATAAAATAACATTTTACACTGAATTAGGAATGTCATATAAAGATATAGTGCGCTCTCTGGTGTTAAGACATGGGTACGTAAGCTGAATGGGCTTTTTCGTCTGAAATTTGCTGGCTTGAATGAAATAGAGAGCCTAAGTCACTCCCCTCCGCTTCCGGCTCATGGGACCTTACTTCGGAAAAAATATGTATGGTAGTCAATGGCGAGAGACAACTTATCTTTTTATTCCGTCTGAACTGTGCCCTGAATCACACATATGATGTTTGTCAATTTAAAAGATAATTATGAAAGTCAAGAAAGCTGCAGTTTGTCATAAAACAGAAGAGTAACATTTAGTTTTATGTGAAAATCGCTCAATGAACTATATCTCTCGTCTCGCACTATGTACGTCACCATCCGTTGCTCGTGTGTGTGCAGTCTGGTACAAAACACTCAGGCATGACGGCGTAACGTTACGATTATAACGTAAGACTATAGAAACAGACTTAGCTTCAGTAAAGTTAGCTTCATTCATCGAGAGAAAAGGTATGACGTCACACGTGCGCCTTTTGGGTTTGTAGTCTTTGTAATTACGTATTTTCACAGTCTTATACCTCAACAGTTTTACATCAAACTGCGACTTTCTTGACTTTAAAATGTATCTTTTAAATTGACAAACATCATATGTGTAATTCAGGGCACAATTCAAACGAGATCAAAATATTTGTTGTCTCGCGCCATTGACTACCATACAATATTTTTCCGAAGTAAGGTCCCATGGTGTTCAACCGGAAGGGGAGGGACTTAGGCTCTCTATACTCTGGTCACAAATAAAGTTCCTTTTAAGGCAATACACAAAAACAAATTATGAGAAATTTAAATGACAAAGTAAATTATAACCGGGGTAAAAGGAGAGCCGTGTCGCGTGTGAAGATTCGGTTCCCACATGTTATAAAACTGGCAGCCACGAGAAACGGATGCCGTTCCCTCAACATACGATCTCGTTCCCACGCCTTATGCTGGGTACACACCAAAAGATTTTTGACATCTTATAAGATTTTCAAAATGTGATAGACCACAAACATGAGGACAAAAAATCCTAGATTTAAGCGTTTTGCTCCTATAGTGTGTGGTGTGCCATGATGTGACAAAGACAGCACACCACACACAAACAGATTTTCAACCAGAGTCTCGACTGTGAACACAAAATCTCGCGAGACTTCAGAATAAGCATGGCGGACGATATGCAGGAAGAAATTGCGATGATAGTGTTTGGAATGATTTTCACATGAAAAAAACAAACATTGTACCCGCCATTATATATAACCTTTTATACAGAAATATATTCATTCTTTATTGTCTTTATTTATTCTTTATTGGATTTATTGTCTCTTTAGAAAAAGTTATTTACGGTAATCCCTCTATAGAACCTCACTGAACCCTTAACACTCAGCTTCCTGCAAGTGTGTGTGTGTGTGAGAATGACCGTGTCTTCCATCATCTCGCTTTCTGATTGGATATTGTTTCGTTTCACGTGATAATCTCCAGAGCGTGCGCGTGTTTGTCCTCGGGGTCCCCCCCTCACACATCAGTATTTCTGATCGTAAATATTAAACATGTTGAATATTTACGATTCGCGATCGGGGCGGCTCCGACGTTCTTCCGAGCAGGTTCGCACACTCTTAACACACCTCACACCAAGGGAAAATCTGATAAGATAATCTGTAGAACCATCGAGATAATCGGGACATAGCTAGGATTGTCGGAAGGGGGGAAATCGGCCCAAAATCAGCCCGATTATCTTTTGGTGTGTACCCAGCATTAAAGTCCACATGAAATCAAAATTGACCATATTTACTTTGTTTGCCTAAATTGATCGTTTTGTGGTGAACAATTCATCCATGCAAGTCAATCCACACAAACAAATTTTTTGGCTTCGTAATCTTTAATCAAAATCTGAAAATGCCCCTCCCCTCTGCATTGGAGGACCTTCCCTGATGACGTAGGTTTGAGGACTTGGGTTGGGAAACGCTTAACCACTCCCCTCAAACCGTTAGTCTGTTATGAGCGAGAGATGGAGAGGAGGAGCGCTAGAGTAAAACCCTGACCTCTGTTCAATATTCCTTTTCACTGGGAAATACGTCACAACACTGGAGAAAAGTCGTTTGCAACTTCCGGTTCACGCGGACTTTAATATCACGTTCCCACGAGTTTATATGTTGTGGCCACGACAAAACTAAGTGAACCGAACATGTCTCCTCCCGGTCACCGTATTAACTACTAGTTGACTCGAAACTGAAAAGATGCTGTTTTATGGTGAGATCCCCCTATGGGCGGGTTGAACACATGCGGGACGAGCGCCTCCTACTGGCTGGAGTCTCTCGCCTCTGGACAGAAAAGCCTCTGATGATGATAAATGATGATTTTTGCGTCATCTGAGGTTTTTTTCCAGACACACAATACAGAAATCTCTCGTCTCAGGGGAACATGAGGGAGGGAAGCACGGTCATTCGAAAATACTACCGGGTTTCTACTGATACAAAGCTTAATGCTAATCGGTGAAGCATCCCTTTAATGTCCCATATTTAATCTACACCGCTAAACACAACACTAATGGATCTTGCGCTGCTTTGCCATGATTAATGTGTTGATTAATATGTTTGGAGTTTCACACTGTCGTGGCGCGACTCAGCAAATTAACACTGACAACTGATGTGGCTTTAAAGAAGAAAAACTAAACATTTCCTCAAACCAGTTCTGCACTGTTGTATGACTGAGAAATATCAATATTCACGTGGGCAAGTCAGTTATGTGATGTAATTATGCCATTTACAATGTTAGTAAAGTTGCTTATGTGCATTTAAGATGTTTCGCATGTAGAATAAGTTTCTGACGGTCACGTGTTGATGTTTGCATGGGTTTAGTTGCAATAAATGTGTTTTGAAGATCAATTAAACTTTTGATCGAAGATATGAAGCGTTGTATTTTTTTCTCTCTGTAAGTGAAACTCATAATGATGCTTTCTCTAGTGATAAATGTGTCAGAGTAACTGGTTCGTTTGTGAGCAGATGATGGTTCATTATTGCAATAGCTGTCAAAAAACCTGAGCAATAATGAATAGCGCAGCCGTCAAACGTAGCCTACTTTTAATTTGATGTTAAACTTTTTCCCAGCACAGACACTCTAAAGCTTCAAACTAGATTAACAGCAAGTACACTGCAGTATTTCTAGTGTTTATAATTTAGTTATTCAGTGTAATTAGTACCGTTTTCCTCAGTATATGATTTAAACTTACCCACATGAGCCGTTATATTCAAATTTGCCTTGGTTGAGCTGCATCGCCAAATCTACAGAAAACAACAATCAAACTGGAGATCAGTACAGTGTTAATAACCCTTCTAAGCTAATCAGGGTCTTTTTGACCCCAAATGATGTTTGCTGAAATTTTTAAATAATAATAATAATAATAATAATAATAATAATGATAATAATAATAACCAAATACAATTTTAAATTAACCTAATACATTACCATGCATGTATTAATCTTTGTAATATTATTTCTACATTTTATATTACTTCAAAATCAAAAAGACAGAACTAAGTATTATCAGTTTTAAGTCAAGTCAAGTCATCTTCATTTATATAGCGCTTTTAACAATGTAGATTGTTCCAAAGCAGCTTTACATTGATAATAGGAAATTAAAGTAAAGTGTTTTGGCTTTACAGCAGCTCTAGAATAAAGTTATTGTCCAGCTAAAGTTAGTTTTGATTGATTCACTTCCGTCGCAACGATCATTAGTTATTAACTTAGGGGCCGCTAACACAACACCGTTCTAACAGAAAACTCTTCAGTTCTTTCTGCGCAAACTTCAAAAACGCGAACCAGTGAGAACGCGCTGATGGCGTGCACATGCGTATTACGAGTTCAGTCTATAGGTGTGTGCGTTTGAATATATGTGCGCAGGCGTGTATTCCCCCTTTAAATGTCTGATATTTAATTTGCTAATAAATAAAATAATTAAATGTATTATTGTAATAAATAAAAATAAAATAACTAATAATAATAATAATAAAACCAAATTTTTAAAAAATAAATTAACCTAATATATTACCATGCATTTGTTATACTTTGTTATTATTATTTTTCTAAATTTCATATTTTACACCAAATTCAAAAGACAGAAATAAGTATTATTGGTATTATTAATAAGCATTATAATAAGTATTATTGCTAATAAAAAATATATATATGTATTGATGTAATAAATACAAATAAATTCACTAATAATAACAACAAAAAATAAAAATGTTTATCATGCATCATGCATCAAAAATGTTTATCATGAAAACATTATCATGCATTTTTGTATTTATTTGTTACTTTTTTAATATTTCATATTTTACTCAAATCAAATAAGTAATAAGACAGAAATAAGTATTATCAGTACTAAATGTCTGACATTTAATTTGCTAATAAATAAAATAATTAAATGTATTATTGTAATAAATAAAAATAATAAAACCAAAAACAAAAAATAATTAACCTAATATATTACCATGCATTTTTTATACTTTTTTATTATTATATTTCTAAATTTCATATTTTACACCAAATTCAAAAGACAGAAATAAGTATTATTGGTATTATAAATAAGTATTATAATAAGTATTATTGCTAATAAACAAAATAATTATATGTATTGATGTAATAAATAAAAATAAATTCACAAAAAAATTGAATGACAAAAATGGAATAAAAAATAAATTCACTAATAATAACAATAACAAAACTAAATTGAAACATATTATCATGCATTTTTGTATTTTTTTGTTACTTATTTAATATTTCATATTTTACTCAAATCAAATAAGTAATATGACGGAAATAAGTATTATCAGTAAATGTAATTAAAAACGGCGCAGAGAACTATTCTCATTATTAAAATGCTAGTTTATTTGAGTGATGTGGAAGTGGAATTAAACTGGACATCATGACGGACACATTAAACCCTCTCCAGCCGACAGCAACAGAACAAACCAATCACTGACGGGTGTTTGAGGAGGACACACACCGCCAGAGTCT